>NC_046320.1:36638543-36955377 GCF_009819535.1 Lacerta agilis
GCACATGTGCTTGACAACAAGGCAAAATAAAAATTTGATAAAGGCAAAACTTTAAAGTTTATAAGTAATCTCTGTCGGAACCTGATTCTCTGGGGACATTAAAACAAGCTCTACAGTGGTCAATTGCTGCTTCAGTCCATGTGCAAGTCTGACTTCTCTTATGAATTCTATATGCACACACCTTTCCCTTGCATTTTAGGCATTTTAAAGTATTAAAGGTCTTGTTCCGTAGCGCATTATGTAGTGGTGCATTAAAAAAAATTGGTCCCCTATGCCCCCTATCCAGCTGAATGCTACGCTAAATTCTAACTCTAGAGAAATTTGTAAACAGTGGAGACAAAATCTCTGCTGTGCTCAGTGCCTTCCTGGTACCTAAAGGATGTGTGCTTTAAGGCCTTTTGCTTGTTTTAAAACTATAAATGTATAGGCAGAATCTCCAAATCTATTTTTGGTGCTTGTGTCTGCTTGTTTTTAACTGGTACAATTTTTTTTTAAAGTCTCTTGTCTGCCAGTCTTGAGAAAACAAAATATCATGATCCCTGGAAAATCCTCAGCTGATCTATCTGCCAAAATGTGGACATAACTAATCTGATTAACCACTTGACCTTTTGGAAACATTTATCCTACTGTGTTTTTTTCTCCAACCACTGATGTTTTCATTTGTGATTATTTATCCTGCATATAGAACACAAGCCTTTCAGGACAAGCCTCGTGTACCCTGTATGAAATTTTGAGATCCACTTTTAATGCTGCTCAATGGTATATTCACATGACTATTTACTGCAGCTCTAATACACTCCCACTGCTATTATTTTAAGCTATGTTCACACAATGTTAACCGCAGTCTATTGACTGCTTTTGATACCAGCTCTGTGGGGTGGGTGTTGCGGGTACTGTTTTATGGTGGTTGCAGCCCAGCCTACCATGTCAGTTCCAGAGAGTGGCAGTGTGGGAATGCTCCTTGGCCTTTTGGTGTCTATGGGTTGACCCACACTTCCACTTGTCCCTTGTCTAGACAACTGGATCCCTGCTTGTCCTGTGCTTTTGAGGTATGGGTCCAAGTGGTTTTGCTTTTGTCCCACGTCTTTCATCTGGAAAACCCAATCTTCAGCACCAAATTGGAACAAACAGCAATCCATGAAAACCCCGATTGCCATTTGTTCTGATTCAGTGCTAAATCAAAGGTTTTCCTGGGAGAAATCAACAGGGCAAACAGAGGGCTCTTCTTATGTTCTTAAGTGTGGGACCCCTGTTACAGGTTGAAACTAAAGGTGCATCCCAGACCAGAAAAGGTTAGAGGCTACTGATGTATAGCACGTCTGCATTGTAATATATTTGTGTTACCAGTCCTGACTTTGTCTGGAAGCCCATCAGGGTATTTAAGGCAGATCAATACTTGCCTTTCCTTCTGCGTTCACCTCCACCATGGACACAAGCCATGTGCAGCCCATCATGCTGGCCTGAGTCACCAAAGTGCTGGGCCAGACAGGCTTGCAGGGGCAGTGCACCCAGGTCCGTGTGGCATTCATGGATGACACCAGCCATTCAATCATCCGCAACGTGAAAGGCCCAGTTCGGGAAGGGTATGTGCTCATGCTCCTGGAGTCCCAATGTGAGACCCAGCAGTGGCACTGAGCTGTAGCTCAGTCGGGTCAAAACTCTCTGGTGTGATATGTTTGCACAGCCTGGCCAAAGGGTGATGAGCCACCCTCTGTCCTTCCAATAAACTTTCTTTGCCCTCCACCACTTAAAAACAAAAACAAAGCGGCAGTCCAATACTTGTAGAGTCATGGGTAACTGGAACTTGACTGAAGACTTTATGTCTCCAAGTCTACCACCGCACAGATTCTGCTTATTCCTTGAGAGATGGGAGGCCTTTAATGGGTAGACCCTACCACTCTCTCCTTTCTGAGAGTTCCCTCCAGATTGGTTGCCTGTATTTGACAGGCCAATGTAGAGGTGTGAGAGCTGTATCGTGTTGTGTAGTGTATGTTCTGAGGGCACAGACTCTGAAGGCTTCATGTTAGCAGTTTGTAGGTTCTTGGTCTGGCTGAGTCCCTGCTGGGGACCAGGTTGGATTCTAGGACTACTACTTCTGATATCACTGTTTTGATGGAACTAATTGCCCCTGAGTTCAAGCTCAGACTTGACACTATGGCTATGGAGACTCACTATTTGTTTCCTTTTTTTAATTAAATATTAATCAAACAAATAAATGCTTTGCATGTGTGAACAGAGCTAGCAGCTGTCTCACCTGTTATCTCATCTTGTAGGAACTGTGAACTTTTTGCTTGGTGCAAAGCACTTGAAAGAGAAGAAAGATATGTTTCATTTTTTCTTTCTTTCCCTACGCAAAGTGGAGGGATCAAGATTTTCACCTTTCCTTACTTGACTGTCAAGAAGGAAAAAGTGGGAGGGTGCAGATTCTTTCTTTTCGTGCAGGGCTACATGGCAGTAGGAAGTAGAGCTTTTCTGTGTCAGGAAGGTTTTCAAAGTAAAATGATTGTGGCTGCTTCCACTCAGCTCTTTTATGACATACAGTGGATGTGGAAAAGGCAGCAACCCAGGGAGAGGCTGTAGTAGCAGGCAGGCAGAAAGGCAGGCACATTGATATGAGAGAACTTGTGCCTGCATGCCAGGAAAGGGGTGTGTGTGTGCCAAAACACATCCATCTAGGCTGCCTCTGTCTCCTCTGCCATCTTTTCAGGTTCATAGGAGCAGCTGACAGCTATAATCATTGATAGAGGGCATGGAATGAGGGTGTGTGTGTGTGTGTGGACAGCTTCCACAATCCCATCTTGTCTGTCCAGAACAGTGTTTCTCAAACATGGGTTCCCAGCTGTGGTTGGACTACAATTTCTATCATCCCTGGCCACTGGTTCTACTAGCTAGAGATGATGATAGTTGTACTCCAACAGCAGCTGAAACCCAAGTTTGAGAAACACTGGTCCAGAGTAACCTGAATACAGAGTAGCTTGGTCCAGAGTAGCTTGCATGGGTGGTGAACCAGCAACCTTCCAAATGTTGATGACTGGACTCATAAACCCATAAGGGGATGGCCCATAGGTTGGTGGTACAGTATTTGTATGCAGAACCAGGTAGGACTGAGAAAGAGACATGTCTTAAACCCTGGAGAGCTGCTGTCAGTCAATGTAGATAATTTTGACCTAGATGGACCAATAGCTTATGACTGTATAAGGTGACCTAAGTCAGCATGGGCAAGTATGAGGAATTATTAGAGCTGTAGTCTAGCAGCATCTCGGATCATAACGCAATCAGTATTTTAGAAAGCTAGTCCTGGCACCTTCTTTGCTGTGCATGCTAGCAGAAACTGAGTCTGCTTTTCTTTTAAGTGAGACACTTTATATTTGAATTCCATAGAAAACACAAAGCTAGCTGGGATTGTTTTGATTTAGTATGTGCTGCCAATGACTGCAGTCTATACAACAAGATAATAAGATTGGTAAATATGTAGACTAATGCTCAAGATGCTTCCTAATGTGTGCTCTGTGTGGCGGAATAATGCCTGGTTCATCATGGGTTAACCTATCGCTCCCATGTTAGGTAGGTGTTCCCTGGGAGGCGGAGCTAGTTGGCATTCTAAAAGGTGGGGGAACAACCTTGAAAGGCAGTTGGGGGTTTGGCAGTTGGGTGTGGAGGTTGAGAAAGAGAAACTGCGAGGTTAGGCTTTGGGGAATGGGAGGAAAGGTCATTACCATTGCTAACGGGATGCAGGAAAGATTATAACTGAGCTGAATTATATAAGAAGATTTGTATAAGTAATAACCCGAGACATCCATGTTTTCAAGTTACCTAATAAAGTTAAAAGTGCTTAAACGTTCGCTGACTGTGGCAGTGTATCAGTACCTTAAGAGGTTTGACTAAGAAGAGAGAACAAAGCTTTCCTGTGGAGGAGGAAACCGTTTGCTTATTCTCCTGTCATACAGAGGGCTGGACAGTGAAGCCAAGTGTGCCACGTAGTTGCCTAAAGGGAAGGCAAACTGCAGTAGGTGGGGAACCCTGGGAGGGAGATCCCAAAGGTGGCAAGAGGTTTTCAAACGTAAAGCACTGAGGTACCCCAGAGACAACTCCCCTATAAACGCTGAAGGATTCATCCTAGTTGTCAGTGAAACTTAGGGAGCGTCACGGTTGGGGAAGTATCGAAAGGGGAGGGATTAGGATCCCTCACACTCCGCAGCTTGGGTCAAGTTGATTCATACAGCTTTGTAAGACAATAGAAATTGTTTGCAGAGCTTGCAGTATGGCATCGTATTATAGACTTAGAATTGACCTGGGAACAGTTGCATCCATAGATTGACCGCTTAAATGACTCCCTAGTGCTTATCTCATCATGCTGCATTCGTCAGCATACTGAAATCTGTTAAGTACCGGTATTTGGTGGTGTGGTTTTGCCTCACTTGTAAAGAGACGGCTTCTAGTATCTATTTTAAAGAACAAATCAGTATGTCTTAAAATTAATCAGAAGGAGCTTGGACAATTCCCTAGTAGTCATCAGCCTTTTTAGACCTGGGACCCATCTTTCACCCCAATATACATTTGGAGACCCATTCTCTTAATTTTTGCCATTTATTTGTATGGTAGTATTGCCGCTCATGTGATCTTTTTTCTACTTTGACTAAGCTCAGAGGAGAAATTATGTAAGCAGGGTTTTCATGCTATAGGGCATCAGTATGGAGACCTCACCTCATGTGTTATTTGGAATTCATGGTGGGGAGAAATATCTACCACCTTTTGTACCATATATAGGCCGCAGTCAGTAATTTTATGACAGAATTCTTCTTTAGCTTCTTCTGTTTACATCTGCTTATCCAAATTTATGTTTACTCCCCCCAAAGAAATGAAACATATTCTAGCTAGCTATTTTACTGACAAGATACAAACCTAATTTTCTCTCTGCTAATATACAGGTGTCCACATCTGATTTTTCAAAAATTCCAAATTGTTTAATCTAGCAGCAGTACCTTTGTTGTTTTTTAACAGCTATACTATAGGTCCTATAAACAAAAGAGCCTTTGTAATCCTGTAGGCTAAAAAATGCAGGGAGCATATAAACTTTAATTTTGCCTGTACGATTTCAACTAATTTAAAACTAAATTAAATGACATGTTTGTCAAAATTCTTCTTCTGTTGTGTATATTTTTCTCACAAAGGGAAGTTGTCCAAAAACCTTGTTCAAATTCAAATCAAGTAAACTAGCTTGTTTACAAAATATTGCCATTTCCATAATTCAAGTTCACTGTCATTTCAGTATGCAAAATACATAGATACATACTAAAATTTAAGTGGTGTGCTTGACCTGTTTCTAATGCTTCCCTTCTCCATGCATATGTTTGCTAGTTTCTCCATTGCATTGCAACGGATAGGCAGAAATGCCAAGATATAGAAAACAAATAATGACTTGTATTTAAGGAATACAATGCACTAAGAAGCATTGAGGAATGCATCCTAGTAATAGGCTTTTTTTGTTGCAATATCACACCAAATACATGAAAAATGGAGCAAATATCCCTAAAAACGAATCATCTCAAGCAAATGCCTCTACTTAAGAGCTTTCCAGGGGACCAGAAGATTTATGTGATCCACATACCTTTTGAAGAAAGGGTTGCTTTTCCAGAATAAGGTCAAGATGAGGCTCTGATCAGTATCTGAGAGGGAGGGGGAGATGCTATTTTCAAACTTTTTTTAGAACTCAATTGTTTTTTTGAGAGAACAATATCTGAGAAGTATCGATCGTATGTGTCCAGTAGTTAGTCAAAGGCTATCTCCTTTGACTAACCCTTTAGAGTGGTGTCATCCTCGCTCATGTGATAGATTGTTACAATCTCAGCCACTGTAATTACACACTAACCAAGTGGGTCATTTATTTCTTTACCTTCACCATTTACCAAAAGTCTCCTTTATCTTTGGAAGCCAGCTCTTCTCTGTGTAGTAAAAGCAAAATAATGGCACATAAAACATTAGATCCTAGAAATAAGGGTTTCAAAAATAACTAGAACAACAACTTGGGAAAAACTGTTACACTTTTTATGATCACCTACCCTAGTATGCTTCTATTTTTCCTTGGTTTCAGAGAACAAAATATCATAACCATATGTCCACCGTGCATCACAGGTCTGGCAAACACTATTTTAAGAATACCAGTAAACTTTTTAACGTTTTGTGGTCTTGTCTTAATAAGTACTATCATGAATGCAACAATCACTGTGGCTTTGATGCAAAGTTTAGTGGGCTTCCTGTGCAACCAGGAGCTTCCCATTCATCTTCAGTATCAATGAATCTCTGCATATACTGAATTCTTTCCAACATTAAGGTAAACTGGGATGCCTTTAATTCTCATGTGCACATTGCAGCAACGTTTGTGAAGGATGCCCTGGACTGGCTGACTCATGCTATGACTATTTCTGTAGTGTTTTGTCCAACCAAAATGTCTTGTAATACTATAAAGCTTTCAAGTTCTACAGGCCGCATGTTTTTTAAAACAATCTTCTGGAAGTTAAAATATCATATTTCCTTTATTTTAACTTGCATTATCAAGACCTGGGTGACCAAGCTTTAGTATTTATCAGTACACACTTTTATCAGTACACAATCAAAAGTCCAAGGAGGAGAGAAATCACCACCATTCATAAGAAAACAATCTCCCTCACCAGGAAACCACTTGGGCTGGGTTCTTAGTTTGTGGAGATCTACATGAGGTTGGATCACAGGCCCTCGCTGCTACAATCTCCATACACAGGCTGGCTGAAGTGGTCACAGGTATAGTGTTTGAAACCCCCTGGCCTGGACTGTTGTGCTGAGAGCCTTCAACATTCATGCTGGGACCGACTTGTCTGGGCCTGCTTAGGACCTCGTGGCCACGAGAACAAACATGGGATTGCCTCAATACATCACAGAGCCTACACATGAAAAAAGTTGGGCTCTTCAATCTAGATCTGGAGCAGTGAGTAAATGTTCTGAGAGGAGGTTTGTAATCTCACTGCCATCCTCATACTGTATAGTGGTGAGGTGTGATTACAGCGGCAAATACCGTAAGCTTAATTTTGTCACTACCATTGCACTCTCAAGAACCTGGCCAGCAGAGCTTTTTGAAGTTGTTAATCTGCTTTTGAGAACTGTCTCTAAGGGTATGGAGTTGGAGCCATCAGCAGCGTGCTATGACAGGTCTGCTGAGCACTACATGAACACTTTATGTGGTACTTCCAGAGCTACTTAGATTTTCCTCTTCTGGTTTTAAATATACAGAATGTAAAAATAACTTTACTTTAAGGGCATGCTGGCATCCCAACTTCCTGTGGGATTCTTTAACGTAATAAGAACCAGCATGTTGCATTCTTAAGTTCAATTTCAGGCAGTATTATGTACAATATTTTGGTAATTTATTGAGCTTGTAGTGAAAATACACATTAAGCTTGCTCATTACAGTGCAATAATTAGCAGATAATTTTCTACGTTTCAATGAATTTTTGTCATAACATTTAAGGGGACTTTAATTGCAAGTAATCAGGATTGCATGTTAATAGGCTGCAGATAATTAGGAAACCATTTGCATTTCCCTTCCCACAAATTTTCTTAGCATTCATACTTCACTTAATTCATAACTTTTTCTCCTGAGGATTGACTAATCCCATTTAGTCACCATAATAATAGACATGCTATTTTTTCCTTTAGCCTTTCCTCCAGTCCTAATGATTTTTGGAAGGATTATAGCTTTGATTAGTCAGATTTATTGGTGTTAGATGTACAGTATTTTTCTTTTGACTTCTAATAAGCAGAAGTAACTGTCACAGGAAGATGCAGTAGCTGCATTGATTGTAAATTTGCATTATTGTGTGGTAATGAAGATATGCTTTTCTCTCTATTAGGTCTTTGTTAGAAATCTGAGAGAACGTTTTAGCAAAGTGGTGTCTCATGGAGCAATGCCACTTCTAACGTACAAAGGAAACTGAATGCCCCATATTGTACTACTGGTTTTTCTTTCACTTACCGGTAGTAAAGGGAAGCATATTTGTGGTAAACAAAAACCTAAATTGCTCTCTTGTTCTTAAGCAAAACCAGAGAGGTTATTAAGTGATATAAGATGTTCTAAACTCACTAGGACATGAGTGGTGATTTTTATGTACCTTAATTAAAAATCCTGTTTCCAGCTTGACTCAGTTCACAGAGCAATGTGGACAGTATAAGTTAAATTTGATAGTGGAGCAGTATATGGCTTGTTCGGAAAACCAAATGGACTGCAGTAGTTCACTATATACTTTACACTAAAAGAAATGTAATAGAGTGGGGCAAAGGCCAGCAGCAGCAGCAACAACAGTAGCAACTAAACTATGCTGTATCGAGAGAGCCGGAAACCACCTCTTGATTAGTTTTATGAAATGTGTCTCAAGAAATGATGGTAAAGTGATCCTGCAGACGGAGATAAAGTGGAGATTGATCACTGTTGAAAATATCTACCTTATTGTTCACCATAAGCAGTTGGGGCAAAGAAATCAGAGAAGGGAAACCTAGCATGAGGAGCACTTAAAGCAGTAAAAATATATGAGGGTAACTGTCAAGTGACATACAGAGGTCTAAACGTGAACACCTATAAACTAGATTCACTTCAGGTGACTCTGGGTGCAGAGAGTACACTTTATAAAATTTTAAATAAATTCCTCCATAGCAGCAGCCTGGTGAATGTTCACAAGCAAGAAACACTGCTTTTTATCTAATTCTGAGAGCCCCCCAAGAAACAAAAACAAAGCAGAATAGAAATCAGTTTTGAGAATGATTTGCATGCAATATTTTGCAGTAAGGTCTGCCTTAGGGGCGACTGCTGCAAAGGTGCAGCAACTTGTGCGAGAGTGCAAAGTGGAGTGCTTGTTCGTGTTTATTTTGTCATCCAAAATTACCAGAAACAAATACAATAGACCCAGTGGCGTCGCTAGCCTCTGCGCTGCTGGGGGCGGCGGCAGCGCAGAGGCACCCCCTGGGGGAGGGGCACGGCACGCACGCGCCGTGACGTCATCATGACGTCACGACGCACGTGTATACAGAAAGGGGGGATTTCCCCCTTTCCGAGGCTTTTTTTTCGGCGGGGGGGGTGGTGACCAGCAGGGAGGGGGTGACAAGCGTGACCCCCACCTCGCTGGTCGGCTCTCCCCCGCCGAAAAAAGCGGCGGAAAGCGGAAAAAGCAGAGCGGCGCTTAAACGCGCCTGCTCTGCTTCCTTTCCAGGCTTTCCCCGCCCCCCCCCCCCGCGTTTTTTTCGGCGGGGGGTGGTGACCAGCGAGGAGGGGGTGACAAGCGTGACAACCCCCCTCGCTGGTCGGGCCCCCCCCCGCCGAAAAAAAGCGGCAGAAGCACCCCATCCGTGTGCTGCTGCTCCCGGGGTGACGGAGGGAGCGGCGGCGCGTGGGAGTGGCGGGAGGGGCCGCCGCTTGTCACCCCCACCCGCCGCTGCTCACCCTGTCACTGGGGGCGTACCGCCCCCACCGCCCCTCCCCAGCGACGCCCCTGAATAGACCTTCCCAAACCTTTTCAGAAGATGGGACAGAACCACAAGCTGCTTAAGGAAAGATGTAACCCTGCATCGTATACCTTCCCATTAGACATGGGTTCAACTGAAATCTTAGCCTCATTGAGGTCAGAGAGCGAGTGGCGCTGTGGTCTAAACCAGTGTTCCCCAACCTTGGGCCTCCAGCTCCCATCATCCCTAGCTAGCAAGGCCAGTGGTCACGGATGATGGGAGTTGTAGGCATAAAACAGCTGAAGGCCCAAGGTTGGGGAACACTGGTCTAAATCACATCAGAAGGTCCGGAGTTCGAATCCATGCAACAGGGTGAGCTCCCATTGCTCTGTCCCAGCTTCTGGTAACCTAGCAGTTTGAAAGCATATCAGTACAAGTAGATAAATAGGTACAGCTGCGGTGGGAAGGTAAACAGTGTTTCTGTGTGCTCTGACTTCCGTCACGCTGTTCCGTTGCACCAGAAGCAGTTTAGTCATGCTGGCCCTCAAAGCTGTCTGTGGACAAATGCTGGCTCCCTCAGCCTGAAGCAAGATGAGTGCCGTAACCCATAGTCACCTTTGACTGGACTTAACCACCCAGGGGTCCTTTACCTTTACCTTTACCATTGGGGTCAGTTCAGTGTTTGTAATGAATAGACCCCCCCCCCAAAATAGCTTAGTTGTGATAGGTCTATCAATGGCAAGATGCAGAAATGGGTACTAGAAGTAGTCTAATGTTAAGTTTTAGTACCTATAGATGTAGCAACTTGTTAACTTCATTTCTATGAATTAATTAGATTGTAATCCAAAACTAGCCTATAAGAACTGGTCGGAGTACTTGCTGTTTTTCTCTGTGAACAAGTGAACAGAAATCACATGATCTGCTATTGTATACATATAAGTAATATCTAGTAGCATTCTACTTTAAGAGGTTACAGTGCTACTCTTCTAATTTATAGAACAATAAAGACTTGACAAAATTAATATTTTCAACTAGAACTGTTAGAACATAATATAACTATTTGCTGCGCCAAGCATGCTGGGTATTACTTTTTGGCATTGATTAGGAAAATAGCAACAGGCATACTGTATAGCGATGTTGTTGGTTGTTGGTTGCCCTCTTGTCCCTTTTCTTAATACTCTACCTTTCCCTGGTTACAGTAGAGTAGTCTGCTGCATGTTGAGCAGATGTTTCTCCTTTGCTTCTTTATCTCTAAGTGCCCTTTTATACAGAAATCAGATTGTGCTGGTACTGTCATTTTTATCTGAGGGGAGGAAATCCCACCTGAATGAGGCTGGTTTTCTTTTCAGGCAGCTACATAGTGATGCTCAGGGACGTGCACTTCTCTTTCTCTTGCTTCTGTTGCAGCTCATTGCAAATGCTGTCGTTCTGGCATGCTTCTCCACTAATCTCCCTTTCAGTTTTTGGCTGCAATTCATAATCCCTTTGCGTCCCCCTTGAACTGTCTTCCGTTATTTTTTAAGTCTCTAGCTTCCCCTGCTCCAATTCGTAAGCACATTTCCTATTACTTCCCTTGTGTTTCTTTGTGGTGGTTTTTGTTTTTGTAGCTGGAAGACAGAACTGCGAACCCATCATTCTTTTCTACTTCCTGCATTTGTGTTTTCCTTTATTACTTTTGTGCCGGCAAGGAAGTTGCTAGGAAACTAAGCACTGCCCATGACCTGGTCTTTGCCGCTGAAGGAAGATATTAGAAGTGGCGGCTATGTACAATTGGGTTGTTCTTATTTTTAAAAAAGTAGGAGGGAAAGGGAAACCAATTACTAAAGCTTTTTTTAATGCACCTCTTTTCTCTGATAAATCAGTTTATTATTTAACACAGAAGAAAATACAGCAATGTTAAGAACAAAATGGGGGGGATAATAATGTGTGTGTGTAATAATGGGCTTGTCTTCCTCACTGTATTTTCTCCTCCCCATTGCTTCCCCCTTCTCCCACTTGCCCATTGTGTAATGTCCCTGAAGATGGAAGCCCCTGCCCCCCAAGCAATCTCACATTGTTGACCTTTGCTATATATACAGTAGGGAAGTGGGTGGCACTGTGGCCTAAATCACTTGAGCCTCCAGCTTGCCAATCAGAAGGTTGGCGGTTCGAATCATTGTGACGGGTTGAGCTGTGTCCCAGCCTCTGCCAACCTAGCAGTTCAAAAGTATACCAGTGCAAATAGATAAATAGGTACCTCTACAGCAGGAAGGTAAACAGTGTTTCCGTGCCCTCTGGCACTCATCGCGGTATCCTGTTGTGCAAGAAGTGGTTTAGTCATGCTGGTCACATGACTCGGAAAGCTATCTGGCAACAAACACAGGTTCCCTTGGCCTGAAATGAGATGAGCGCCGAAACCCCATAGTCACCTTTGACTGGACTTAACCGTCTGGGGGCCCTTTATATATACTGTGTGTGTGTGTGTGTGTGTGTGTGTGTATGCATTTTAAGCAAAAAAATAAAAATAAAGGAAGCAAAGGTAGCCATTCCAGAGAGCTCAATGTAAGACCATTGGTGCAAGATATTGAACCTTTGGGAGGGAATTTCATAATTGATGTTGGTCTACCTTCTGATTAGGAAAGGCACTTGGGAAAATGCATTGGCAGAGGACCTTTAAAATTTGTGTTGCTGGATATTGCGCAGGTGCTGTTTTACGTATCTGGTCTAAGACATTTAGGGCAGAACTGGAAAACTTTGGGGACTTCAGATTTTCTGGACAGCAACTCGCATCTTCCCTAACTATTGACCATACTGGGAACATTTGGAAAGCTAAATTAGCTGCTCCTGATAAGGGGCAGATTGATTTGGGGAATCAGCATTATGAAGTAAGCCAATGTATGTTCGTTACATGTCTGTATGTTCTAGCAGAACAATTATACTCATACTTTCACTGTTGAGATGTGGGATAAGGCATAGGCTAGACTAGAGTGAACTATACTTTCTTCAATCCCTCCTCCAAGCATGGTGAGGAGTGGGACCAAGTATGGATCTTGGGTGAAAAGATGCTTTAAATTTCTTCCACAGCTATGAGATTCAACCAGTTTAACATTCACTTATATAGTTAGCAAATGGGTGTCATCAGTCATAGCTGAACAAATGTTGATAGTAATGTGCTTATTAGGCAGTATTGTTGGTCTAATGCCATACATAACTCTGTACTTTCAGAATGATTTTTTCTTAATCTGATAAATTATGTAGTATTTCATTCTGACCTTGCTAACCTTTAACGTATACTTCAGTTGACTGTGGTATTTGCTACAGTAGAACTGCAGTGATTGTTATAATTTCCTTCCTGTGTTTTTCACTCTTTTCATCATTAAACTAAAGACATTGCAAGAGACACGAAAACATACTGGGCTTGGATATAAGGTACATGGGCTAAAATATAATCCTATTACTGCATATCTTTATTTGATGGGCTGTTCATTTCTACTTGGAAAAATATATAATATTCAGTGTTATAGCAAAAGAAAGAAAGGTTATTAGTCTGCAGAGGCAGTCCTTTCAAAATCCTTTCCTGTGACACATGCCTATGTATTATATGAATGTTGTTGGTAACTTCAGCAAGATAAATCTATTAGGAATAAATAAGCAGCCCATTTTATGTAAGTGTGTACAAACAGAGATTCCTATGCAAGCTGAGGTCAGTTGTTAAACCTTGTTAAACAAGATGTTTTTAATTTGGTACTTGAATGAAATCACAAACCATCTTCAAAAGTAATGCCATGTAGAGTATATTTCAGTACAGAAACCTAGATGTTAACAGATCTATTGTGGCAGTGAGTTCCAATATGAGGCACCACCAGTGAGTTGGCCCTGTCCCTGTCTTTACTTTGCTATGGAGTGGAGAGTCATCCTGGTCGTCAAACAGTCTGTACGGTATGAGTTCTTCCTTCTGTTATCCTTGCCTTCAGCCCTTTGTGGCTTCCCTGTTACACTAAGCACATTGAATTGAACTCTGAAACAAACCAGCAACTTTGGTCAGATGTGATGTGATCAAAGTGATAACAATCTCACAGCCATGTTATGAAGCATTTCAAATTTCCAAACTATCTTCTAAGGTTGTATAGTGCATTTAAGTACTCAGTGCCTAGATGTTACCCGAGAGAGGCTGGATAACTGTGTCTGGGCTGTCTGTACAAACAGGCAAATGACCGTTGGGCATCCAGAGTAAAGTCTATAGCTAAAAAGCTTTTCCAAGCTAGATGCCTGCACTTTAAAGTGTCATCCACCCACACAGGACAAGTTACAAACCTCATTCCAGAATCATCGTAGAGCTTACCAAGAGAACCTACATATTATCTGGATTAAATATTACTTCATTCACTCTCATTCAGGCCTATACTGTTTCCAGCAAAATTTGCAGTGGAATGTAAAGTTTCTCTTTGACCTTACACATATTTTCTGTGCTTCCTGTCCGTTGTGTCCCTGCCTCAGCTTTTGAGCCACCGCCATAAGTGTTCAGACGTCACTTTTTGTTTGTTTGTTTGTTTGTTTGTAGGAGTGAATGCTAACAGCAGTAGTCCTGTTTAAAGGGATTTATATACAGGTGCAGAATTGAGGTGCTTCCTCTGGTTGCTGAGTTCCTTGGGTTAGCAATGATGGAAGACAAATATTGTCCTTTCCCCAGCAGTATTGCTAACTGTAACCAGGAAGCCATTGACCACCGGACACAGGACACTATGAACCACTGTCACTTCTCCTACACAGGTTCCATTTATTGTTTATGCTAGAGCTGGGGTCAGTAAACTTTTTCAGCCGTGGGCTGGTCCACCGTCCCTCAGACCATGTGGTGGGCCGGACAATATTTTGGAAAAAACATGAACCAATTCCTAAGCCCCACAAATAACCCAGAGATGCATTTTAAATAAAAGCACACATTCTACTCATGTCAAAACACCAGGCAGGCCCCACAAATAACCCAGAGATGCATTTTAAATAAAAGCACACATTCTACTCATGTAAAAACATGTGATAAGCCTGATAAAGATAGGCATGCTTAAATATATTTGAGTTTGCTGTCTTCTTGCAAAATGTAAATGCTTAAAGTCAGAAATACACATAATCTTCAAAACAGGAGATACCCCTTTTATGATGGCAACGTTGATTAAGGTGCACTATGAGACTGATTTTTAATATCTACATGCAGTTACTCTTAGTATGTTTTAGATGGCATAAGTAACAGGTTAAGGGGAGGAGAAGTATAAAGGATCACTGTACTTCATATCATTTTCTTGTAACCTTAACACTTCACCATGAACATTATAAATGACTGTTTCTCCTTTAGGAACTGACTTGTTTAGAATGATGTATGAAATAATATGTGCTTTGCATGTCCTGTTTGTAATGATAAAGGTCATATAGTATCATTTACATAATCTCCAGCCAGAAATGAACTCTTGAAATACCTGCTGTATAACATATACATTATCTGAGGTTTAAAACTCTCATTATTCATGAAAGTTAATTTTACAGTGGGTGTGAATGATCTATCTTATGGCTGCTTTTTTGATCATTCTATAAAATAATATGGTGAAAAGCTTGCACAAATAGCAGGAAAACCCGTAAAGAGTGATGCATTTGCCTGACTCTCTGTATACCCGATTGGATCTTGATTGATGGCAATCATTTGTCTTTGTCAAAAAAGGAGAAAAATTCAGACATTGAAATAAGAGTGCTATCAAACTTTCTACAATGCCAGAAAGATTCTATTAATGTGGTCTCAGAGTATTAACTGTCTCTGTTGGGAAATGATAAAGAATGTTAATTTTTTTTTCTTGATCATGTTTAAGTAAAAAATGCATTATTTTGTCTCTGTGTTAAGATTAAAAGTGGCGTATTTCAAATTTATGATGTGTTGGGGTTCTAAGTTAACCTAAATTAGAAAAAAGAATAGAAAATAGAAAGAAAAAAGCTAAATCCTTCTGATTTCAATTTCTCAGCAAAACAATAAATGCTCAAATAGCATAGTGTCGTAAAATCCTTAATGCTGCATTCCACTTGATACTGTAGCTTTGAAGAGTTACTTCAAAGAACGCTGAGTAAGAACATAAAAAAGAAATAAACAAAATTGGAAAATTTATTATTGGGAATCCTTTTCTGAAAATATCAGACCCAAAGACTAGTAATTAAATAAACTTTAATGTTTTCTTAATTAATGAAACAGCAGTATATAGAAATAAAAATAATCATATTGTGGTGCAGTTTAGTTTGAAAAGAAAATGTGAAAATGTGCAATAGTATCAGTAGCTGATTACTGTCTTTTATACAAAAGAAAGCTTTCAAGAAGCTAAAGGAATGCCTCTTTTTTAGACCAGGACAATCATGGAGTCATAGACTTATTGAGTTGGAGGTTTCTTCTTCTGTATCTCATAATTTGATGGGAATTCTTTGTCTCAGTTGTAGTTATTCTCAAATTCTATTTCCCAAATGAAAAGATAGGTAGTGAAATAAATGAATATGATTCCTAAAACTTAGTGCATCCCCATATGTCTGTGCAAATAAATACTTCTTTAATTTTGTAATTTCAGATCTAAAACGTTTTCTCTAGCGTGGTCTTAATTAAACCATTAGCACTTCTTATTTCTATATCTTCAACATTTATATATCGACTGTATCCACAAAGTAGTTTCCAGTGCTGTCAGTAAAACCAGTTAGTTAAAATGATACAACATTTGAACAGTAAAGCAAATAAAGTATCATAAAAAGAACAAATATACATTCTGACTAGATAATGGAAGCTGATTGTGAATGCAGGGGAAGGGAATTCCATACCTATGGTGTGACTGCTAAGAAGGCCCTCCCCTGAGCCACTACACAATGCACAACTATTGCTCCTGAGTTCGCAAGTCATTCAGGGCTTTATATATTAGCATCAATACCTTAAGTTCCTAGTCACTTGTAGGCAGTCAGCAGAGATCCTACAAAATAGATATTGCCTGATTGTGCTCAAAGTACCAGTCATACTCTGGCAGCATTCTGAACTAGCTGCAATCAGTTGTTTTGCTTCTGCTTGATTGAAGCAGTCACAGCACCTATTTTTTCTTCTTTCTACAATTCATGAGACTTTTTATCTTATTTCCTTTCCTTTCACTATCCTTCAAATAAGTAAAATTCAAATAAAGACACACAAAAAGATACTTCTTCACTCCCTCCCCCAGGTGATTTTAAAACAAAATACAAAAAACCACAAAAACTTCTCTCCTTCCCTTTCCCCTCATGGCTGACCACTTTGTGAGGGATTACTGCCTTCTTTGGATTTATCTCTGAAACCAGAGCCGCTTTAGGACCCTGCGTCCTGCTGGGACTGGTGCTTCCTGTTTTATGGCTCCTGGAACAGGTCAAAATCTTGTGGCCATTAGAGCTCCCAACCACTGGTTGAGCACAGGACCAATCTGCTACCTGCACATGCCCATTGGGTGACTGAGCATGGAGCCCACAGAATCCACTAGCTTCCAGTGCTGTAGACCTCCTGGAAATCTCACAAGGCAAAACGAAAGAGGAAGCACATTGAGGCGCCTAAAGCTTCTAACGCAGCAGCACAGCTGCAATTGAATAACTGCAAGAGGGAAGCGAGGAGCACTCATTTCCAAGAGGGCTGGTAAGATCTAAGCCTTCACTTTCCCTGTCGACCCCAGCAGACCCAGCAGCTCTTAGCTCTCCCTTGGGAGGAGCACCCAGACCGTAACCATCCAGCTTTCACCCAAGCCCTTCACTCCCCCTCCTCGGAGGAGGAGGATGAGTTTGTAGGTTTTCAGGAGGCAGCTTATCCTCCTCCCTCACCAGCCACTAGATTGGAAGCTACCTTGCCACAACCGCCTCCCTCAGTATCCACAAGAGCGTTCATTTAATCACCTGAAATTACACCACAAATCAAGGAAGTTCTGATAGGGTCACTAGCAACTGATGTCAATCCACTCCCAACACCTCTACAAGGCACTATAAGATGGATCTGTATTACTCAGTTGATCTGTATTACTCATTTGGCCCCAGGATCCTACAGCAGGCCCTCCAATGCTAGCTCAAGTTGCACTTTGGAGCCACCCTAATTGGGTAAGCTCTGATGCATCGCAATCTAGTGGTCCCATGATGCCAGTAGGTGATAGTACAATTGGCACTCTCCTGAAGTGTAGATCTAAACAGCGTCATTGGGTCACTGGAACCATTCCCTAACATAGACTGCAATGTGCCTCTAATTTTCTTTCATGTTCTACGCCTTGTTGGCAATTATTTAAGTTAAATATTTAAGGGGAAAGTGGGCATCTGTTAATTTCTTTGCTACTTGTGGCTCTGATTACTATTTGAGCTTGGTGAGTCTGCAAAACTGATTGGGAACAGCCCACTTTCCCAAAGAGTCTTTGTTCCTGCCTCGTGATCATGGTGGAGTCAGTGTAGAGACTCCCATGGTGCTGTAGAGATCTACACTTCAAGAAAGTACCAGTTGTACTTTCTCTAAATCTCCCAAATTCAATAGTAGCTCCACTAAGCTTACTAGGAAAAACAGTTGAGCAACTGTAACTCCAAGAAAGGGCAAAAAACAATTAGCATAATGCTAGATTTGTTGCTCATAGAAAGCTAAGGGACTCATCTCCCACACTTCTCAAACGTGTGGCAGTTTTCAGTCACAGACTCCTGAGTTGTTGTTGGTCTGCAATGCCGATCATCTCCTGCCAGTCTGGCCAGTGATCAGGGATGATGGATCAGTAGTTCAACAACATCTAAGGACTCAAGGTTGAAGAAGGTCAGTGTAGGTGGTGTGCTACACTTTAGGTGGTCCACTATGAAAAAATCATATTGTACAAGGATTGCTATGAATGTTGCAACATAGTATTGAGAGAAATGTGACTGCTAAAATTACTTTAATCAGTATATGTTAATCATACCCTGTAATCGGGACACCTTTATGGAAGGGGATTGGAAGCTGTGCAGACTTGCAAGGATTAATTGTAGAGGCTGGACGGTATTATGAAAAGCACTGGTGTAATAATACTTAGCTGTTTGTTGCTGTGATTTGTTGCTTACTCTTACAGCTTCACACATGTATTTCATTTAAAAGTCTAGGAACATTATTCTCTATAAACTGGGTGCCAGTTTAGATGAAAACCATCCCTCTTATGCCAAGTTATAGTCTCTGGGTTGATACTTCAATCAGGAGTAAACTTTAATGGTGCATGATGCTTAAAATACACACTGATGTCCTGAAAATATTGTAGCAGAAGATCGGGTTTCATACCAATAATTTTTGTCACTTGTGTTTATAGTGGCATGTTGTTATTAAGGTGGACTGCGTATGTACAATAAGCATATGTAACCATTAAAGTTCATATTTCAGATAAATACAGTCAAGGAAGTATGCTGCATACCTAATGGATTAATGGTGTATTGTTCTTTTCCCTGATGTTAACTTCCTTTTTTGGAGTATGACTCTGATTAAAATCTAATTGACCAAGTTCTTCTAATATCTGCATTCACTGTAAAGAGAGCATTACTCTCACCATTATGTTTCTGACTACCAATTGTGAAATCTTCGTTAAGCAGCAATAATGCAAGTGAAGCAGCTGAAATTACAGTCCTGGACTGCTTGTTTATATGCTTGCGGGTGGCACTGTGGGTTAAACCACAGAACCTAGGGCTTGCTGATCAGAAGGTCGGTGATTCGAATCCCCGCGATGGGGTGAGCTCCTGTTGCTCGGTCCCAGCTCCTGTCCACCTAGCAGTTCAAAAGCACATCAAAAGTGCAAGTAGATAAATACTCCGGCGGGAAGGTAAACGGCATTTCCGTGCACTGCTCTGGTTCACCAGAAGCGGCTTAGTCATGCTGGCCACATGACCCGGAAGCTGTATGCCGGCTCCCTCGGCCATTAATGCGAGATGAGCGCTGCAACCCCAGAGTCAGACACGACTGGACCTAATGGTCAGGGGTCCCTTTACCTTTTATATTATGGAAATGTATATCTTGCGTATCTTACCACATCTGGCAAGTGGATGCTTTTTTGTCTGGTTTGTTCATGTGAGGAGTATAGGGTTAACTTTGTAATAATAGAGAGTGCCCCAAGGCATAAGCACCTGCCATTTTGTATGCACAGAATGGCACATCTTTCTCTGGGGGGGGGGGGGGTTGCGGATTTTAAAAGCAGCGAACTTCCTTGAGCTCGTACTCGGAGGGAATGGGCACATGATTGAAAAGGGGAGTCCATATCTGCAGAAGCCAACGTAGAAGGGGATCTCAGTGCGTTAACTGAAGTTTAAAGGAGGAAAGGGCTACTTGTGAGTATGGATTCCACTGAAAGCTGGTTGAGTTTTAGAGTTTCTGTGGACCAGGAGTTGAGGGTTGTGTTTATCCATTGGGAGGGAGGTTGCTCCAAATGGAATATTTTGGGTTTCTGTAGGTTTCCCCCTTCTAATATCTTTTCCTTAAAACTCATTACTTTTTCATCTTAGTAAACTATTTGTTTCTTAAACCTGTGTGGTCTCACCTTAATGCAAACACCCTTACACTTAGAGCTTTAAATTTCACACTACCTAATGAGGATCGAGGAAAACCCAAGGAAGGTTATTTAAGCTGACTGATGTTGTTGTTGTTGTTCAGTCATTCAGTTGTATCCGACTCTTTGTGACCCCATGGACCAGAACACCCAGGCACGCCTATCCTTCACTGCCTCCCGCAGTTTGGCCAAACTCATGCTAGTCACTTTGAGAACACTGTCCAACCATCTCATCCTCTGTCGTCCCCTTCTCCTTGTGCCCTCCATCTTTCCCAACATCAGGGTCTTTTCTAGGGCTGATTTCTTTAAGGATAGATAAGTTTGATCTTTTTGCAGTCCATGGGACTCTCAAGAGTCTCCTCCAGCACCATAATTCAAAAGCATCAATTCTTCAGTGATCAGTCTTCTTTATGGTCCAGCTCTCACTTCCATACATTACTACTGGGAAAACCATAGCTTTAACTATACAGACCTTTGTCGGCAAGGTGATGTCTCTGCTTTTTAAGATGCTGTCTAGGTTTGTCATTTCTTCCCAAGAAATGAAGGTGTAGGTTTGTAGAAAAATCACTCCTTTTATATGGTGGCAACAAGAACCTCAAATGGGGAAAAAGAGGGTGCAGACAGAGAGGTACACTCTCTTGTGACCACGTCTACCTTTACCAGGAGGCACAGGGATTGAGGTGTTTGAGACGTAGCCCATCACAGTGGATAATAGCTGTAATTCCAATTTAGAACTCATCCCCATGCTCATAGCAAAACAGTTGCCTCAGAACTTAATGGAGCAACAGACATATATGATTGCTTGTGAGCATTGACTGAATCTACAGGTGAAACTCAAAAAATTAGAATATCGTGGAAAGGTTCATTTCTTTCAGTAATTCAACTTAAAAGTTGAAACTAATATATGAGATAGACTGATGAGATCAAAGCAAGATATGTCAAGCCTTTATTTGTTATAATTGTGATGATTATGGTGTACAGCCGATGAGAACCCCAAATTCACAATTTCAGCTTTGGGGTTTTCATCATAATCATCACAATTATAACAAACAAAGGCTTGACATATCTCGCTTTGCATGTCATGAGTCTATCTCATATATTAAACTCCAGTAGCTAATGCAAACAATTGCTTACGTAATTGGACTTTTCCACAATATTCTAATTTTTCGAGTTTCACCTGTATGTTTTTCTTGGCCATACTTTTAATTTGTGTATGACATTGCCAATTGGAGCAACGTGGGCAGGGAAGAATAGATGCTAATTGGTGAACATATCTCGTGAGGAGAATGTTTGAAATAGTCATTCTTCCTGCTTGAGGAGAGAGAAGGTTTACCTGATGTGTGAGAAGAGGAGGAAGTTGTTTTGCTTGTATTTTATTAATTGTTTGCTATTAATGTTGTGAACTACCGTAGTTTTAAATTCTGAGTATGGAGGCTATGTATCGGTGCAAATTAATAGATTTTAGCATTGAATTCCGAATTCAAACATTTAAATTAAGCTTTGTTACCCAGTTGGTCTATGGCATAAACACTACAATTTGTGATAGATTTCGGTTATCTGACAATGCACTATTCTTGTGAAGGATCTCTGGTTTATTCAATGCACAGAATAGATAATGTTCAGGAAATTGACTGAACATTTATAGCAAATGAGGTGGAAGTCTGTAAAATCCATGCATCACTTGATCATAATTTTCCAAGTACATAATGAGTGGCCTGAGGGGACGGCTTTGAGGAAAGGGACCGTGTTCTGATTGAGGCAATTGAACAGTACAACTCAGAATCTGAGCTACAACTCTACCTTTGGCGCATGATTGCTGTGTGATAATAAGGCAAGACATACAATCCAAAGTTTTAACAGATGTTTCATAATTGTGCCTATTTTCATGGGGAGCCCACATTCAGAGTCTGTACTTTGTGCGGATTGCCACAATAACTATAGCTGACATCCAGTGGAAATGTGCTGTTTCACTTTAAAATAATAACCTCCCCTTTTTACAGTGGGATGTGGTCATAACTTGTACCCATATTCTTAGATGCTCAAATAATATATCTATGAAAATCTTCCATAAAAATTGCCCCCCCCCATTTAGTGCTAGAAGAGGTAAATCCTCTGAGTACCAGGCAGCATGCCCAAGGTTTTATTGATTTCATTCAAGTTTCCCATAATTTCACAGAAGGAGGACTTCTAGGTTTTAACTTAAGAGTGTATTTACAGAAAACAGAGCAACTCTCTTCACCTGGGTTGGTGCTGCTTCCACATGATTTGGAATACAGTATTATGAATTGGATGGTGACTGGAAACAAGGGTTTTTGTAGATATCATCAGAGGCTTGTTTATCTGTTTTTATTTTACTTTCTAGCATTTCCTTTTCTTTGTAAGAGGCTGGGTTGAGGACACACGAAAAGGTGTGTTTTGAATAAGCCCTGAAAGTTGCTCCCCATGGGGTGTGTTGCTTCTCTTTCACTCCAGGTGATGCAAGTAAAATTGCTTTCAGATTTCTTAAGTATATATGCATTTAGAGCAACCTTGCCATCTTTGATGGTTATTGCAGAAAGCAGAGTAGAGCTCCTGAAGGAGATTTTTTGGCAACAAAGAACCCACAATACTTAAGTATTGCTTGGAAGCATCAGCCATGGCAGTGTGAGTTTCAATCCATTGCATATGTGGTTCCTGCATATGCCCCCTGTTCTTGTGGCCCCCAAGCCCCCATTTGTCATTAAAATAAATACTATAAGAATGCCATGATGTCAATGTTTTTGTGCACCCCAAACCCTTATTATTATTTTTTAAGTCATAGGGTTGTTGTGCTGAGAGGAAAACATGACGTGCCCCACACCAATGCATACTACCCTGAACTCAGGTGCTCCACCAGGTGACACCATCTCTCCTGTTCTGAAAGAAGTTCTGGAGTTGTGCTCCCTCACATTTCTCTCCACTGATCTGTGGTGTATGTCAGCTTATAAAGGATACCTTTGTGTATGGATTTGTGGATTATGTGTGGTAATTCCTTAAGGAAAAGTCTAATACTTAGGAAGTAGACATGAATAATGGATAGCTTCTAAGGGGTTCACATGCTATAAAGAACAATGACTCATATTCAAATGCAGGAAGTTGTTTTATATATGAATGAATATATAAAAGAAGTCCCTCTCTCTCACACACGTGTATGTTACTGAAATCTTCACATAATTATAAATCAGATCTTAATTGGGCCAGATCTTCAAATCCACGGCACCTCTAAAAGTGTAGTTTCATAGCTCAGCCACAAATTGGTGTCATTATAGAGTAGCTTCACACATTTTGCTCCTGTATCGTAGTAAAGCTGACTCTGTACTTGGTGGGGAGATGGCAAACTGAAGAGTCAGATAAATGTATACATCAGGGCTCAGCAAACTTTTTCAGCAGGGGGCCAGTCCACTGTCCCTCAGACCTTGTGGGGGGTGGCGGGCTATATTTTTTTAAAAAAAGACTGAATTCCTATGTCCCACAAACAACCCAGAGATGCATTTTAAATAAAAGCACACATTCTACTCATGTCAAAACACCAGGCAGGCCCCACAAATAGCCCAGAGATGCATTTTAAATAAAGGACATATTCTACTCATGTAAAAACACGCTGATTCCTGGACTGTCCGCAGGTCGGATTTAGAAGGTAATTGGGCTGGCTCTGGTTCCCGGGCCTTAGTTTGCCTACCCATGGTATACATGTATTTGTTTATTCATAGATGTTTTTATACCACTCTCCAGCTACACTGCTTTTCAGCTAAAAAGCCTCTCAGAGAAGCTTAAAGATTAAAAAAGCAAGTCAGTTTCTTCCCTCGGGCTACCAATCTAAAAACATAACACAAAAAGGAGGGAAAGGAATGGAGGAGGAAGAAGGAAAAAAACAAACAACTGAGGCGCCAGTTCCTAACACACAGTTCTTATAGCAACCAGCCATGTGACAAATGAGGGAGAAGACCTGAAATTTCTGTTCTCTCAGAGGAGCGGCTTCCCCTGCTTCCCCCCATGCCCTCTGTTGCAGCCTGATGGAATGGCTGCTGCTAGATGACTATGTAATATAAGGAGTGGATACAGCCCTCTCAGGAAGAATAGCTGTGGGAAGGAAACCTAGGCTCTGGAAAAAGTAATAGTCATCAAAAAACTGGAATATTAAAGAGAAGGTTATGTACTATTTTTTTTTCATCTGTAATGGATGTGATTATCAAATCTTTGTGTAATTAGTATGCTTTGTGAAAAAGAATGTATATTCTAAGGTTGTGTTTGCTTCCCAGCAAATTTCTTCAATGGGTGTACCAAGTAGCTTGACTACTTGTTTACAGAGGGTGTTTGCAGTACACAGGCACACCTTGTAACAGACTCACAGATTTAAAAATGCCTTATGCATATACAATGAATGCACAAAGAATTAATCACTACAGCATGTAGTCATTGTTTTTGAACTAGCCTTACAATTGTGGATGGAGACTGTATTAGGGCTTGAAAAAGGAAAGTGTGGCCCCAGCCTGTGCTTCGGGGAGAAAGCCCTCTGTCTGAGTGACTTCTTCCTTTTGGCATTCTTCCCTTCACTCCTAAAATCAATAGGAATAAATGGACAGTTCTCCCCGTGGAATGATGCAGGAAGTGGAGTCCCCAGGGATCTTTACTGTGTTTTATAATTTGTTCATGAGTGATCTACAGTTAGGGGTGAGCAGTCAGGTAGCAAAGTTTGCTGATGATATCAAATTGTTCTGGGTGGTTAAAAGAAGATGGGATTATGAGGTGCTTCTCTCCACACTGAGCAAATGGGCAGTAAAATGGGAAATGCAATTCAGTATAAGCAAGTGTAAAGTGATGCAAATTAGGGCAAAATAATCCTGAAATATATTATGGAGCTGGAATATGTTCAGAAAAGGACAACTAAAAAGAACAAGGGGGTGGAGCAAGTGCCCTATGAGGAAAGATTACAATATTTGGGGCTTTTAATTTAGGGGGGGAAAGTGAATAAGGTGGGGAGTCATTCTGTGGTATGGAGAAAGTGGGTATGTTTTTCTCTGTCTTTCATAATACTAGAACTCAGGGCAATTCAAAGAAGGTAAACATTGGAACATTCCGGACAGAAAAAAGAAGGCACTTCTTCAGGCAACACATGTAGTAATCAACTTGGATGGCTATAAAAGAGGACCAATTCTATCAATAGTGTCTAGCCACTGTAACTATGTTCTAGCCACTGTGGGAAGCATTATGCCTCTGAATACCAGTTCCTGGGAATCCCAAGCAGGGGAGTGCTGTTGTGCTCAGTCCCTCTTGTGGGATTCCAATAGGTGCCTTGTTGGCCACTGTGAGAACAGGATGCTAGACTAGATGGGCCTTTCACCTGATCCAGCTGTGGGACTTTTCTTCATATCACAGCTGCATAGATGATTCAGATTGAATAGTCTTGCACTACACATGGATGGATGCTGAACACAGAAGGGACTTAAAGTACAAGCAATGTACTGGTAATTTTTTTTATAATTAGGCTGCTTAAATTTTCACCACAGAATCTTCCAGAACTAGTGTGTCAAATCTGTTGCACCAAAAAGGGTATTACTCTGTCTTCCTTGTTCATTATGATAGTAATTTTTATTACATGTGTTCTTGCCTACAAGTTAAATGAAGTTTAAAAGGTGAAAACTAAAGACATGAATAGCTGGGTTGTGAATCACCTTTTTCCAGGATTGATGGCAAATCATCCAAAGAGTTGGAAGCCATAGGTAGCAACAAGAAGTGATCTGTCTTTTCTTCTTGCTAGGCATGTACTCTAGTAAATCTTCCTAGAGAACCAGTCTGGCCTTATTTATCTTTGTTTTCATGTCACTTGAAAAGATACTGCAGGTTCAATATTATTTTGCAAATAAGGTCTATACGTAATGGCTTAAATAGAGTTAAGTTTGCTTAAATTCATTGAAATCAATGGGATTAAGCCTGCCTAACTGTTCATTGGAATAAGGCCAAATGTGCTTTCCCTGGTACCTATTAATAAATACTGTGTTGACTACCTGAAAGGTTCTATGCAAATTAGTTTGACAGCATGAAAATTTATTTTTCTCATAATTATATGTTGGTTCTGCATTCAACTGCATAGTCTCTAAAGGCTTCAGTAAAAGAATTGTGTGAAGCTTACAAAATGTTTTACACCATGAAACACTCTATTTCCATTAAGATGGTCTAGAGATGGGTAGCCTCTACTTTATTTATGGCCACAGCTTGATAAATGGCTGAGGTTTTAGTTAGTATTCTCCATCTCTATCTGCATGAAAGCACAACACATTTCAGTTCACGAGATAGAAGAGAATGCTTTATCTCATGATGCCCTCTAATACCTCGATGTTATTTCATCTAGATTTATGTTCAAAGTAAAGCCTTATTGGAACCTGAGCACTTTTATCTTTCAATTTAAAATCAAGTGCATAATACATTGCTAACGGAGGGCAGGCAGACCATTTATTTCTCTTGTAGTTAAGATTCAGTTAGAATTTTATTTTGTTTTCAGTTGCTGAAATCAGTGGGGGGGAAAGGAAAGATGCTTAGACTTTAAAATTCCGAACCCTTCATAGTATATTGCTTCAGACTTATTAAAGACAGCATTGTGTTTTTTGGTTTTTTTGCTGTTGAACTTACCAAATATATAATATAATATATAATACACACACAGTTGCCCAAACCTTTAAATATAAGCATTCATCATTAAAATACACAATAAACGAATAAATTAATTAAATGAGGGGACTTGGGTTGAGAGATCAAAGGAATGCCTGTGTAAATAAGTGTGTCTTCAAAAGGTGTTACCATAACACAGTTGTACAAGTGTAAATGACTATGTAATCCCCCTACCATGCACCTTGCAGTAGTGCAGTTTGGAAGTACTGTACAAGAATCTGCCTTGGGCAAAACAAATTCAGGCAAAACCGTGATTGTGGCAGTGCTCAAATATTTCTGTAATTTTAACAGCTGTTGGGCTTGGAAATTAATTACAATTAAAGTGTGGTTCTTCATAGAGAAGAATTTGTTCCACAAATAATCATTGCTTCTAACAGATGATGACATTTTGTGATTGATTTTAGTAGTACCAGGCTGAATAGCAGCTTTGCCATCTAACTTCTGTAATTAACACTTTTGATAATACATACAATTCATAATTCATATAGCATATAGCATTCATTGCAAAAGTATTTTTTGTTCTTACCAAAACCAAATTAGTTGTCTGCCTCTCTGGTCACATTCTGTCAAAGTGTTCTTTGCTCATGTCCAAGCTGGATATTGGGGTGATATAAACCATGCATTATGGGATACATAGTGCTGCTAATGTATTTGGATGAGTGGGTCATTTAAAGCACAACATGCATAGGAAGGAAAGGACCTCCTCTCTCCCTCACCATTTATTCTTGCTTGGGCTCAAAATAACACCCACTGGAAGAAAAATGTCTGGGGAAATAGATCCCCACACAGGAGACACAAAGCAAAGAAGGGACAAGAGTAGAGAAGGTTCAAGGGCAAGAGGAAAAGGGACTACAAGGACTATGCTAGCTTCTCCTTTTGCAGCTCTACCAGAGGAGTCCTCTGTTTCATCCAAGTCCATAGCCCAGGAGCCCTAGACATGCCCCCTGCCCCCGGGTGAGGTCAGTCCCACCCACCAAGATGTGAGACATCAATTTTCCATCAGCTCTGGGCTTCATACCCAGCTAGGGTGCTAGGAGACATGCAATAGGTTGGGATTTCCAGATATGGACAGCAATAGGGAGGAAGCATGGAGCAGCCTACCTGCTGGGGTGTGTGGGATTGTTTCATCCAGGAGCTTTCATTGACATACTGACTTTGCAGCTGATTTGGAAGTTCCATCCACAACCTCCCTAATTTTTTTGGGGGGGGTAGGCAGAATCACCTGCTCATTGGGTCCTCATCTAGTCTGTGTACGTGTAAGGAGAGGAGATGGCTGGAGCAGCAAGCACTCCCAAGCTGCTCAATTACTGTTTAAAGAAGATAGTCCTATCTACATCATTTTTGGCAGACTTTTTGTTTGGCTAGTATCCACCTTGATGCCAGGAGAATGACAGCAAACACCCTGGAGGCTAAGGAACTGGGAGGTGAACCTAGTGTCCCAGGCTAGGTTGAGCAGCTTCAAGTTTGCCGTGTGGTAGCTGTTTGGGGAGCCTTTGGAGATGATATTGGTGGAGACCAAGGTCAAGAAGAAGGTCCTCTCCATGGCTAAGAAGGGTGAGATGAGGCATCCTAAGGGCTTGGGGAAGAATATGTCTACATGCACTATATTGAGGTGCCTTACAGAGTATAGGCTTACAAAGCACTGGAGAAGTCACTCCGAGTGAGCATCACCACCCATTCTCTTTGGTGTACAACTGCTTAGGTGGCCCTTAGGGAAAGCTACATATTCCTAGATATATGCAAGGCTCCAATGTGGGCATCAGTCTGCACACTTACAAAGTGCTATAAAATCAGTGTTTCTGCCTAAGTGAATGCACACTTCGGCAGAAAGGTGCATATCCTGAGTTAAGACATTTCTCATTCTCAGGGTTATTTCCCTGAGTTGGCACTGCTCGCCTACATCCTGAAGGTACTTAATGCTATCTGGGATTCCCTGTCACTTAGAAAACAGAAATTCTTGCAGTAAATTGGGATTCAGGAGGGCATTCCTCCCTGCCCTGGGTCCCAGGGACTTCGGGGTTGGATAGTTCCTTACAGCTTCTGCTGCTGCACATGTAGAAGAGGTCATTTGAGCATCTTGTAGTTTCTGTTCCAATTCCTAACCCCACTTTGACCATCCTTTCCTTGGTCTCCGCTCCCGAACTGGGGGATGGTCCTCCCCCCCCATGAGGCTGTTCTAGCCAAAGTAGGTGTCCAGGGGGTGCTTTCCCACCTACCCCCACATTGTGTCCTGTCTCTGGGTAGTGTTTTGACAATGCCTTCCATCTCCAGAGGAGGCAGCATCGCAAAGGTGCTTCATGTTCTCTGCCATCCCTTGAGAACAGTAATTGACAGTGAGAATTCCCATTTTCTCCATTTGAGCTTTGAAGGGATTCTGTTTTGCAGTCAATTGGCACAAACTTTTCTTCTTCCTCTTCCTCTTCCTCTTCACCCCACCCATCTGACTGGGTTTCCCCAGCCACTCTGGGTGGCTTACAGTACATATAAAAACATAGTAAAAACATTGTAGAGTAGTACACATGTTCTACTACTGTAGCATCTCGTCATCCCCTTAGGCACTTCTGATCCTTTCAGATAGGCCTAAGGTAACATTTTGAGTAGGTTTATTAGATGATAATCATAACTGAATCTGTTACGAGAATAATTAATAGTCTCAACTTCTAGAGCTGTCAGTCAGACACTTTCTTCAGCAGCACAAAACTCACACTCATGACCAGGCATAAGCAAACATTTTACCTGCATGATGTATTTAACCTCCAGCCCTGGAAACACGAGATGTTTTTCTTTTGAACAGGCATCTTGTGAAATGAGCTCCAGACTAGTCTCCTGTTTTCATTACAGCATGTGGTTTATTAAGGTTACTGCACTGTACTTTCTGTCTGGTTTTCTGTTTTGCAAAATTGCGCTTCACACAGATAGAGTTTTACCTTTTACAACAGTTGTAGCTTAGGCATTGCAGCAGCAATATGTTTTTGGATTGTATTGACTTCTGTGAAATACTAGCTTTGGTTTAGTCATTCTTCATAAAAGTTATACAATTTTGGGTTGTTCTCAGAAGTTTCGCATGATTCAAAATAAACAGTGGCCTAATCTATGCACTTCATGACTAGTTAGATTTTTTGTTGCCCATTCTCATAAATACCTTTTCTCCCTACACAACTGTACCCATTGTCCCTTTCCTGTGCTTTGTTACATAAAACCAATTCCACAAGAAACTAATATTGTGATGCTCTACCAGGTAGTCACTGGTAGTTGCAGACTGTTTCTTTATCCTTGTTCACCCACACTGTATAAGTGTTGTTGGGTTGTTGTTGTTGTTTGTTGTAAAAGAAGTGTGTGTCTTTCTGTGAAAGAAAAGAATTATTGCTAATTCCTAAATCTGAAACCTGAATCTATGCAAATCAGAAATAAATATATTGTAGTGCCCCATCTCTAGAACACTCTCTCCAACAAGACATCTGGTTCCAACTCCTGTGTCATTTTAGTGTAAGAAAAGGGCCTTTTTTTAAATTTCCAATGCCTTCTAAATATTGCTTGACTTTGTTTTGACTCTGTTTCTGTTGTGTTGTTATACTGTTTTAATATATTTTAATTTGTTGCCGAAATGTTGAGGTGTGTTTGTTTTATTGCTCTGAATTATTTGTGAGCACCATGAGAGTGGTAAAATTGAATGTATTGGGGTATAAATACATAAATAAGTGTAAAATATTGGCTAAGCATAGAAGTGATGCACCAATTTGCTTGCTACCACCTCTTTTATTTCCCTAGCTCCCCAATCTGTTATGGATAGTACCCAACCCCTTTCCATCTCTGGCAAGTGTCTGTTCACTACTTTCCTTCCAGATTAAAATTCCTTTCTCTTCCTAGAAGTGACTGACTCCCATTTACTTGCCAATGCAAGCTCTTGTGTCTCATGCTGGTTTGTATTTTCTGTTTTATTGAGCAATGTGCTGGTCCTGAACAGTTAGCTGCGAGCAAAGGTAGAAGTCCTAGATATGAGAGACAGGTAAAGTGGAGTTGTGCTGATGCTGTCTGTTGCCTGACCATCATTTCATAGCTAGCATGTGACACTGAGAAAATCTAAAAGAAGTTGGCAGTAATTCACAGTCCTTCACAATATCTTTTTCATTATGAATATCTAATCTAACCTTTTTTTGAATAGCTCTTTTAGAAAAACATATAACCACAGATCTAGCACAACAAAGAAAAGCACTCAAATATGTTAGCTGTTTTTGTTTTTATGCACAATCATCAGGTAAAAACAAGAGGTTTCATTTTGTCTCATCTAATTGTCCAAATAGAATTGAGGCTGTGTGTCTTCCTGTGGTGACAAATGCAGTAAAAGGGTATGGAGGCCGTTTCATGAAATACTGTCCAACTTCTGTTGAAACTGATTTGCTTATTTTCATAAGAACACTTGACCTGCTACTGAATTCATGATACGCCCTTTCATGGTTCAACATTTAATAAATCTTATCCAGTGAAAGTATTTATTTTTAATGTTATACTATTCTAGAAATGATTCTCTGTGTCCAGGGGCAGTTTTTCTTCCTAATGCAGATGTCCTAAAACTCATCCTGTACTTCAGTGTCTTTATACATTAACTAATTAAGGCAAACATGAGCTATCATCTAATGAGGCAGGATGGGGGACTAAAGATCAGGTGAATTTTCCAGAAATGTTCATGTCTCGCTGCATGGTTGCATCTACTTTTACTTACTTTTAACATAGCTGCTTCACATGTTGCAATTACAGCCAGAAAAACAGCATTGTTTAATTTAATCAAAAGTGCAGAAAGATGAATGGATGGTATGAATAATTTACAATCTTTGCATAATACTGCAGTGCAGAGAACTGGAAGGATTGATGGCAAAGCAGTTAACAAATTTTAGAAGCCTCCATTAGCTTTTCATTGTCATATGTTTGTGGCACTGGATACAATAAGCTTTGCAAGAGATCTCAGTCTAAGGGACTAATTACTTGTGCCGATTGCCATACTGATGAATAGACTCTCATTGTATCATTTCCCTGAAAATGAGGAGCAGTTTGTGATTCACGACTCTATCCTACTTGATATTTGGTAGTAATTTTAACAGATAAATGAAGGAAGGCAGAATGATGAAGTGGCTATCCATGCTCCATGACTATCAAATGCATACACATAGCCAGCTGCGTTCTGCCTTTTTTTGTAACCGCTAATGGAGAATTTTAAGTTATTAATCACGCTTTGAACAAATGTAGCTTTTTCTTAGGCATATAACTGTGCTTATATAAATCCTGCAGAAAATAAACCCCTCAGTTCTGTGTATGTTTAAAAATAGTAAGAATGCAGAGCATTCAGTTAAAATGGATTCAAATAATACCTGGATTGAGTTTTTTAATGAAAATTCACATTTTACATGTATTCGTTTTTGTACAATGCGTTATTATCTAACGTGGACTTTAAAAAGAATTAATGGCTGTAACTGTGTAGTTGGCTTGTAGCTCTTCTTTTAGATAGCTAGATTCACTCTAACAAAAAATATTTTCTCTTTCTGGAGACTAAACAATTAAAGAAGAGGAATACAGATATTGTGTGTCTAATCATTTGTAATCTATAAATTAATCAGATCTATTAATGTGTCAGAGTTGTCAGATATACAGTGATTATTAGCTCATGAAAAAGAAATGAGATTATAGTTTGTAGTGTTGGTTTGCCATTCTTGGAGGAGCCATTCTTGAGGAGCCATTCTTTTATAAATAAAATTCTAATTTTGTAATTGGAACATGCAGATGTTGGCTGTAGATCTCTATTGAAAGTCTTATTCCTGTAGGCTTTATTGCTTTACATATAATACAATGTATTTGCATATATAGGTATGAACACATACCTGAATTTTGCAGTTTTTGCAGTTTTTAATGGTTAATATACAGTTTTACAACACACTCGCTCATGATCACATAACAAGATAGGAACTGGCATTTATATATAGCCATATTAAAACGATCTATGCATATTTGAATAATACAATGTGGAAAATAACAAGTGTGATAGAACCTTTTTCTAAATGTAAATTTTAAAAAGTATACCTTCCATATTGCGCACCATAACATGTAGTTCTTAATTAAATGGAAACATGCAGCTACATAAAACAGAAATCCAATCGGATTTGTTTGAAAATAGATTGCTGTTTTACTCTCCTGGAATGGTTTATTTAAAAACAGGAAATGGAAACGAAATGTATTTTCTTGTGTTGTTCTAAGCCTCAGGGGCTAAAAGTAATGAATATTTTAAGAGATTATTTTAATTAAATTCCTGCACATCTAAACAGAGTAATGTTTTATTATCACATGCATAATCATGTAACAGAAGTATTCATTAAAGTTAACACTTTCTTGACCAAGAATTTGTGGTATGATTTACTGACCTTGTGCAAAAAGGCACAAATTAGGAAGAAAAATGAAGGGGGACAGACTTTGATTAATATAGGTAATGCTATACCATATTTATAATAGCCTGTTCCCTATTCTGGTTTATAAATGCAGTCACTGAGAAAGGTGCCCTGCTGAGGCTGAAATGAGGCTGAAATCGGAGCACATGCCACTAGAGTGTGGGGAAACTGATCACACTGTCAGCAATTCATTTCAAAATGATGTATTTAGTGCTCATTTCACCTTCCGGGGGGGGGGGGAGGGAAAGGAGTTCCTCAGACTGGAAGGTGATATTGTTATTTTCAAGGACATACCTAAGTTTTAAGATCGTAGAAAAGGGCTTAGGGTGCTTTTTAAAAAAGAAAAAGAGCAAACAAGGAAAGCTTTATGCAGAAATTCAGTGCTACCATGCTGTTTGATAATTGCTAACACATGTGGTTCCTCTGTTTCATTGTAGTCGTCCTCGTGAGTTCTGGCGCCTTGACTACTGGGAAGATGACTTGCGGCGCCGGCGACGATTTGTGCGTAACCCCCTTGGATCGACACATCCTGAAGCGACGTTAAAAACAGCCATAGACCATGGTCAGTGTAAAATCTGCTTCTTGACAATAGCAGCAGGTACAGTGCACGGCAATGAAGCTTCAAGCTTCAGTCATCTGAGAGGAGGTGAAACACTTTCACATTCAGAGGTCCCTTAAGTTTCTTTCCCTGACCTGTGCATTTCAAGACCTAATTATATCTTAATGGCATCTCCCTGTACGAGTCCTTTGCATAGGAGGCTGAACTTAGCAGTGATTTGAGACAAAGGTAGAAGATTCCTTTATTCCCTTGGTATGGTTTTGTGACAAATTACCTTATATGAACTGTAGCAGTATAAGCAAGGCATATTTTCCGTTTGAAAAAAAAAATCCCACTGATTATTTTAATTAATCTCAGCAGAAAAGGAAGACTGTGTGCAGAGCTTACTATATTTTCAGGAACCCTGTTTAATTCTCCTACATGTTAGCTCTTTTTGTCTTAATTGAAGTAATGCAAACCAGAGAACACGCATTCTCCAAATCAGAAATACATTAGAAGAATATATACTATCAGAACTATGTTTAAAGGTAATTATTTATCTGCAGTTATTTTAAAACACAGTATTACCATGTGTTATGCTTTCCTATAAAAATGAGCCAAATCAAACAAATTATACTGAAAATTAGTTTAAAACTGAGATTTAATCTTTCTTATTACACATACTTTGGAAATGAATATTGGAGCAGGCAGCAAGTTACCAAACTCTCATTGAACAGTTCTTTTCCATTTCCCAATTTAACTCACATTTTCTATTTTTATTTTAATATTAGGTAATTTCTATTTGAAATTACGTTAGTGTTGTATGGGTGTCTAGGAAGGCAACATAATTTGAAATGTTTGTTCTGGGCCAAGCATCTTAACCTCTTGCACTCATGTCTTCAAATATGTCAGCAGCTATAATTCCAAATATGACTTAAGTCATATTTGAAATAAATGACCAAACAGGGAAGAGTCAATAATGTGATCTAAACACGATAATGGTCTTAGATGCTCTCATCTTCTGCTAAAGAAGAAAGGGAGAAATTAGATGTAGAATTAATTATGCTTCTTCTGCTTTGAAACTCCTTGTACATTTTGTTCTACTGTACACTAAAGGCTTTAAGAGTGCAAATTGTCTTTGTCTACATATACTTAGTTTTAGTAAAGCTTGATACTTTCAATTGTAAGCCTTCTCATATTTGCAATAATTAACTGCCAACATTTAATTTCAGATTTTCTAATGTGGGTCAGTTGCACACTTTATGAAATACTTTAACCATTTTTTATTAAAGAACAATTAATATTTTAGTCATTTTTAATATCCATTTGTCTCCTTATTGTTAAAAGCAATGCGGTGTGCAATATTATACTAGTACTGTAATAATCCAACTAGATAATACTTATGAAGAATGCATAAAAACTAAAATTTCACTACTGTTTGCCATAGTCACACGTGACAAACACTCTTACATTGCATACATTGGAGTGTGCTAAGTTCTGTAGAATGGTACAGGTGACAAAAATAATGTACTGTACAACCTGTCATTTCTTACTGTAGTTATTGTAGAAAATGGCCAGCCATATGCACCAGTTATAATACATTCCAATAAGTGATTCGCTTCAAAGGGGGTTGAGTGAGTAGAAAAGTACTAGCCCTACGATACGTCTTCTGATCTCAGTTGCCATCATGAAGATTAAACATAGCTTTTTGAATCGGATAAAGTTAAGAACACTATTGAGGCAACTGTTTATTTATTTGGACCTGTCTAATTATTGGGGCTCAGTGTAAGTAACAACAAGCAAATATTTTTTAAAAATAAAACAAAATAAAGCAGCTGAGATCTAACAAACTGCTTAAGTGAGTTCAAGGCTTGTGTGTAGAAAACCCTAATTTCCTTTATAACAGTAGATCTCAATTCTTTTGAGATTCAAATGAACCATAAACACAAAGAACTGTATATTGTGGCCTGAAAGTCTAAATAATAAGGTTGCCCCATAGTTAAAGAAAGCTTAGTTGTTTCATTATGAGTTTTAGTTGATTATATTGATTAGATTATTGATTACATTTGCCTGTGAGTAAAACATTGAGTGGGTTCTAATGTGGCTTGTGCACTGGGACTTGTCCTTCCCCTGCTCCCAAATCTGTTCTGTAGGGTTGGGACTATGGAGCAAATTTAGAGGGGCATGTGGGTTCTGGAGGGCAGAGGAGAGAAACTAAAGATTCCATTGTACAAGTGGATTTCTGTTGTACAACTGGGCAGACATTAGTTAGTTGCCAATTAGTTACTGAAGCAGGAAGGATACTTTGTTTTGATGATACATTAGTATCTCATAGCTAGCATTGGAACATGTCTTCTTTAATATGGTTGCTGATCTGCAGTATTTATAAGAATTTGCTTTAAAAATAATGGTTTTTTAATTTAAAAAATTGCTTTCCGATTCTTAAGAGTTGCATGAAAGTTTTAAAATCTGTTAATCAATTAACCAGTCAAACATTGTGACTTTACTAAATAGAGATTCCCAGCACACACAGAATTTTAACCCACGCACCATAAACTTATGCAAAATGAAAAAGTCTCAGAGCAGGTTCACAAAATACTTTTTTCATACAGTGCCTCCATCTGCATGGAGAAAAGTATCATGTGAACTAGCTGTATGTGTTAGAAATATTTCTGGGATTGTGGAGCAGGGTTCTCCATTGTAGCAACACATACATGAATATAGTTGGTGTAGCAAAAAAAAGTGGAAGGAATTGACCATTTGAAATGGAAGTTATGCGCTTTGCAAAGTGCATTCAGGCTAGTGTCTCAGCAGACATCTATAGGAAAAGAGTTTCATGAAACTGAAATTGAGGATGCTTTTCTACACTGCCTCTGATGTTGGAACTTAGTGCATGGAGGACCTTTACAAGAGGGACCACAGTGGAGTACAGTGGTACCTCGGGTTACATACGCTTCAGGGTACATACTCCGCTAACCCAGAAATAACGCTTAAGAACTTTGCTTCAGGATAAGAACAGAAATCGTGCTCTGGTGGCGCAGCGGCAGCAGGAGGCCCCATTAGCTAAAGTGGTGCTTCAGGTTAAGAACAGTTTCAGGTTAAGAACGGACCTCCAGAATGAATTAAGTACGTAACCAGAGGTACTATTGTATATGGTAATGTAGAATGGCTAATAAAATGGCACTTTTATAATAAAGAGATATGTTCTGAACTACAGTTCTGGTGACCTGCCTTTGAATCTATGTTCCTGCATTCAGGATGTCACCAACATTCCTGGTGAACTATTCTTCTGTCCTGTGGTTTCTTTTTAATAATTAATTACAGAGCATTCTATTTCAATTATATACACTCCATTCCAAAATCCATTTATCTCAAAGCAACTGGATTCAAGCCAATTCATACCCATTTTGTTCAAGGGGGAACAACTTTGGTTTAATTCCAAGTATTTAAGCGGAACTGGGATGTGGATCAGGCTAATATTCTTTCCAGTGGGGAATGTTTTATTTTGTTACACTGTCGAATGATTCCTTTTACTTACAAATTCTGCTTACTTTCATTTACCTTGTAAACTGCTTTACTTATAAATGCAGAATAAAAATAAATAGAAACAAATCTATTATTAATATCTCAAAATTAGCATAGTTCTTACTAAAACTGGTGTTCTGCATTGTGGCAGTATTCACACTATACAGATTAAATATTGAAACAAAATAAGATGTAATTGTTATCCTGTTTCTATTTGAGTAGTGGGTTTTACAATGAATTTCAAATGGGAAAAGGCCTGTTCCCATAGCTCCTACCCAAGAGGATGCAGTCTGTTAAAGTTTACAATTGGAAGAAGTGGGAAAGATTCAGAAACAATCAGAAACCAAGACATAGTAATGCCTAGAGAGCAAAAATCAGCTCTGTTGCAGCCTCATTTATGTATTTCAGTAGCCATCTCTTCAAGGGATTGATTTGATTTGAAAGAGAGCCTCTGGTACAGAGGTGGCAGAGTAAATACCTGAAGACTAATGTTCTCTGTTCAGACAATCAATATCAACCCCATGACTATACTCCAGGCTACCTTCTAGTTTAAAACATTTTTTAAAAAAATTCTGACAATTTAATTGCCCTTCCCAAGCACACATTAAATTGCTTGGGAAAAAGGACTGTAGGATATTTTTCAAATGCTAGGTTGCCAGGATGGGGGAGGACATCCAAAATGGTTATTTGTAAATGTCAGTCTGGAAAAGCAGCTGCTCAAACTTTATTTTTGCATTTTGTAACTCAGTGAAACTAGTCTTTGGAAGAATCTTCTTTTAAACTTGGCATGCCTTGTAGAAATCAGCACCATTCACTGAAAAAAGAGAGAGAATTATCTATAACATTCCACAATCTTAACCCTTTTGAAAATTCTTAACAGATCAGTTATTGATAAAAGGTATACAGTTCAGGTGGAAGAATAGGATTTTCTGTAATATTCAAAAAACAGTGAAATTGCAAGTTTTTTTTTTTTACATTGAGCTACTTGGTGAAGCTTGACAACAAAACTGCAGTAAATTGTTTGCATTGTCCCTGCCCTTTAACCTTTAGGGTTCCTGTTTGTTTTCAGACATGGGTGATATACGTCTTGTTGCATGAAATATAAAAATAGCCTTGTGAATACAGCCAGTGTGGTGTAGTGGTTAAGAGCGGTAGACTTGTAATCTGGGGAACCGGGTTCACGTCTCCGCTCCTCCACATGCAGCTGCTGGGTGACCTTGGGCTAGTCACACTTCTTTGAAGTCTCTCAGCCCCACTCACCTCACAGAGTGTTTGTTGTGGGGGAGGAAGGGAAAGGAGAATGTTAGCCGCTTTGAGACTCCTTCAGGTAGTGATAAAGCGGGATATCAAATCCAAACTCTTCTTCTTCTTCTTCTTCTTCTTCTTCTTCTTCTTCTTCTTCTTCTTCTTCTTCTTCTTCTTCATTTCCCTGCTGATACATGTGTTCATGTGTGCATTGAGACAAAAGCTAATGGTTAGTGTTGTGAGGTACAGGAGCTGAACTGGAGCCTTGTTCCTCATGGGTTCTAAACAGTTTCATCATGTTCCATACATACTTACCTCAGGGGTGGGGAACCATACCAGATCTGCAGGCCAATAAATATTTCCTCCACCCATCACAGGTCGAGTTTAACAGGTGGGTGGAGCTGCCCACCTTTCAATCACCTGATATAACAATGACATAGGTAGATTCATAAACAGAAGAACTCAAGACTACAACACTTTATTGTAGGCCCCAACTGTATTTACTAATAACAAGCTCAATTCAATTCTCTGAATGCTGCAACTTATGTAGCCAAAATGGACCCACCTGTGCACAAGAGGGAGGCATCAGCAGGCTCAAAAGATGTGCAGAAGGACAAAAAGGTTTTGGAGCTGGGGAATTGAGGATTGAGCAGTGGACACAGAATTGTCAGGAGTGGGTACCAGGAGCAGGTCAGCAATAACTCACCCAGCTTCAGTGAAGTTAACTCTTTATTAAAAGAAACAAGACAGCTCAGGCCTAGTGAGTACAGCAATTCTTCCCAGTAGATATTTTCCCACTGAGGCAGTTGCAAGGACTGAAGGTCCATGCCTTCCCACAGCTCCCTAAGTCTCCTCCTTCCCAAGGTCCTTCCCATACAATCCGAGACTCTTGACACCTTGTTTGCTTTTGCTCCGCCCTCTTCATACCTCTTCTGGTTCTGGGAGACCAGCAGGGAGGGGAATTGGTCGCAGGAGGGGGAGTCCTCCTGGCTTCTTCAGCAGCCTACCTCATCTCTGCCTCTTGGCTCCCATCCTCTCCAACCTCTGCTTCTACCACAGCCTCTTCCACTAAATCACATTACCGGTACCTTGTTTGCTTCTGACACCTCCTCCTTCCACTTTGTTCCCTCTTTTCCCTCTGACCACTCACCATCATCCCACCTCAAATCCCCTGGCTCTGAGCCTTACTTGCTAAAGGGTTCTCCAGCTGGTGCCTCCCATTACTCCTCTGCATCCAGCCAGTCCATGACAAGAATGATGACTATATTGGGGGAGAAACTCAGAAAACCCAGTTATCTGATATAGGTTGTGAGCCTTTGAAGCAGAACTCCAGCACTATTACATTATCTAAAGCATTTCCATTCCATTTCCCCTTCTACCTAGTTTTCAGGGTTTCCCTCACCCTTTTCAACACTCAGTCAGTCTTTGGGCATGAATATGTTAAGTCCTCATTGGACTACTTTGGGAGGATTGTTCCCTTTATTATTATTATTATTATTATTATTATTATTATTATTATTATTATTTTACTTCTGCAAACTTCAGGGTTACTCTGCATCTGCTGATACCATTGTCTTTTGCATGGGTGACATTGTGGCTCTATAAAAATGCTTGTTCAAAGACTTGAGCTTGGTATTAGACAAGTGGGGCTCCCACAACAAACTGTTTCAACATATTCCTGGCATGTGAGTGTCTCCTGTGCTTGAGAGTGCTGATAAAAATAAGAGTTGGCTCAAAGATGAAAACATTTAAAAATGCAACTCCTTTGCAAGTAAGCCGATGGATTGTGACCCTTTGCTATGCAATAAGTGCTTCATTGGGTCTGGGAGCAGGAATGAGCAGACTATTTCAGTAGCCTCACTTCTGATTTTGTATGAGCAACTTTCTTCCATCCCTAGGGGACATTTCAAAACAGCTTTGCTAAGAAATCCCCACTTCCCCTGCAAACAATGGCTTTTTTTCTACATATCTATCTAGGCGTCTCTGATCTTCAACTCCAGCCATAATTTTCTATTCTCCCCTTCCACCTGTTTGTCACAGTTTTTTCACTTGGCCATGCCACATTATTATATATATTTCCCCCTACTTTTTTTGTTTGTGTATTTTGCAAACGTCAGGATTATACACTGTTTGCTGGTACCTCATGTGTGTTGTACTTTGGGCTAAATAAACATGAGTGCCGGAAGACTCAAATTGGTATTGGTATATAAGTGATGAAGAATGATGGAGAAAGAAAATAGGGATTGATAAGGAATAATCAGAACAGAAAATGAGTTGCAGAAAAGACGAACCTGTTGGTGGGTGAGGAATGATTTTACTGATGTAGTAGTTTTTGTGGAAGGTTTGAAGGAACAGCAGGAAGAAGCGTAATGAGAATAAGCATGTATTTTTAATTTATTTTTCGGTATTTATATAATTTTCAAATGCTTTAGAAAACGATTTAAACAAAACATATAATACAATAACTAAGACCGATTCTTTAAAAAAAAAAAAATCAAGAGGAAAAATTGAATTTACAGGCAACTCCTGTACAGGGGTTCTGTTGCAGGACATTGCATGCTTTCATGAAATTATGTGCAATTGAAACACCCCATTCTACTTCTGCCCTGCCCCCACCCTTTAATGATGTCTTTTATTATGTTTCTGGATATTTTTTGGTTCGGCACTGTGTGTGTGTGTGTGAAATCGCACACATATCGGTTCATACCTAAAATGAAGCTTGCCTGTATTTCAAGTCAGCGATAAAAAGGAATATGATCCTAGCAGTGCTTGCTGTAAACTCTGATCATCTGGTTGGGTCTTATAGCAAGCCCATTTGGGGCAGGAATCAGGTCTGTAGCCAGGGCTTGCTGCCACTGCTGATCAGATGATGGGCACCAATAGCAAGCCTTGCTTGCCAAGAATGCACCTGTGTGTCCACCAGCCCCACACCAGATGTCACCTATGGCATCAGGTGTTGGGCGGGTGGATGTGGTTTGAGGAGATTGCCTTGTAGGCCAAATCATATCCTATATTGAACCTACTGTGGCTTTCAAGTTGCTCATTCCCTGGTATAGAGTAAAAGGGGGGAACCCACTCTTATAATCACAAATGTTTTGTTAACTGTGAGAAATTTAAGCTTTCATCACAGCATGGTTCTGGAACAAACTTTGTTCAGCACCTCAGTATACAGGAGTCTGTCCTGTCATTTCAACTCTACTTCCCATACAAGCACCAGATGTCAGTCATGTGCTCATCTGTCACTACTTTTCTATCTTAAATGCCAGAATTAATTTCCACAATTATGTCAACAGGTGAAAGCACTGTCATTCAGAGGGTGTTTTGACCTATAAATTACTCAGTTCTCACTCAACTGTCTTGGGCTAACTTGCACACCAAAGCCTATAAGTTCTGAAGAATTCTACCATGGAAATACATTGGTACAATTGCTTCAGGTCTATTGTTTTCCCCAAATATCTATCAACTATTGCATATGACTATCTAGTATATGATACTCCTGTAAAACTTTAAGCCTGTCAGATAACCAGACAGGTTGTTGGCAAACAATATTGTTGCGTAGTAGGGTGCTGGGTGCCATGCAAGATATGGAGCATGTCCCTATGCATGTCATTGTAGTCTGAGGTCTTGATAATAATACTAAGGCTTGCATATTCAAGTCTGCAGAACTATAACCTGCCCCACTCATCCCTACAGAGAACTAACTAGGGATTTGGCTTGTTGCTATCTCAAATGGCAAAAAATGGCTTGGATCCCAAGTATCTGCTTCCCTCACTTTGGACGATGGGTGTGGCTTGGAACAGCCCTGTCCCTCTGTATCTCGTCCACACCATATCCCATACCATTATAACAGGTTCTTCAGCTGCCGCAAGCAGGTTTGGGGGCTGCAGATTGAGTCAGCAAATTCCTATTTCATGCACATGAAATCCACTGCATTGACCAAACTATAGGATCTAATCCAATGTCTTGTAAAACTTTATTTTGGGAGATTTCTATTCAGAATTACATAGAAGCTGTTTTGTTAAATAATGCTTTTTATACTTTGCTTGGCTAGAAAGGTTGCCTTGCTCCCATACTTCAGCCAGGGGCGGAAAGGGGGAGCATTGGGGGTGGGCCGCCCCCGGTGCCACCCTGGAGGGCGGTGACACTCTGGGCGCCTGCCCACAATGCCCAAGCCGAACCCCGTGGCCGCCTGGTAAAAAGCCACGCTCGGTGGTAGGGCTCACAAACCTGTTCGGTGCGCACTTTTCTATTTCATGCTTGGGCGGAGGCAAGGGGCGCGCCATGGAGGGGCGCCGCTGATGCCCCTCCCTGGCCCGCCCCTCGCCTCTTCCCAAGCCAGAAATAGAAAAGCGTGCATGCGCAGCGTTGCTCCATAGTGACGCATGCGTCGTACGTAGCGTTGCTGCGCATGTGCACTACGGAGTGACACCCCGCCCCCGGGTGCCCCCGGGTTTGCCGCTCCAGGTGGCCAAGCGGCTTCGTATGCCAGTAACATCAGCATCCCTTCATGAGAGTGAGAATCATGCATGTATTTATAACAATGCATCTATGAACAGAGTGTGTGTGCAACAATAAAATATATCTGGGAAAATAATTATGTACCGGTAGTTGTGTTTAGATACGCACACAGTACTACTTGTTGTATATATAAAATATTTATTATACTGTTGCTAATTTTGTGGTGTGTGCCATCCATTTGCATGGCATAAATTTTAAACCCATATCTAGCACCAGAACTAAATTTTATGCACTCCACAGGGTTGTTTTCTTTTACATCTTAGGTTTGTTTGAAAAACAGCTCCGTGCACATGAACCATGTTTGAAATGTACAATACTTCTTTAAAATAATGCTTATGGTGGTACGATTGGTGCTTGGTGTTCAAAGAAAAAGTACAATAGCAAAATATGCAACATGCCAGATGGGATGTCTACTAGCTCTTACCATGAGTTGATACTTTTGCTTCACCCAGTTATAATTGAGAACTTTAGCAGTAACAGTGTGAATTCCAAAATACTTACACAGTCTCCTAGTGTTACTTACCCACAACAAGCCTATAGACGTGGGGAAAGTGTGAACCTTTGTATATGCATTTCCAATGTATTTTACATCCTATAATAGTATCCTAGTAAATCGACTATGTAAGAGTATCCTCTGTTATATTTTTGGGAAATTCTGGCAAAAGAAAGCTAGAGAAAATTATTAACACCTGTAGAAATTTTACCAGAAACATTCCTGTAATTGACCCATTTTGACTTTCAAACTGAATTTTAAATAAATGAAATAGATACCAGTAATTTTAAATGAGAACATTAGTATAATTAAGACAGAAAGATCACCAAAGTACAGAATAAAGTGAAACGCTCAAACATCTGCATGTAAGTGCTGATTTTAAAAGTGCATTGTGTACCAAGCTACAGACATGTGTTGTCAGAATTTATAAACATGTTCATTATCTGTTTTGTTTTATTTTAGCTTATCCTAGTAGTCATCTTATTTTAATTAAAAATAAAATTCTTCTTCGGAAAGCTATTAGACCGCTGAGAATTGGATGTTAGTGCATATGTTGTGTATTAGAATACTGTAGGTAATTTTACTGCTGCTAACTTAAAATCCTCAAGGGGGAGTTAATTACAGGAAAACCTTTCTAAATATCAGCTGCATATTTTCCATGACAAGAGCTTTTTCAACTCGCATTGAATAATTCCAGAACCAGAGTTTTGTTTAGTTATATCCACTGGTACATTTGAACGAAGAAAAAGAAAATGTGTGTGTGTAAAATTTGACCAGTACTGTAAACAAACATTTACGAATAAATTTAAAAGCTGTTTGTTTGTAGGAAAATGTGTGAGATGAAAAATGGCCTTTTATTGCAGATTAAACTTCTGTCTTTTAAAAACTGAATTCTTAGGTACCCAAATGGTTGGTTTGCCTATTGTGCTAATGTAAAGTTTTACTTGAAATTTATGTTCACATGTTTACAGAGACAATTAAGCTTTATGTATGGCCACTAGGGATTGCTTTCCTCTGTAAATGTTTGCAGATTAAAGGTTTTTTAAAAATAAGCCCCTGGAACCTCAAGCCATGTATGGCAATAATCAAAAAGTAATGAGCAACGTGTTGAAACTGGCTAGCCAGGATGTGTTTGGCATGATTCCAAAAGGAGACATAGTCCAATATGTTGCTTTTAAGGCTACCCAAAATTATGCACAAGTTTGCAGCTCTTTTGAGTAATCTGAATACATTTCCTACGTTATCCAGCTGCAACATGGAGAGTAATAGTGAGATAAGTAGTGAATTGCTGCCTCCTATCTGTTTCTTCTTGTCAGTTTAAAATAAGGGGGGGGGATACATTTAAACATAGAAAGACAGCATAGTTTGGAACAGAATAGAAGTGTGTGTGTGGTGTTCTCCTGAAACTCAAGATGCATTTAGTCCAAATAAATAAACACACAGTGGGTTTATGCATTTTAAAAGAGTTGATATTGATAGTCATCGTTGCATTCCTGCCATGTACCCTTGGTTAGAATGTGTTACATTAAAGATATTCTGGTTTTGGTTGGAGAGACTGAGATAATGCTGGATTCTGTGTTGTTGGGATGATGGGATGAGAGAGTGGAAGCTTGCTGTAAATTCAGCCCAGTCTGTCAAGCGTTTGCACAGAAGTAAGACCCTGGTTCAGTTGGGCTTTCTTTCCTGGTAAGTGTGATCAGATTGCAGCCTTGTACTTTTAGTTCGGCATAAATGGCAAAGGATTGAACAGGGTTGACTTCCAATTAATTAAGCGTCCATAGGATTGCAGCCTTGGTAAGCTAAGCACTCTCCACTAGCTTGAGCCCCTGTAGTGTTTAGAAATTCACAGATCTTTTAACGCTGATAACCTTTCCGTTCACCTCCCGCATCCTTTGAAGGTACAAGCTTCTGTGTAAGTCTAGAGTGACTTCCTGTGCTGGAGGGGTGGCGTTGGCGCTCCCTCTATAGAGAAGGGGATGCTCTCTCTGTGTGTTGAAAAGCTACCCTCCTCCTCCCCTCCTGCCAGAGCGTGCATATCCAAATCTATTCGTCTGTACTCCAGGGAGTGCGTGTGCGTCTAGAGGACTCGTCCCTTTATTGGTGCGAGGGAAAGTCCCCGTCGATGCTGAAGCGCCTGGTAGCCTCTCTGTACATATCATTCACTTGCACTCTCTAAAAGGCTGGAGTCCTCCTCCCGCAAGCGTCAGTGAATTCAGCGGTGCTGAGTAAACAGTCAGAGGGCTCTTGCTCTCTCCATGTCGCCGTCTGAGCATTTCAAATCATGTGGCTGTCTGGCATTTATCGTTCTGCACAGGATTGTTGACGATCTTTTTTTTTGGGGGGGGGGGGACAAACCGGTAGCGCATATTGGAGAGGGACCACTGGAGCCCCCCGGCGCCTATTAAAAATAAAATAAATAAAAGAGCTCAGCTTCTGCAGCCCGGAGTGATTTCGTAAAATTATCGACGGTTCCTACTGCCTTAAGACTTTGAACCCCCCTTTTTTATAAAGTGAGATAAAAACAGCTACTCTGATTTCTTGTTGTTGTGCAGACATGTTCTGTTTAAAAAAGGGGGGGACTATAAATCCCCCTTCCTTATTTGGAAAAAGTTGGCCTGACTCTGTGTAACACAGAGACACAAAAGGTACGGCCGAGGAAGTTGATCGAAGTAGCTTTTATCGGACGAAGTTTCCGTAGAAAATGCGCGCTAGACAAAAGAAGAAAAAAGCCTGTTCAGCTTTTGGTTAGAGTTATATGGAATTTGGAAAGGCTGGCTCAGTTCTACCATGGTGTGGGTCTTTTCTCCCGCTTATCCTTCGCTCCCCCCCCAAACATTCAGGGCAAACAGTGCCGCCCTGCTGAGAGATTGGTTTGATTCTCGCCGTGATGCAGGTGCACCTTTTCGAAGCTTCAAAGAGGATAGGCTAAAAAGGGTGGTTAGTGTGGATCTGCTGGATCCTGCTCGCTGTCGAAGCGCGAAGCGAGCGAGGGAAGGTCCTAGGACGACGTCCTAACACGATCAGCTTCCCTCGGAGTAGAGCTGGGAGACGTAATCTGGTTCCCCAGCCTTGAGCCACGTAGCTCTCCTACCTTTCCAAGCATAGGAGCAAACGCCCTGGGGCCGAGGTCCATTCGCCCTAATCAATAAAACATTTGAGGGCGCCTCCCCCTCAAAAAGGTTGATGGTCTGTTCAAATGCTGTGCATGCGCCGCGTCTTGTGATCAGTTATAAGGGCTGAGGCTTACTGCCCCTCCCCATTTTTTATTCAAGTTGGCACCCCTGTTCCCAAGTTTGTTGTGCAGAAAAGAACTTTCCAAGATTCCCTAAAGGAAGCTTCGCCAACCGTGCACGCCCCCCGGGCCCCCCTAAAGCTGCCCTATGCGATTTCCCCTTGAGAAAGCGCCCCCTGCGCCCTTTAAACTGCGCCGTCCTCTCATACAGACTCCGATGGCAGACCTGTGTGCAGTGGGGGTTACTCCCGGGTAAATAAGACACAGGATCGCCCCTGTGTCGCAGGCATGCTGTAGTCCCCGCGCGTCCGAAGGGGCTTCCCTCGGGCAAGTGTGCGAAGGACGCTACTCGCCTGCCCTTTGTAGCAGCTGGTGGCGGCGGGTGTTTGTAGCTCGGAGTCGCCTTGGGAGTCCGGTCTCGCTTTTGGCCTGCATTTTGCCCGTGGCTGCCCAGCCAGAGAGCAGCGAGGGACGTCCCTTGAGGACGTGGCCGGCCGGCTAGCCTAGAGGCAGCGGCGGGGGCTGCAGTGCGGCCGGAATCCCCGTCGGGCAAAGCCATCACGTCTTCGGGCTTTCGAGGGCAGCAAGGAGGTGGCAGCCGGGGGAGTCCATAGCTCCTTGGCCGGCCCGAGAAGCGCCCGAGGCAGCTGTGGGAATCTTTATTAAGTCCTCAGACAGGAGAATCGGCGTGAGTTTGGAGTGATGTGGAAGGCGTTGCTGTGTCTGGGCTCCACCGAGGTCTGAATTGGCTCCCCCTGAATAAAGAATAGCCCTAGCCATAGAGCAGTTAAACCAAAGTGCTTGGGGGGAATAATAATAATAATAATAATAATAATAATAATAATAATAATAATAATAATAATCGACATCACCCCAAACCCCACCAAGTGCTTCCTTCCTTCCTGAGTTAATCAGAGGTGCTGGATTTACGCCAAAAGTCTTGCTTTGCTGGTTTATGGATCGCACCCCCTCCCCACATAAGGATGCTCGGTCACATTTTGCAACTGGGGGTCATGCATGTCCCCCCCCCCCCCCAAGCAGGTCCACTGACTCCGACGGGGCTTGCTGCCAAGTATAGACTTGCAGTCTTGGTTTCTTGAGACGCACCCAACTAGTTCGTTCCCTTTTCCTAACCCCCCCCCCCCATTTTGATTTAATTTATAGAACTATAAATTTGCTATCAGGGTGAGTTGTGGTTTATTATTATTATTATTATTATTAGTGGGGATATTTGTTGTTGTTGTAGTAAAAAAAAAATAAAAAATACCGGAAGGGGGATGCTTGTTTCAAATATCACGTAAGGAGGGCTAAAAGCTTTCAGTCCTGGCTGTGTTAATCGGTTTACAAGTAGCTCTGCCGGCTCACTCGCTTCCCAACCAGCATGGGTTAGAGGCGGCTGGCTGGCGGATTTATTCCCAGCTGAGCTCCTCTTTGCTTGAGTCTCCGGCATGTGTGCAATAAGCAAGGTTATTCCTCGGCCCCCCCCCCACCCCTCCCCGACCTTCCTTCCCTGTAACTGTTGCCTCTCCAAGTTGATGGACAGCCGCGTTTCTCTTTCATTTCAGCTTCAGATGAAGATGTACTTGTTAAAGGAAAGCAGTCCATCAAGAGTCAGGCTTTAGGAAATCAGAACTCTGAGAGCGAAATTCTCCTGGAAGGCGACGATGATACCTTGTCATCCATCGAAGAGAAGGAACTGGAGAACTTAACTGGTAACTTCAGCTGTCTATTACCTGCTCCTTCCGACTTGGTTTCTCCCCCTGGCTTCCTTACTCCTTTACCTCCTCCTTGGCAACATCTTCTCTGCAAGGTGGGGAGGAGACATGGGATGGATGGCTCTTTCCCATAACTGTATTAATGAAGATAAATTTCTGAATAGGGGAAATGACCTTTGTACCGCCACTTAAATTATTAATTTTAGATGTGTGTGTGTGTGTGTGTGTATGAGAGAGCATGATAGGTCAGGCCAGATCCTGTACAAAAGTAGATTATGTTAGCTCCCCCCCCCCATCTCATTGGCACTAGTGTTACGGCGCATTGCAACAAGAAGGCAATCTGAACAAGTAAATCATAAAGCGTATTTATATATTTGTTCAAAAGCAAAACACCTCTCTGCATCAAAGGCAATCATTCTGTAAAGGGAGTTGTGTTCTTTTAAGCTAATTGTTCTGCCAGCCTCCTTTGTGTAAGTCTAAACCTCCATTTACTACTACTACTACTACTTCTTTTTTAACTGAGAAACAGGTTATTCTTCCCATAATAGATTGGCTTGGTTGCAAACTGAACGAAACAACGTTTTTCTGCTTTAGAATTTTATAGCCAAGCCCCCTATTCACTGGACTGGAACTGCAATCTGGGAATGAATAGTGTAGAATTTTGGGTCTAGGTATATATCACTTGGTCCACTCCAAAAACAAGAATATCCCTTGTGTTTAAATTCTGTTTTGCTGGAAGAAGTGGAAATGGGGGCTTATTCATTTTTATTTATGTGCAAAAATCTCTATTTCAGTTCATTACCTAATGCATCATCTGTTTGGTGCCTTATAATAAAAACTAAACATGAAAATATAGTCTACTGTCAAAGCCCTGCACCAACCAGTAAAACAGCAACATAATTTAATAGAGAGGCTCTCAATGAACCTGTTCTTCAACAGACCCTGCAAGAGCATCCAATCCATGGTCCACCCCCTTCTACATTTGTTGCTTCTGCTAATACATTCATACTGTAATAGAGGTGAAAGGGGAGTTTAATTATATAATCTTGACAATGGCAATAGGATTAAGAAGTAATCCTTGCTAATAAAGTAGTGTGGGTTACGAATGAAGTTGAAATTGTCAGGGGTTTTCAGCGGGACCTGAGCTGCCCTGGCTTCTGCAGCTGTCTGCTTGCCCTGTAATTGAATGTCTGAAAGTGATTGAAAAAATGTTATTTCTTCCCTGGATTACATGCTAATGTACAGAGGGCAAAGGGAGACAGCAAAAGAACACATAGCTGCTTATTTCATCCATTTGTGGGAATGAGCTTTGGGAAATCATGGAGGTAGTGCAGCTATCGGATGCCCATCTGCAAACACAATGTATTTGTACACTGGGAATAGAGGGCAAAGCTGCTCTGATCTCAGCAGAGCATCTCCTCTATTGTGCTACTGGCACACATTGAGATTGATGCAAGATTAAAGACCATCACACCTCCTAACAATTGACAGAAATGACAATTCATCTGAATTTTTTTGGCAGTTATTCACCCATTGATTACCTAAGCGTGTGCACCTCATTTATACACACTTTATTAATGCAAAAGGGAATGTGTCACACATGCAGTTTACAGTATTTTTAAACAAAGCCCTACAGCTGACAAATATGCCCTTCCCTGGTCTCTGTGTTCCCTGCTTTTTAATGAGTTGGATGACAAATATAACCCACTTTTCTGCTTTATATAATGGCCTGCATATTGTTAGATCTGTACCCAGCCTATTGTTTTGAGTAGTACACTGATCTGTCTCTGTGATAAACCCTGTGGAGATGTGATTATTCCAATAAAAATTCATTCAGTTGGAAACCAACGCTCCAGCTGTTTATTCCCACAGTCCCTAAGCTGCACTAACACTGTGTGTGGATACCTTGAAAAATATTAAAAAGGCAGGCTGAACCCACTTCTCAAATGCTATATGTCTCAGTCTCTAGCAATGGGTAGCATTTAACTTCTGAACAATAGATCCCTGCCATGCATGAAAATAAAAACTCATGTACAGAACTCGTAAGCAACTTTCTAAATAAGCTAATCATCAGGAAATCTGGGTCAAATTGGTTTGCCACTCCCCCCAAATCTACACACACATATGTGAAACTAATATTTCCCATCCAACCTTCCCTTTTTATGTATTTGCATTATTGTTTAGAACATGAGGTATTCGGTTCTGAAATATTTCTAAATTTCTGGAAGAAGAAAGCTCAGTGATCTAATAGCCACCTAGATAGCATACATAATTGTTTGCATTGTTTGCAGCTGTAGTTGTTCAAATGTCTGGCAGTCCCAAGTGCAGCAAATGCTTTGCATGTGTACTTGTGGGGGACTGGGGATTTATAAGAATTAAATTTATAAATCCAGTCCTTTTTGTGGAGGGTGGCATTGGATTAAAGTAAGCTAATTAAAAAGAAGAACATACACTTATATCTGCAACATTTTCTGCTTGTTGCGGAGACCACTGGTAACAAGGTGTTGGACTGTGGTTTTTGTATCTTTCCCTTCGGTAGGTCCTGTTAGTCTGTCTACACCAGCTCAGCTTGTGGCTCCTTGTGCAGTAGTGAAGGGCACACTTTCCATCACCGCCTCTGAACTGTATTTTGAGGTAGATGAAGAAGAGCCGAGTTTTAAGAAAATTGACCCCAAGGTAAGAGATCATTGACCCCTCTTGTACTAACCATTGTGACAAATTACAAGAAGCCTTTCGTTTTTCACCCAGTACTTTCTAAATCCATTGGACACAAGTTTTCTCATATTTGTGAGTTTGTAATTTGCAGAGTTTTCGTGCTGGTGGCACTCATGTAAGTATGAAAAACAATTCATCCCAGTTCCAGTGGTAATTACTTCATAGGGCAGAAGCCTCCTGGGAAATGCTTTGACTAAAACTGCATTAGAGCAAGAGGATGTGTGAAAGTTTAGTAGTGTTTTCTATTGAAGCCTTTGTTTTACCTCAACTTTTTAATGGTGCTCACTGATTTCTTGCATTTGATTTATATTACTTTGTAGCAGGCTGAAAAGTTTGTACATGCTTATTCAGAGAACATAATTGCCACTTGATACTATATATTTTAATAATATATTTTGTGTTGTGCTTCAGTTTCCCAACTCAATGCTGTGTTCAGATTATAATGATCTTTAAATGCAAGGGTAATAAAAGTCATTCCTCCCATCCCCAGAAAACCGTTTTTGCTTACAATGTTAATGATTACTTTAAGAATTGCATTTAGGCAGCTTCCATAATACTAAAATGTGATTACTGAGTATGCCTTTTCCACCTAAAATGTTTTATTGTAGATAAATGTCTCCCAAATTTCATTAAAGCAATTGCTAAAATACAGTGCTTTTTTAGGGAGAAAACAAAGACAAAATTGTATACTGTATTTCTATCAGTGGGTACTTATTTGTTGTATCTCTATTCAATTTTATTTTTTTGAATACATCTTTCTGAAAAGGTTAATGGATAGTGAAGACTTGAACTAGACCAGTGTTTTTCAACCACTGTTCCGCGGCACACTAGTGTGCCGCGAGATGTTGCCTGGTGTACCGTGGGAAAAATTGAAAAATTACTTTATATATAGTCAATATAGGCACAGAGTTAATTTTTTTAACATTTTCTAATGGTGGTGTGCCTCATGATTTTTTTCATGAAACAAGTGTGCCTTTGCCCAAAAAAGGTTGAAAAACACTGAACTAGACCTTGCTTAATGTTGCAGTCGTTTTTTAAAGCTTTTATTTTACTATAACAGTAGCAAATTAAAACTATGAAGTTTTCTTTGAAGTACATAAACTTTCAAGTATTAGGGTAAAAGTGAAAGGTTTAAAACTGAGAAGTAGCTGCAATTTGTTTGCATGTTATTTTGGTGCTGTTTGATATTGAAATTGAAAAAGCAGTCATCAGTGAAGACGAACTGTAAAATACTAATGCAGCCTATTTCTTATAACTCATTACAATACAGGAAGCTACAGTAAACTTTCATCAAATGTGGCTGTTCAGCCCTTGTGCATCATTCAAGGAGTAATGTAGGGTGAGATCCCTCTGCTATCTCCCCCCTCCCCTTTGAATGATACAATTATTCCTTTTCCATCTTAAAAAGGAAAATGAACGGGCATATTAAACTGACCGTACTCTTTAAATTTGCGGTAGAGATAGGGATCATAGAAAAGTAGCCAGGTTTATTAATTTAATCTTGAAGATAGGAAATGTTAGAGAGAGAGAAAGAGAGAGAGAGAGAGAGACCAAACTATTTATTTCCTTTCGTGAAAACTTTCAAAGCTTACTGGTGTTTTGGTTATGAAGTCATGCAATAATGCAGCATCATTCTCTTACAAGCACTGGCATTTCCCCATGTTTCTCTTTCTCTTCTCCCCCACCCCTTTCCCAGAAGATATGGGTAACTAGAACTTGAGTAAGAACATCTCCCCCTTGAATACCAATCCTGCGTTTGCTCAGATGCCTATTAAATGGGCCTTCCTCAGTTTGATAAATTTGGCTTCTCTGTGTGTTTTTCTAAACTCCTGGGAAAGAAAACATTATGACAGGAGTTTTGAAGTAAAACCTGAACTGGATGCAGCATTGATGCTGATAACATCAAAGTTTATATTCCTACTACAAGGCTGTTTTTAACAAGCAAGCTGTAGTACTATGAGCTCAGACTTGCTCTTGGAGTGAGGCACGGGAGATCCTCAATTTATTTTGAGCCATATTTAAATAATTTGTCACAGAAAAAAAAAGATTTTTAATATGAAGCCACATTGTTCTAGGAAAACAAAACAAAACAGAGCTGTTGTGCAAGTAGATGCATTTATATAAATGTAGAAAATATGTTTAGTTTCCTAATGGTATGAGATGATTTGTGAAATATGGTAGGACTCTACCTCTTCAATGATAGGTTTGTCTCTATGTGGGCACCTACTTCAAATAAGTCCTCAATAAATTTAAAAACACACTTTTGGGGGGATGAGGGGAATTCATTCAAATAAAAAAAAATCTTGAATAATAAAATACCCATAATGCTGGGGCTCCTGTCCACTGCACACAGCCCCATTAAAGTAAATGCTACTTACTGCCAAGTAAACATATTTTAGAATAGGGCTTCACATTTAGAGAAAACATGTTGGAAAATATCCTAGCAGTCAAATAGGGGTTTTTGTGTGTGTGTGTGTTTGTGAAAATCTAAACTTTGTTTGTATAAAGCCTGAAGCCATAATGTGAAACTTTTTTTAAAAAATAAAACAAATTCACTAGTACAATTTGAAAATCCTTTTCTCAAATACAAATCATTTTAGTATGGAAATGCATGGTCCTGGGGATGCTAGCTTAACATTAAAAAAAACAACAACAACCTGTTAAGGTCTAGTTCCCTTTTGTATTTTGTTCTATGTCCTTTCTTCCTGAAGCAGGGTCTACATAAAAGCCGGAGGAAACCAAATGTTTGCAGCAAATAAATTGACTAGTTGTAGGGTATTAATAATTCAGAGTAAATCTATATGGCCTTGAAATTCAAAGTCAAATTGGACTTGGGTACTTACTCAGCTTTAATAAATGAGAAGCCCACGTGCAGAGCTGGGCACAAATGAGGAGAGAGAAATTATCCTATCCTTCACATAATGAATGTATACTCAATCTCATAACCACTGTTAACGCAGCCCCAAATATTATCAAACACAAGTTGTTGTTGTTTTTAAGTATAAATGCTTCTTTCCCCACCTTAATATTTACATATCTTCTGTAAGAGAAAACAGATGTTAAATAGATATTTACTGGGGGGTTTCCCCCCAGAGATCTCCCTTAACATTCTGTTATTTTGTTCCCTTCCATCCATAGATATTTGTGTGAGAGAGATAGCCCTTCTTTACTGAGAAGTGGAAATAACAGTCTATCCGTTGCCTGAATTTTAGAATAAACCCACACGAAGGCAATGTAAAGTTAAAACCATTTTGTTTATTATTATTATTACTGTTTTGAACAAGTCATCTTAGGGAAAGGGGGAGGACGCATGATCTGACTTGGCACTGAAATACATTTAGCATCAGTAAACTTTTCGTGTGTGTCTGGGGCTTTCTGTTCGGTTCTCTTTCCCCATCCCTTTCTTTCAAAAGAAATAAAAAAGTACATATAGTTAAATAATTCTGGTTTCTCCCCTTCCCCCACTTCGTGACAACATTCAGGCAGACGAACGAGAGAAAGAGAAAAGCGGGGGGAACGAATGACATACACTTAATATGGGGGTGGAGGGGAAAGAGAAAAATGAAATGTACCTCGGGTTTCGTTTGGCTGTCGTAAAGTTCCGCCGCTGTTTCTAAGTGTCTTTTTAATTTATTTATTTATTTATTTATTCTTAAAAAAAGGAGAAAGGGAGAGCGCCGGTGCCCGCTGCTAGGCTTGGAGTCCTTTTTGCGCTTTCGTGGGGAGGGGATGCCTGCTGCTCCCCGTTCCTCTTCTTGTTTTTAAATAAGAGTTTTGTTTTTAATTCGGGTTCCGCGCAGTCTTTATTTCTGTCCCTCTTTCTCCTGGCGTTTTCCAACCCCCTTCCCCCCTCCTCTATAGCTTGTCGAGGCTCTTGGGGTTGGTGAGGATCTCCCTGGCGAGGCGCCAGGTCTGCTTGGCGGCGCTCTCGAGGGCCGAGTGCGGCTTGCCTTGGAACAGGTCGAGGTTGGGCAGGAAGTAGTGCGGGCACCGCCGGCACTGCAGGCACGAGATGAGCTGCAGCAGGATGCCGTTGAGCCGGTCGCCCAGGCACGCTTCGTCCCAGTCGGTCTCCCGCGGGTGCTTCTCGCACTCGTAGAGCAGCAGCGTCTTCATGTGGTAGTTGTTGAGCGGCTGCCCGGGCAGCTCGAGGTGCCGGTCGCGCAGCGTCTTGAGCACCGACAGGCACTTGTTGCGGCAGCCGCCCAGCAGCAGGCGGTTCTCGGCCTCGCCGAACTGCAGCACCCAGGCGTCGCTCTCGGCCGAGCTCTGCTTGCCCGTCAGCGAGTAGCACTCCTTGGAGAGCAGGTTGAAGCCCTCGGCCTTCACCTCGGCCACGCGGTTGGGCCCCGGCCAGGGGATGTGCGGCAGCGGCCATTGCGCCGCGCTGCGCGGCCAGATGCCCGTGCACTTGAAGGCGGGCGTGATCTGCACCACGTAGCGCTCTCGGATGCGCAGCTTCACCTCGCTCGTGTCGGCGATCATCTTGACCACGTCACGGTAGCTGCACTTGTCCACCGCCTGCGCCACCAGCGTCTGGAAGCGCGAGCGGATCTTGCGCGCCGACAGGTAGCCCGAGGCCGTGATGAACTCCACCCAGAGCGACATGCTGCGCTTGCGGCCGTCGCTCAGCTTGAGCACGGCGCAGCCCGGCAAAGAGCCGTCGTCGACGAAGTTGAAGACGCCCATCTGGTTGAGGTAGAGCACCACCTCGAACTCGGTGGGGGAGATGACTTCGAGGCCCTCGTAGCGCGCGTCGATCTCGCTCAGCGAGCTGATGAAGCGCGGCTCCTGCACCTCCACCTCCTTGAGCACGTCGGACACCACCTTGCACACCTCGCGGATGGTCTTGGCGATGGCCGCCTTACGCGCCTGGCAGCGCTCCGTGTAGTACTTGTTCAGCTGGTACACCAGCTTGGCCTGCGCCGCGATCATGTTGGGGCACACGTCCGGGCTGTACACCGGGCTCTCGCAGTACGTGGACGGATCCAACGCCGCCGCCGCGCGCGCCCGCGCCCGCCAAGCCCGCTCCAGACGAGCACCGCAGCGCCAGTGGGTAGCACCGGGCAGCACCACCACCCCGGGCGGGCAGGCGGGTGGGAGGCAGCAGCAGCTGTAAAGTTTGGCGGCTGGCTTCTTTCCTTGTTCACATTGGAGCTGCGCGCAGCTGCCGGAGAGGGCTTCAGTCCTTCATGGGGAAACTTCTCTCGCACTCGTGCAACTTGGCTTCCAGCGGGAAAGAAGCAATCGGCGGCCAAGGAGAAAACGGCGACGATGAGGGAGAGCTTGCGCCCGGTACCCAGAAGCAGAACTCCGCTCTCTTTCCCCCTCTTTCTCCTCTCTTTCTCTCTGGCACCGGGGCTTCTGGCCGCCTCCTTCCGCTGACAGGGTGGCGGCGGCGATGATCGCTTCTTGGAGGCCTGGTCTGAAGAAGCCACCGGAGTGGAAACCTATTGCTGCCGGCCGCCCCTGCTTCTTATTTCTTTATTATTAAACACAAGCCAGTGCAAGCGCGTTGTGATCATTTCTTCCCTCGGTTCAATTTTGTTTACAGGCGAATCTCTCTTTGGATCTCTCTTCTCTTAGAGCAGTGGCAAGATTGGCGAGTTGAGCTTCTTTGCGCGCGCGCTGGTGTGTGTGTGTGTGTGTGTGTGCGTGTGCGTGTGTAGTTTTCCGCTTTCCAGGATTTCGCGCGCCCCCCTACTCCTCCTGTTTTCCGCTTCCTTCCCCCTCCCACCTTTGGAATTGGATGCAGCAGCTCTGGTTACTTTCCTGCGCCTCTCCCGGCATGGACGTCTGGAGGTCTCTGGGTTTGCGGAGAGTGTTGTTTAGTTTATGAATGGTCCGAAGGTCCTTCCGAAAGGAGGCGGAGCTCCGGAATCCTACAATCGCGGGCCGAGCTGTCAGAGGGCCAGCCAATCGCAGGGCCGGGCGGTGTGCACGTTCTATGCTGGGCCCGCCACTACTGCGTATTGGGGGGGGGGGGGAGAAGGGAAAGAGACTGGAGATATGCTTGAGGCACATGCACAGATTGCGCGTACGCACACACATATGTGGCAAACAAACATGAAGCTCCCTTTCCCTGGAAAACCAGGGAGGAAGAGCCATAGCCCCTGTAAGAACGATTCCATGCAGCAATTTGGCGGGAATTAAATATTGCCATGAAACACACCACGGCAAGCGCTCTGGCAAGATCTCTGCGTGTTTTGCAGTGACGTTCAAGATCAAGGTGTACCTGCACGAACTGAAGCGCCGAGGGTGGTGCGTGCGGGTGTGTAAAATTCGCTTCCCCACACTGACTTGCTCTAGTAACGTTGAAGTATTGGAGGGCAAGGGGGGAAAGTAAAATAAAAGGGGGGGTGGAGGTTCAGTACTGTGCAAGCATAAATCTTCTGTAGCTGCTCCGCGGACCCAACATTAGTGAAAGGGAGACAGTTATTGGAACGGAATAGTACACGTTGTTTTACAACCCTAAATGAGGGTCCTACTTAAAAGTTATAAATCCTGCGCCATGCATCTGGCCTGTTGTTGTGAGATCATATGTGCCCGCTGTATTAAAAAAAATACTCCATTTACTAGCGCGGGGAGTCAGGAAGAAACTTTGCATTTTGGAGAGTTTCCGCATATACACAGTTCCGTGTTTACGAAAGTAACAGAAATATTCCCTCCAGCCCCAGCGGATTTCGGCTGTTGAGATTTTGTGTGCGCGCAAGCGCGTATTTCTCTGTGTTAAGATAGACACCAGCCGCAGATTAATCGTTTACATTTAATTGGTAATAATTGCTGAAGTGTCAAATCTTCCCGATCCTCAGTATTTGTGCTGGGGAGGAAAACAGTAAAAACTGAGACAGCGGCCCCTTCCCTTCCAAATTTAAATATTCTTATAGATCTCTTACAGAATCTTAATAAATAAGCCGCTTCGCTAACATTGTCAATTTCTTGTAGCCTTTTGCTTTAATTGTGTGATGAGATGGGCTTTTGTTGTTGTTGTTTTTTTAACATGGACGGCTGAGCTTCTTTTCCCTTTTTAATCGTGTCTTTCATTCCGTTGTTGATTATGATGATGATACATCTCCTGCAATGCTGAAAGTCAGCAATTATATTCCAGCCTCTGGGAAGCGAACTACGAACTCCTCTGCATATTGCTCTCATGGCCAGAAAGAAGACCATGGCGAGCCTCGCCTTGTCTCTTCTCCTCTCCTCCCTCCCCGCCAACTCCCAGTCTTTCTAAATTGAACGTGATATTTGCCCACAGGGCTTCTGTGGATATATTCCGCGTGCCAGGGAATAGTCACGTTCCCCGTAGGCTTGGAAAGGTCTTTAGAAGCTCAACAGTTGCTTGGAACAGGTGTGTGTCCTTGCCTTCTCCTGTCCCGTCGGCCAGATCCTCCTCCTCTCCAAAACAGGCTCCATCCACGTTGCCTGACAGATGCCTGCCTCGGGCGAGGAAAGAGACCCGACCAAAGCAGAGGAGGCGGGTGTAACCGGACTAGATATCTTGGAGGGAAGATGTGAAGATGTCACTGCTGCTGAAGCAGTGGAAACAAGCCGTCGCGGGACAACGGTGGAGAGAAGCAAATCTAGGCAGAATAATTCCCTCTCCAATCCCTCCCGTCGCAACCAGGAAGACAGGCGCTGCTTTGGAGGAAACAGTTTTCGGCTGCAACTCTGAACGCACTTCCAAGGGAGTAAGCCCCATGGACTACCGGGCGGCTGAATTGAGTAATAGTGCTTTGGCCGGCTGCGGTCCTGCCACCTGGTCGCACTGACCATGATGGGAAGGCTTACTTCCAAGCTCCGGGATTGTTTTCAACATGTATGCTCCGATCCTTAACAATGTCCTTACTTGGATGCTCGATTCTGAGAGATGTTAGGAGATTGTTCGAGGTCGGAGCACCTGGGAAGGATAGAGGAGGACGTGACACGTGTTTGTGTGTGTCCCCTTCTGTTTGCTTCTCCGTGGAACTGGCGCTAGCGCAAGAAAGAGCCCAGTTGCCCAGAAACAACTTCAAGGGGCAGACGAGGCGATGGTGTTGCTGCTCAGTTTCGTCCTCGCCGTGGCGCCCAGTATCCTCAAAATTGCTCACGTATTTTAAAAACTGGACGTGGCGGTGGAGCTGCTGTCCAGGAGCAGCAATCGCACAAATGCACAACCCGCTCCAAGAACCATTTCTAGCTCTTTGTCGCTAGCCAGCCAGACTCCTGCTTGGCAACCACCTACTTTCCTGCCCCCTTGCTTGGCGGTGTCCCCTCTGGGACGTTCACCTTGATGTCTGAGAAACCCACGTCTATCCTTCTCCCTCGACTGGCTGCCGAGACGCGCCCAGGGCGCGCGGAACCCCTACTTCCGCGAGTCAGCTTACAAAGCGACTCCCCTGGGTCAGGGTTGCCGCCCAGGTGACCCTAAAAAGGGAAAGAAAGGCTGTCTGCACCGACTGGGCAATTCCATCCGTGAGCTGACGGCTCCAGCCTGGCACCAAGCGCCTTTTCTCTCCGTGGGCAGGTTTGCGGCCCGGAGGGAAGGCTCTGAGCTTCCTCACCTTCCTCCTCCTCCTCGTTTTGATTTTCCAAACAATTCGTTTACCTTCTCTCTCTCTCTCTCTCTCTCCACTATTCCCCTCCACCACCACCACACCAGACTGAGGTCGAAGCTCTAGTAAATAATAAATCAGTTTGAAACAAAAGCCGCTTCGGATTTATGGCCCGGAGCGCTAATTAGAAACATCATTTGAGCAATAAACTTAAACACTTTCTAGCAAATAACGCCGGCGAAAAAGCCTGCGCCTCGCCTTCTGCGGCTGCCTTGGCTGCTTGCGAGAGAGCAGCAGCGTCCTCGTCTGTGGCGGAATTTGCTTTTTGTTTTCCTTCTTCGAGGGGAAGGATGGGGGTGGGTGGGAAGAGAAGGATGAATAATTGAAAGCATGTTGTTATTTTTTTGCTGTTGGGGGGTGGGAGAAGCGGAAGATCCGAGGCGAGCCTGCCATGGAAGAGCCCCTGTCACTTCACCTTGGCTGTCTGGGAGTCAAGGAGTCCATCAGCAGCTCCTTGATGGGGTATTAAAGCGAAGTGGCAGCCCCTCCAGGAGCAGGAGATACTGTATTCTATTAAAAGGACCCAGAGAGAGAATCAGAGAGAGAGAGAGAGAGAGAGAGAGAGAGAGACTGTCTGGGAGGGGAAGCTCTCAAGGCTAAAAGCCACTTGAAGGCTTCAGCCCGATTGATCTGTATTCTCCCGTTATAATCCGTCTCATCATACTTGAGTTAATGAGGCAGGGGAGGGGGTGGGGTGATCTGATGGGCCTTGACAAATTCATTAGGGAGGCTGCGGGACATTTTATTTGACTGTTAAACATCGTGTTTGTTTGGTTTAGGCAGTGCCAACATCAGCACGCCGCTGCCTGGAGCAAGGAAGAGCGAGGTTGTTAGCAGAGGGCTTCTCCAAAGGAGACTTTGCGTGGGGAGCGTCTTGCTCTTTTCTTGGCTTGCCCCGCTGGTTCCCCTTGCCTTCTCCCAGGGATGCTTTTCCTTTTCCTTTTTTTCCCGCTGCTGCTAAAACAGGTTAAGAATGGGTAGGTATAATCACTGGCATTTAATTGGCATGAATGAACTGCGAGGGAGAGCTTCCTTTTTTCTGTTCAGGGAGTGAGTGTGAGAGCGAGAGAGTTTGAGCATTTACAGGAAAACAGCTTAGTTTGAAAGTGGGCTGTTTTTACACATCTGGAATAAAGAAAATGGGAGCTGGGGAACTAGGGTGGTCTTTCTGTAGCTAGAGTAAACTGGAAATAGTAAAAAAAAAATGCAGATCTTGACAGCCACTCAACTTTTTATTGGCTTTTAATTTTATTTTTATGCAATTGCTTTGTGAGTCCTCCTGCTTAGACAAGCTAACATTTCTGTGGGCTATTTCTAAGGAACTTCTGGAAGAGGATTGACTTGAGACCATGGACCTCTTTGCCACATTTTCTTGTCTGCTTTTGAATTTTCAAGAATTTCAGACCCTCTGTAATCATGGACGATGAGACATGTCTTTTTTGTGTGACTGGGCTCTGCAATAAATAAATAAATAAATAAATAAGCTGAATTGTTATTATGTATCTCTAGAAGCCCATAATTAATAAATACCATTGGTTTACTTTAAATTCAGTTTAAGGACAACAGCGTGAAATGTATCCTATAGTCAACTTAATTTTTCAGTTCATCTTAAATTTTTCAGGCAATATTTTAACCAAGTTAGCTAAACATTCTTTGTGGCAGAATTCTGTGCTTCCATTTATAGAAGAACAGTCTGGGAAAAGAACTAATGCCCTTTGCCTGTCATTTTCATACATTCCTGCTCTGCTGATGAAGCTTGAACTGCTGCAGGGAATGTTTGAATTTGAAAAGAAATGATTCAGGAGTGGATGTTGTGTTCCTCAACAGCAAAAATAAGTCAATGGGTAAAGTAAATGCATCTGGAGGAATGACAGCTATAATCCTGTTTACATTTCCAGGATCTTTTCTTTATAAATTTGTGGGCGGATTTTTATTTTGCCTTTTTCTCTTCTGTTTGAGAGCTTAGTGTTGTAAATTGTCCTGTGGTGTGTACTTCCTTTATGTCTCAGAAGAAAGGGTTCCTTTTACTTAATTACTACAAAGCTTATACATTTTTAAAGAGCAATACTTGTATCTTAATTTTGTTTAGAAGGTTGAAAGGCACAATAGTTAACTAACACATAAATGGCTATCTAGTGATTTACAAGGCTGTATTTGGTGTGTAAGTTTTTTCTTCTCCCTCTATCCACTTCAGCTACTGCCCCCCAAGACTGCCCTTTCCTCTTATTTCTTATTTTCTAGATGTAAAGGTATATGTCTGAAAAGGGAAAGCTGCTTTGATTTTTTTGGGCAGTATCACAATTACTTTTATAATTCACTGTAATAGTTCCCAGTGTGTTCATTTAACAACTTTATGATCTAAACCACTTTACTTGGAAGAGAGTTTTATTGAAATTAGCAGAACTTGCATGGAACCATGGTTTGAATCTGTTCATGAATGCATTGGTGCATATGCATATATTTATATTTATTTGTTGCATTTATATCCTACCTTTGCCCCCAAGGAGCTTAAGGTGGTGTACATGGTTCTCCCTCTCCTCATTTAATCCCCTCCCCACAACAACCCTGTGAAGTAGGTTTTGCTGAGAGGCAGTAACTAGCCCAAGGTCACTGAAGTCAAAGTGGGGATTTGAACTCTGGTCTCCTAGGTCCTAGTCCCCCACTGTTACTGAAGTAGTTCACAATCTGTATTGTTTTATTGGTACTGTTGCTGCAGGTTTGTTATGTCCTTTGGCGAGAACAATAAACTTATATTGAAATTGGAATGATCCATTGCTGAGACAAGCAGCTATTTGAACCGTACAGCACAGCAGTAGTGGAACTTTAGTTGTATCAAAGGCAAATAAAAATGATTTCCCCCCTGCTGCTTTTATAATGTTGCAGTTGTACTAGAACAGAGTTGATTTTATTGATTATGGTGAGGTTATATATATCTATGCTTCATATTTATAGTTTATTGAATCATTCAAGGTGGCCCTCTGCAATTCAGCTTATCTGCAAAATCTAATTTTAAATTCCCTAATCTATTTGAACCAAATTGGGTTCCAGTTGCCCCCTTTCTATAGCATTGCCTGCTGTCAATTCATTGTATGCATTGAATATATGGATTATGAATCTCCTGAGGTTTTCTGGTGACTTTAGACAGCAGAAAATGTAGATGATATTTTACAAGCAATTGCAGTGACACATGTTGAACGTGTTGTTTGTAGTTTAAAATCATTTCAATATATTTTTAGTAAATTTGTAATGGCCTCATTTTGGCATTTTCCAACCATACTCTATGAGAATCCTGTTTCCACAAGAAGGAAGGGATGTGCAATCCTTGTGATTTGAGTCTCAGCTTTAATAAGTAGCATTTATAGTAAGGCACTTATTTAAACCCTAACTTCAAACCCTTCACATCCCTGGTTGAAGTGCAATGTCATTTGTTTGTGAAGTGAAAAAACTGTGATGTCACTTTTGAAAAATGCACTGTGTGTCAACCTCAGTTTTCTGGTTGCTGTTCCATAAAACCTCTTATAGCTTTAACTTAATATTTGCAAAGGAAACAATGAGTCAGTCAATGTAGATTGCAAGTATTTTTCCCCCAACACTAAACATTGGAAATCATTTTCTAGGTTACCTTTCCTAAAGGTGATAGAACTACAGCACACAGTATCTTCTCTAAAACGTGGTACAAAAATTATCCATTGTGAGAAACAAAGTTTAATAAAAATTGGCGGATTAGGTGTTAAGGGCCCACTGAGTGATGAAAGAAGAATGCCTGTTCACATGAATAAAATACAGAAGCTGTATGTTCCAGTATAATAGCTGAAATAACATTTGGCGAACAAAGGATTCGTGGTAACTTTTCTCCCTCAACATTCTGAAACTAGGATGTAAAACAGCTGTCTCAGGCTATGTATGCCCTGGTTATACCTGTCTGTTTCTTCTCTGTGTCTCTTATCCCTTGCCCCACACTCCAAATCTTCTTTTATTATCTTTGCGTTCTATGGAGTCTTGTTTTCTAGCTGGCTTTGTCTACAGCAAAATGCTGGGTTGGTGTGTTTAAATCTGCCATGGATAGAACGAAAAATCTTTTGATCTATGACTATGGCTGTTTCCAAATGATTTGCTTGCTGGGACTGGACACTGTCCATGCCCTTTCTCTTCCCTATCTGATAGGCACAAACAAAGGATGTGACATGCTACCAGATGCATAGTTAATCATCACTTTAGGTCTGCAAAAGGGGGAGAAAGAAGGAAAGATGCGCCCAGGCTCAATTAAGTCTACTATTCTTGTATTTACTGTGCACTGCAATACATCACTGTGATAAGCACTTTTTTATTTTAATGTGAAAATCAAGCATATGCTTCACTCTCTTCTCCTTTGAAATCAGTAGAACTTAAGAAGCACTTAACTGTGGTTGAATCACACCTTCTGTGCTTATGAATGCTGGCCTGCAATCAATTAAATTCTGTAATATAACAGAAATTATATCAGAATTTGTTTATTGGTTTGTTAAATTCCTATCCTACTAAATGGTGAAACAGTTTTTTTTTAAAAAAACAAAACAAAACAAGTGGCACAATACGGACCGAAAAGCCACAGCTGCAATACACAGTAGATCATCCTTGCCTCCAAGCATGTTGCAGTTCACAGGAGAGGAACATAAATCACCAGAGGAGTGTACTGCAGGCTTCACCATGGGCCATGATCTATCAAGCTGCAGTGGGGTGGGAAGGAGAATACAGGAGACTGATGAACTCAGCATTGCTACACATGTTTTGCTATTTCCTAACACTAGGGCATGGTCCTAGAAATTCGTATTCCAACTCAGTTGCCTTGGGATAATTTTTCTAGCACAGTCCTAAGATCTCTCCTTAACCTGCAGTTCCTCACCTAGATTTGACTTTGTTCAGTCTACACTTTGGTATTTTTTATTTTTGTACATACATGAGCACAGAGGTTCAATATGCTAGATAGCATGGGGGCTTCTTAACTTAGGAGGTGAGGCATTGAATAGCTGCCCCTTGGTATTATGGCAGATGGGGAAAAGGAGTAATCAGCACATGTACTGCACACACACACACACATCTGCTTCTTCCAACTCCTGATATGCTTAGACACCTGATTGCCTTCACAATATACCCTCTGTATGTAGTTTGGATGAGGAGAGGGCTTGGACTATGCCCAGTCTTTTCATGAAACCACTGGCATGTTTAACTATTTGGGTACATATTACAAACTTAGTTTATATTATTATTTACATATTCAGTAATACTCCTTTTTTACTTCTGCTTCTTTAGTTTTCAAAGTTTATTGACATTCCAGTTCATAATGGTGGCTATTGGGTTAGATCAGCAAAGAAAAGCAAGATTTTTGGTAAAGACATTTCAGGTGCTCCATAAATAATTTCCTTAAAGTACCTGGCTATTGGTACTCAGCAAGGTTGAGAATTGAACTGCCAAAAAACTACTCATAATGTTTGCAATGTGAAATAGTGCTACTACTTTTTAATTTAAATTTTCAGTAAAATTAAACTGTAGATGGAAAAGTTTAAATATATTTACTGCCAGCATCTCTGAACATGCCAAAACATTATGTGAACAACTACAGTTTCAATAACAAGATTCACTACAGATACAAGTCTTTCAAGTAAAAATGGGTAATTAGGAGAACATCTATTCATGTTCTAAGGCATTATACTTCTGAATACCAGTTCCTAGGCACAAACAAGTGAATATTATAGCCTGCAAGAATCCTCTTGGTCATTGCAGGAAACAATATTCTGGATTAGGAGGGACTGCAGTTGGCGCTGTGGTCTAAACCACAAAGCCTAGGGCTTGCCGATCAGAAGGTCAGTGGTTCAAATCCCTGCGACGGGGTGAGCTCCCGTTGCTTGGTCGCAGCTCCTGCCCACCTAGCAGTTCGAAAGCTTGTCAAGGTGCAAGTAGATAAATAGGTACCACTATGGGGGGGGGAAGGTAAACAGTGTTTCCGTGTGCTGCTCTGGTTCGCCAGAAGCGGCTTGGTCAGGCTGGCCAAATGACCTGGAAGCTGTCTGTGGACAAACGCCGGTTCCCTCGGCCTATAGAGCGAGATGAGCGCCGCAATCCCAGAGTCGTCTGCGACTGTCCTAGCAGTCAGGGGTACCTTTACCTTTACCAGGTTTTTTCTGACTATGCAACTGGTGGGCAGGGCAGAGCTGGGTTCTTGCTTTGCTTTTACTAAATTATACTGTTTTTAATATGATCATAGATAATATGCTTTGTTTTTAATGAATGAAGGGTTTCTGAGCTAATCCTGAGCCAAGAGAGTTAGAGATCAGCTTTCTAAAAAGCACACACACACACACACACACACACACCATCTAGAGGCTAAAAAAATTTTTAATTGTATTATTTGTAGTTCTGTTTGAATTAGGCATGTATGCAGACTTATTCTGTTGTCCTGTCTCTGTTAATTTAGGAAACCAACCCCTCTCGAACTTTGAACTTTACAGAATAGTTAAGCAATGAATGTTGGAAGCCCACCATTAATGACCATTTATTATACTAGTTGCACAATCTTGGAATAAGATTATTATGTAGTTTGTCGACTTCCAAAATGCAGACTTGGAAGAAAGGAACTTGAAGTAGTTAATACATTTGTGAATTTATGTTTTATCTTGCTTCACTTGAAAATTTATGAGGAGGGCAACTAAGGGTTGCTTAAGTTGTGTGTTCCAGGGCTTGCCCCCACTGATAACACCCTTGTTGGCGTGAAAGTGCAATGCAAATTATGACAGTTACAACCTTCTGTTTTGTTTAACCTGTCACTGAATTTCCTGACTCAGTGCGGAGGGCAATGGTGTGTTCAGCTAGTCCATATTCACCTAAACTTAAAAGGTCAGGTTTCTACAGGCAAGCCTAGTCAGAGCTTAATTGATGAGGAGGGCAGGAAGACAGAATTTACTGTTCTGTTGGCTAGTTTCATATCGTTAGGTTGTCCTGAAAGCATCAGGCAGTCACAGCCCCTTTCATGTAAGTGCTGACCCTAGACAGGAGCTGACAATCAAAGGAGGCAGCCACAGGAACCAGTGCAAGTATGCTATTGATTTTTCAGTTAGGTCTAAGTAGTTTGTAGTATGGGTAATGGGCGACAGAGGCAGGTATGTCATTATCAATGAGCTCCAGAACAGTAGCGACAACCTTCCCTCATATTTCCTTCAACACTGACAGTATGCATCCAGAAGTGGTCAATAAATTGCCCAACCTTTTACTGACAAGTGACTTGGACAGGCTGGGGGTTGGGAACCAAAGAGCTAAACTTCTTCCCCTGAACTTGACGTGGAAGCCTAGGAGGAGGGAAAGAGAGGGAGAGGATCTTAGAGTCAGCACTTGCAGTTTATTAGCCTAAATCCTTTATGGAACAGATGTAATAACATTGGCAATGAATTCCAGTATCTCTCTGCAGATGACATTAATTTATCATGTCATTTTGTGCTTTCCAGAATATCAAACACTAAATGAAGAACAATAATTTAAATAGGTTGTTTTTCACATAAAAATGCAATATGTGGGAGTAGTTAGTTTTTTTAATAAAAAAAATAGAAACCCCCCCCCCCAATATAATAACTACAGTATATATTGCATAAATGTTATGTTGTCCTATTATTTATTTGGCTAGTCACTGATAATAGTTATTTGCATTATTGTCCTTAGGACCTGGTTTCAGAACACTGTACATAGTACAGTGTTTAAAATGTCTGTCACTGCATTCTTTAAATCCAATCTGTTAGAAGAGATTCCTGCCAAATGAATGTGCTTTGGTCCCTGGTATAAACTGAGGATGCAATCCTAAACACACTTCCTAGGGAATAAGCCATTTTGAATACAATAGTGAGACTTGCTTCTGGGGAAACATGCATAGGATTGCACTGATAGTCACATATTCAAAATGTTATACACACACACACACACACACACCACACAGAGAGAGATGAATATTGCTTTTTCAGTTTATTAGGATAGCAGAAGGTAATGGGGTTGACAAGTCAAACTTTTGTAACTCTGACTATTGGATTTTAAAGAGGAAAGACTATTCAAGTTTATGCCACAGTCCACAAATTAAATGCTTGCAAAAGTACACTGTAAACGCTGGCTTGATTGAGAAGTTTAACATACTTATAATTACAATGTTGTATTAAAATAATTTTCAGTGGTTACTCTTTAATCTTCTTTTTCCAAATATTGTCACATCACTTAACTAATGTCAGTTATATCATTTGTTTTCAAAAGTCAAGATCTGCTCAGGTTTTATGCTATGCACAGATGTTAACAAAATAACACATGCTTATAATTAAAAGAAATCTTTAAACAAATTGAAATAAGGCAGAAGAGTAAATGTTTTGAAAAATGGCCTTAAAATACCACAGCAGTGAGTTATCTTGTTTAACAAATCTATATAGTGTAAAATTAGAAATGCAGACTGAATATTAAGAATCTGCATTTTTTAATTTGTTTTCACTAGATAAAATCATTTAATTTAGATCATGAGCCTGCGCACACAATTTTTATTTTTTTGCCGGTGGTAGGGGAACATAAGGGCATATCCATGAAACGAGGTTTTTTTAAAAGAAAAAAAGAAAAAAATCTGTTTAGTATGCATTTGAAATTAAGATAAACATATTAGGATTGACTGGAAGATACAGGTTAAATATTTCAAGGGATCCCTCCACCCCAGAGTCAATTTAGAGGCTACAGACATTTGAAGCTAGACTAAGGTGTTCTTATACCTTTTTGTTAGCATAACATCGCACTGGTTTTGAACCAGAATATTTTGCTTCATTTGCAGCATGCTGCTGGCATGCTTTGTTAATGCTGCGAAAATGTTTAAAGGAGATGCGGAAAGGCAACAAATTAAATTTTCATGAAAGAAAACCCTAATCAGCAGTGACAGTGTAAGAGAAAGATGATTGCCACTTGGTCATTGTAGAAAGGCACTTAGGTTTGGTGTCAGTGCTTCTGTTAATGATGACTAATGTCTTTCTTGCAGCAAACACATGCTCAGACATTGTGCTACTGCAGTCTAGGTATTGGGTTGAAGCATAGGCACCATGGATCTTAAAACAAAGGTTCAGGTCTTGAATTGAGTGGCTCAAGATGCAAAAATTTCCCCACAGTTATATTGTAGCTGCAGTTTTAGAAATAGTTCAGATTCCTATCTTCAGAAGCAGAGGGATGGAACAGCGTATTTGAATAGGGTAGGCTGGATCAAGGAGGCTGACTGGTTAGTAGTAGTGTGAACGTATGGGAATGAGTATTTCTATAGTAAACAAATGAATAAAATGGTTTAAAAAAAAACCCTATGGAATTATTTCTAGTCCCCATATCGAATTCTACACAAATCCTTTAAACTAAACTTAAAGCAGAGCGACTCTCAATACCTTTTCAAATCCTTTGGCTTTAGTTGTTTAAATATATTGGCAAAAGAGAGGTGGCATGTGTCAGTTCTTTAGCTTTTCCCAAAGTGAGACCTTTCAGAAGGGCATTTGTAATGCTTGTCATATTTTTTCATATGCCTCTTATTGGCTTGACAAGTCTAGAGGACCATGAGAACACAGATGTCATTGGATTCAGACAACACTAATTACTCTGGGATTTTTGCAGCCCCGGTAGCTGTATGCAGCTGTCGATTATGAGTGTTTATGTGGTATATCATGGGTATACTCTCCAATCTCAGATGTTGCCACTGACCTTTTTGTTTCCTGTTGTTAAACAATAGGATTTCTTATACATCCTGAAAAAAAGAGAAAGGGATCTAAAGGGTGTGTCAGTATTTTTATGCTACATATTAATATTAGTCCTAAGATTAATTGAACGAAACAGCTATATTTATATTTAAAATGTGTAAGCACTTGTTTTACAGTTTTCTCAGCACAGGAGTTTCTTGCATCCTCCCTAAGTTATAGCTATATTTTTATCTGTCCCCCTGCCTTTTCTTTCACCCTGTATCCTGCCACTCAAAATTAAAGCTGCTAGATCACTATTAGCATTGATTTAGCTCACTTGAAAAACAGCCATTCTTTAATGTCACATCAAAGACGTTCTACTAATTTGGATCAGAGTTTAGATAAAAATTGTTAACCAAGGTTTATAAAGCAGTTGTTTAATACTTGTCTCCATGTTGAATTTTGTTTGCAATATCCACCCCCCCCCATCTCTTTGTTCTGTCACAGTTCATAGTGCATAAAGCAGCTGATTCTAACAAAAAGTTCAAATGGTGGTCACAGCATGAATGACATTAGGGTTTTTTTAAAGAAGGGGGGGGGGAGGGAAAAAAAAGCTTATGTTAACGTTCTGTGCATTTCCGAAGAAGTGCAGCCTGTGTTAATCACAGATCGGAAAATGAAAAGCACCAATAATGTTAACTTTACATGCTGATGATGCAGAAATGGAAGCAGCTTTATCAAAGATGCATGATGAGATGAAACTGCAGTCTCTGCTGTACAGTTATAGTAATTATGACTAATGAACCGTCCAGTCTGGATGAAATGGCATGTCCTTAGGGACTGTGTCCAATCAGTTGTGACTTATGCAAGCTGTAGAAAACATTGGTAGACTAGATTCAATATTGTAATATGAAATATACTATGTTAGCAATTTCAGGTTTTCAACATTATTTCCATTTAGAAATATCTAATATTTTTCTTAGCTGGGGGTTGTTGTTGTTTTGTTTTTGTTTTTAAAATAACCTGTATATTGAATTGTAATTCCTGTTTTAATAGGGTGAGTGTGTGCTATATTGTCATTATAATTCCAGAAGAAGGATTGCACTCTGGATGCAGTAAAAACAAAAGAGGCACCAATAGCAGATTAGTTTTCTGCAGTTGTCAGGATGTTTCTGTGAGATTTTATAATCATGCCACCTTTTGGTTACATTTGAAATAACCTGAGAGTTTTCCAGAATAAGACAAAGGCAGCCAAAAGTATGTCTAGATTTGATGCATAGCAAAATTAAACTATTATAATGCATTTAACAGTTAGATAACATCCCATATTTTTGTCTTACTTCTCTATGAATTTGTTCATTGGTTTTTTGTGGCCCTTTCTGCAAGAATGGGGGGTAGTGATACTTTCATAAAATTAAGAAGGGGCAAGGGAAGTTAGTATGGTGTTGAGGAACATGCAACTTAGCAAATGAGTAATACTTTGCCATTTCATAAACTTTTAAAAGTTTTATTGATATGCAGATGAATTGTTAATACTAGCCAAGCTTAATTGTTGTCTCATTTGGAAAAACTGTGATTAGGTTTTGGTTGCTGTTCAGTGGGGTTTTAGTGCTAATTATGGCAACTTCAAACTGAAATGTAGTCTTCCTTCTCTCTCCAGTTGCACCTCCACAGTTTACTCATGCTTCATATAAAGCTTCACTGTTTAGATTCTCAGTTACTTTGTCCCATCAATTCTTCAGTGTCTGTGTGATTTATGTCTCTGAATTTTATTTCTCTTTCCATATGTCTTCTCCCATTCCCTTGAGTGAGGTTATCCTCTTAATAAAATTTGGTTTCAACTTGGAGTATTTGATGGATCATGGAGAGAAGATGTATCCAAGTTGCTGCAAACCATACAAGGCCATTAGGAGCACAATAAGCACATTCATATATATTATGGATCTGGAAGTTTTGATTGAAAGCAAGGCTTTCATTGCTGTCTAGTGTCATAAGCCCAAGCCTCAGCATGGGGCCACATTGCAGGGAGGGAGATTGTGATCCACAGGTATATTGATAAGGATTAATGCAAGCTGTGCTATCCTAAATACATAGTACTGGTTTACAGTATTTTTATTTCATATCTGTGCCTATCATTGACCATACTCATGTGAATGTGATATGGGCATTAAAATGGGTTGTCTGGGATGCAAGAATAAAGATGCCTAAAACAGTGGGAGTGGCCACTGACATCTAGGTTGCTAGGGAAGGCAGAAAAAGTTACTGTTCCTTCTTCTTCTTGCTAGCATAAGTATCTCCCTTTAACCTTTCCTTAAAAAAACCACCCCTTGCTCTTAAGTTTAGCACCCTTGTTGGTGTCCATTTTGCCCAATTTCCAATTGTCATTCAGGTACCTTCCATAAAAAATTTTTTAAAACAAAAGTACCTGCAAGCAACTGATAATGCTTACAATAAATATCAAACTTAAAATTATTGATGAATTCAAAAGTATTAAACATTTATTTTTAAAACCTGACTGACATCTTGATTGAAACACACTTGCTTATCTCTCAAGTGTGCTCAGGATTCCAGCCAAAGGGTTGTATCCAGTGCTGTCTCTCCATTGAGGGAAGTCTCTTTGATCCAGCAGAGACTTCGATCAACAGAACAAGGAGGAGTATTTTCATCCTTCCATCCCCTCAATCTATTCCATTGGGCTGGAGATACTTTAGAACAGTGTGAAAGGTGATACTGTGGGGTGGGGGGTGGGCAGGGAGCAGGGAATTCAGGGAAGAGAAAGCCTAGCAGAAATCACATTTACTGTTTTGCTTATGGAAGCTTTCCATCACCAGGTGATCTTTACAGAAGAAATCAGTAAATATATTTTCCTAAAATTACTTGTGTCTTTATCCAAAATTAATATATCTGTGTAACACCTCAAATGTGCTTGGTAATGAATGCAATTAGTCATATTAACTTGTTGGCCCTCTTTCTTTCCTTTTTTCCTTTTCTGAAACCACAACTAAAGAACAAAAATCTTTCATAATTCTGTTTACTGTTTCTTGGTGTTGATTAACATTATAAAGTGGTGTTTGATACAAGATTGATGCCTAATGGAGACTTTATTCAGCTTCGCTGAGAATTAACCCAACTATTTAAAATCCTGCAGATTTTGTTGGACTACAACTCCCATCAGCCCCATCTAGCATAGCCAGTGGTCAGGGATAATGAGAGTTATAGTCTGGCAACATCTGGAGGACAACATGTTAGCTACCCATGAGTTAAAGGTCGTAAGTGAAGTTAAAATAAAAAACTTTTTTTAAAAAAGAAAATGCCATGTGTATGTAATATATGCACAACACCAAGACTTAGTAGCTGTCTTAAAGTTTAAATTTTACAGTTATTAAGATGCTAAGTTTTAACTAAATATTTAAAGTGCAAGGCATACCAGCATTGCACTTTTGTTTTAAAAGTTTTCCTCTGAATGAAAGCAATTATTGGAATTGCTTTTAAAAGCTTTGTGTGGTACAATAAAGTATGATTTTACAATGTATTGTACATCTCTGATTGGTGATGTTAAATGGGGCTGATGGAAGTTGGGAGACCAACAATGTCTACTAAGTCGAGGGTTCCCTAGCCCTGATGCAAGCACTTTTCTAATAACTGCATATAGCAGGCACGATCTTAGAAGAGGCATTCACCCTTCACTTCAGCACAAAAGTGAAAGTCTCTTCTTAGATCATGGTTGCTGCAACATATAAATACACTATATAAAAGCAAAGAAAGTATTGCCTCATCTAATACTTAGGCTTAAGGATCATTTGCTGATGTGCTGTTTATGCAGAACTATTATTGGTTTGATAATGAAACTTTTACAGACATTGAGTTTGCTAGAATTTGCTCTGGTAAAAACCTGAATGGGAAGAATAGGTCTTTCAACTACTAGAGATATGCCAAAAGGAACCCATGGTTGCTATGATAGCCTACTATTGTTCATACTCCAGGTGTAAATAACGTTGGTGTTGAAGTGAAGTTTTGACAACTAAGCAATATATACATTAATTTAAAAAAAATAGTAGGTGTGAATCAAAGGTGATACCACTTAAAGGGGAAGTCCTTGGCACCCTCTTTTATACCCCTTTGACCAGAGGACATGGTTCCCCCATCATCATATGCTGAGGTTGACTCCATCCATAGGTGTACATGTTCCACAGCTATGTAGGAGTATGCAACTGGTACATCAACTACAGGCATTTTCAGGATTGCAGACAGCTCTTGGGGGGTGGGTGGGAGGGGTGGAAATGCTGGAAGGTCAGGCCCTTCCAGCATTTTTAACTCTACAGATGACTCCAGTTCTTTGCCAAGACAACATCTTCCTACAGCTCAACTAGATGCTCACTCAGAGCTCTCCATGGTCCTGGCCACTGTTTTTCAGAGAATCTTATCATAATCGAGCTAGTAGTGAACCTGGACATACCTCATCCTTACTGACCTACTCAACTGGACCTGATCTACCATAACCTAGCCCATTCTGATCTGCTTTGTAACCTGACTGGACCTGACTTGCTTGCACCTGAATTTCCCCAACTCATTAACTTCCCTTGTGGACCCCTTACTTAAATAAAAGGTAGCTCTAGTGGTGATAACTCTACAGTTCTGTAAATAAAACTGAATTTTAGATCTGTACTTTGAAAAGTCTTAGTTTGAGGGATGTGGCAAAATCTACCGAGATATTTTCAGACTGCTTCTTTGTTTCTCACTTCTGTCAGACTGAAAAAATCTGGTTGAAGCAGCATGAGCTGCACACAGTTCTGTCTCTCTCTTTTTGTTTCCTGATTCCTGCACAGTATAAATGTCACCCTTAACGTTACTTCTTTCAGTTTCATAAAAGACAAACCTTTTGTCCTACAGCTGTATTTTTTATTACTTGCTGGTAAAGATTACTATAATGAATTGTTGCAAGATGGTAGAAAAGCAGAATAAAGTAAGTAGAATACCCAGCAATTTTCTGTTCAGGGTTTTCTGTCACATTAGTAGAAATAAATCATTAGAGACTGGTAGAACGGTAGAGTGAGTTGATATATTGGCATAAACATTAGATAGATTTAAACATGAGGCATTGCTATCTGCAGATCTTCTTCTAGATAGTCACGAGAACTTTAAACTGTGTGTCTAGATATATTTAAGACCAGTTGAGCCTATATGGTTTTATTAATGTGCTGTAAATCTTATATTCACAAGCAGTGTTTACTGCAGTGCAATATATTTAGAAGGAAAATTTACACCCAGGAGAGGAAAATAAGATGAGTAAGAAAATACAAGGGTAGATCTGGAACATTTATTCTAATCTGACAAGTGTTTGTGAAGAAGTTACTCTTGTGAAGAAGTGTAAATTGCTTTGGGCTATGGGCTTTTTATTTTATTTTTGGGCATTACGCGATGTTGGTGCCAGTACTGGAAAACCCTGAACAAGTTCTAATATCTAAAATAGAAGGGAAGATATTGGGAAGGTTCTGCATAAAGCAGAAGAGAGCAGGAGGGCAAAGAATAAAGAAATGTTGTTGTTGTTGTTGTTGTTGTTGTTTTTTAAAAGCCAATATTTGAGCCCATTGCATTCTACAGAAAATTTCCTTCTTCAGAGATAATCTTGAGTCAGTATGCTTCTTAGCTCTAAAATAAAAGTGCTTGCCTGTGTATTTCTGGTGATAAAAAAAGCAATTATTGTACATGCTTTTGGATAAAATTATTTATTCATGCCCCTCACATTTCCAGTACTTCAGGGTTTGTTTGTTTTTCTCATTACTGTTTCCATGTTTTGGTGAAAATATGTGTTGGTACTGGGTTTTTGTTTTTATAGTTATAGTTATAGTCTGACTTAAAGCAGGACTTATTAGATCTCCTGAATCATTTAAAAGCACATATCTGGACCAATTTTCAAATGCATTTTCATCATTCAATAATTTTTTATGTAACTCACAGCTTGAATATTTGAAGGAAACATTTTTGCCGTACTCTCCAATTGAAATGTCTTCTAGATTGGTTTCCAGGTCAGTGAAAAGAGTAGAACAGTGCCTGTTCTCAAGCTTAGAATATCTAAAAGATGTGACAGAAAACGAAAAACTGATGGAGAAGGAGGAGGGTGAAAGCAAACTCAGGTTACAGTTCTTATAACAACCAGCTGGAATAGAGACTGTTCAGATGGAATGGTTACTGCTAAGTGACCGATGAGAGAGAAAGTAAAAGGCAGCTGATCTCTTGGTAGAGCCAGTGCAATTACCTTGTTACCATTCTCCCACTGTGTCCTGCAACCTCCAACTAGGTGATGCTAGAGGCAGAGCCAAAGGCAGTTCCATTTCAGCATAGCAGATGGAAATGCCCTCCTTCCTTTCTCTGCCCCACAGCTGGATGGAATGCCTACTAATAATGTCGCTTCCACTGAAAAGTGTTTTGCTTAAAAGAGTGTTAAGGAATAGATGATGTATTTATAATGTATCTCAGAGAAGGCCTCAATCAATCTTTATTACAGCTTTAAGCTCATATCAAAACAAGACAAAGAAGTGGAGGCACAGCAATTACACTCACACACAATTGGACTTAGAAACTTGGAAACAATAAAATTAGTGGCAATAAAAGACTTGATAACTATCACAGAAGGCCTCCCATAGTTCCAGTTACAGGTGGGTAGCCGTGTTGGTCTGCCATAGTCGAAACAAAATAGAAAATTCTTTCCAGTAGCACCTTAGAGACCAACTGAGTTTGTTCAGGTATCTGAAGAAGTGTGCATGCACACGAAAGCTCATACCAAGAACAAACTCAGTTGGTTTCTAAGGTGCTACTGGAAAGAATTTTCTATTTTGTTTCGACAGAAGGCCTCGTTTGATGTTGTAGTCACATTAAGCCCTATCAGGAGTTCAGCTTCTCATGCAATTAGATTCAGGTGATGAGAAGAGGGAGGTTGTGTTTGCTGATCTCTCTCCCCCCCCCCCAATTCTGCCCCACCTCTAACAATCTTGCAGCCATCCATGTGTTGGGGTTGAAGTTCTGAAGAGGGTAACCTGCTGTGTGCAAATAGCCTCCCTGTACAATTAAAAACCCTAATCCTGCATGGTTCTAAATTGCACAGGGAGCATATCCACATACAATGGTACCTTGGTTTAAGAACAGTCCAGTTTAAGAACAATTTGGTTTATGAACTCTGCGAAAGCGGAAATAATGTCCCGGTTTGAGAACTTTACTTTGGTCTAAGAACGGAATCTGAATGGTGGAAGGGCACCAGCAGAGGGAGGCCTCATTAGGGAAAGCGCGTCTCGGTTTAAGAATGGTTTCGGTTTAAGAACGGACTTCTGGAACGGATTAAGTTTGTAAACTGAGGTACCACTGTATAGCAGACTCCACACTTCAGACCTTTAGCTTCGATATGTGAGTGGCATTGGGGCTGGACAATCAGGCATGTGATGGAAGGAATGGGGCTAGCCAGGCACTCAGCTTACTGTCACACTCCACATGATTGCAGCTTCATGTGCTGCAATGCCTGAAGAGGGAAACTGAGTGACAGATGTGAACATCCTTCTCTCTAATCCTAAATTCAAGAGTCTGACTTTCAGTTTGGAAGCAAAACAGGGCCATCCAAAAACAAAGGGGTGATTTTTGCATAGTTGGGAGTATTCTACAGGTATGTGGAAGTATAGAAATGTGTATGTTAAAAACTTGGTTGGATACAATTTAGATTTTGTAAACCTGAAACCTGAACAATGAACTCACTTCAAAATTTATACTTTTAAGGGACGAAGAACCTTGAACCTCATTCAGGGAATTGCAAAGGAAATATTGGGTGAAGAAGAAGAAAGTTTCCCCATAAGATTATTTTGTACACACACACACACACACACACACACGAAGCAAAATCCTGCCATGTATTATATTTTGGAGTTTTTGATAACTGCTATATGATTTTGTTATTCAGTGCATTGTAGTTTGGTGCCATAATTTTTGTATTTCAATATTCAGATGCTCATAGCTATGGGCAAACATGCTGTTATGCCACTGCTTACAGAAATTTAAGAAGAATCTAGCTGACCACCTGAATATGAGATTTCAACATAGTTTGGAAACAGTAAACACACCTGGTACTGTAGTTACAGTATAATTCACATTACAGCTTAGTGTGACGTGGATTTCAGTTGCAAAGCTAACACCGGCAGAAGTGTGGAAACATTTTAAAATCCTATCAGTTTACACACTGGAAATAATTACTGGCCAGGCTGTTCTTTCACTGACACTTTTCCCTTCTGCTGGTTCAAGAGAAGAGAACATCTGTTTCAGTAAATGTCTTTTGCTCTTTCTGATCTTTCTAATTATTTTAGTATCAGAGAGAGGCTAGTGAATTGAAGTCTTGTAATGCCATGGTTTCTGACTATGCAGACAGACAGATATTAGAACAGGCAACAGGTTGGGAGTAATGAGCAAGGGCAGAAAGTGGTGGTTAAGCCGTGGACACTTAATCAGCAGTTAGTAATTGGAATGGAAATATGTTTGGGTAGGTCTGGAAAATAGAATCTGGGCTGCACTCGATGTGAACATTTATTTCTTTAGAAGCCAGATTTACTTTCTGTTTTTGCCTTGGTTCTAGTTATTAATCATATATGGTAATTACCATAACCAGCATTAGCAACGACGTGTGCAATCACTTAAGAAAGGCGGATGTTAAACCCAGCCATGTTGATCTTGCTAGAAAGTATGGTTAAAATTTGCTTCCAGAATGGAAAGCACTGGCATTTTGCCACAGAGGCAACACAATGAAAGCAATTAAAGATGTGTGTCTAAAAGGTATGAAAGGTTTGCAACTATGAAATATCCATCACCAGATGAACTTGCACTTTTGCTGGATGTAGTCGGCTATTTTCATCTATAGCGCTGCTGCGTCTTGTCTGACGTTGTGTGGTCCACTACTTGCCACAGTTTAGGGATTATGTGCCCCAGATGGATGACTTTCCTCAGACTAGTTGAGTCCCTTTTTTATTTATAAAACTATGTGACAAAGAGATTGACCTTTTCTATTGATAAAACTAGTTTTGATAAAATTTACAGCTAGCTAGAGAGAAACAAGAGTTTAAATTGTGTATCCAGGTGCAATTCTGCAAGGGGGTAGCGGGCAGCAACCAGCAAATAGAGTGAGCAGAGATTTGTGATGAGTTCAAATCAGGCCATACCTTTTATTGATTACAGGTGAAAACAGGTTTGGTGCAGGCACTGGACATCTATCTGATGATCATCCAGCTGCCTGCTGGTTGACACAGTGGAGGAAAACCAATATTAGGATCTGTCTGCGGTGTGAATGACATCCAGTGAATCCCAACTAGTCACTGGCAGGGGCTACTATGGCCCTGAGCACATGGGCATCTAAACAATAAGTGCCACAGCCTGAGATCCCTTAGGGTTGAGCTGCCCAAACTGTGTCATGCGAATGCTCCCCACACTCCTCCCGGGGCTGGAAAGGGGTTAGTTTAACCTCTGGTTTGCTGGTAAAATTGAATTACTGTGTCGTGAAATGATGCATGTCTAAAAAGTGTGTCACCAACATGGAAAGTTTGGAAAGCTCTGCCTTAGGGGAATCCCTCTTATCTCCTGAGCCAGGGTGGGAGTGGGGAGCCCTCTCGACCATTTCAACCAAAGTACCAGCGCAATCCGCCTTCTGCTCAGAAGTTGTGATAATTGTTATGAGACAGGCAAAAGCCCCAGACTGAGCTAATCAGATTGGAGGGAAAACTCCTCCCTGGTCCAAAAAACAGCAGCCAACAATTTCCCCCAGCAAGGTCCATAAATGGGGTTGATACAGTCCCCTGAATGACCCCCAGCCATAGCAAATTAGGGAGGGTGGGAGGAAAGCAAACAAAGACTACAATACCCTGCTGCACCCCACCCCCCTTTATACTCTGGGAGTGGGGCTGCAAGGGCAAAGTCTTCTCTGTGGTCTGCTTCCAGGCCCCACCCACCCAGCAGCTAGGTGAACAGATCACATGCCGCTTTGAGAACTTACAAGTGGCCAAGCTGTATGGGTGGGGGCTGATTAGCTAAAGTCTTTAAAAATCGACATATCTTTTCTCCTGGAGAGAGCGATGTGATTGGCTTCACCCATGTGAAACATTTGGACTCTGCACCTGCCTATATTAAATCCACTCATTGGGTGTATGTCCCACATGACTGCTTGAGTGTTTAAAGAGCATATATGAGAGAAAGAGATGTATAACACTGCTTGCCCAGAAGGAGCAACTGCATACCATTCTCAGCTATGCCTTGTATCTCTGCTGCAGGATTCTCACACACCTAGATAAGCTTGCACCACTGGGGCAGACTTTGGTTTTTTAAATTTCAGCAGCGCCCTGTGCAAGGCCAAAATTCAGCACCCCCTCTGCCTCTTGCCTTCTGTTCTGCTCAGTTCACTATGTCATAATTGTGATACCCTAGGCTTGGTGCCCAGTGTGGCAGAACTGGCTGTGCTGCCCCAAATCCGCCTCTGGCACCACTCTGTATCTCATCCAGTGAGCTATATAGAATGCTGGGATGAGATGTTGCTCTTGTTGTATGTGGTGGTGCCTTATGTGACATATCTGTAGGTGCTGTGTGGTGCTGTGTAGCACATAAGAAGTGGTACATAACAAGCTGCTAGTCAAGAAGTATCTGATTCTGGTATATATATAAAAATAAAATAAACCAAAACTCTTTATATATAAAGTACTACCACCAGAACCACATTTTCTTCTTAAACGAGAGTCTTGATTCTTTCCCAGTCCGCTGCAATGAAGATGATATGATAGTAGAGACTGCAAGGATTTATTAACTGCGTTGCAATTCTTTTAAGAGACTTTCACATTTTTAAGTAAGGAGAGTGTTCCTTTAAGTTGTTTCATTACTAAAAATGTACATAGGAGGAGAAGTGGGTAATTTCTAGGAAGATACAGGTATTCTAATGAGTTTTAGCTTCTCATATATGATTTGTACCGTGCAGCAGATGATAGGGACTGACTTGCTTGTCTTGTAGCTACAATAAATTCAGGTCAGGGCCAGCCCTGCCATGCAGTAGGGTGAAGCAATCAGCTTCAGGCAACACCATGAGGTGGGACAGATGAAGACATGAATTGATGGCTGAATGGTGCTGTAAGACTTGTTAAAAAGCTGGCCTGAGAGTGCAGTGGGGCTCCCATTCCTCCCATTTAAAGAAATCAGGACAACAGTATAGATATAATCTGGTGTGGTAGGTTTGAGTAGCTGGTCTGTTCAGCACCACCAGGGGATTTCTTTTGATCACTAAAGGCTTCTAGATGGGATCCTTGTAGACCTTCAGCAGGTTTAATTTGCTGTAGCAAAATCTCTGTTTGATGTCAGCTATGTTTTAGGAATCGTATTGCTCTAGAATCATGGCATTTATCTTTCTGCTTGAGAATTTAAGAATAGAACGTCCATAGAGATCAGTTTCACCACTGTGAAGATTCAAAATAATGATGTATTGCAGCAGCCTTTGAGCTCCATTGAGCCACAAGAGCAAGTGCCCTTAAATGCCAAATGAGAGCAGCACAAAAAGTGGCATGAAAAGTAAGGGTGCAAGGTTGCTTGTCCTCTTTCGCTGGCTGTGGGATAACCTCCATAGTGATAACCAAAAGGACTCTGGTGGCAAAACATTCGTACTTCCCTTATAAAGTAAATGTTAAACCTAGGTTTATAGCCATGGATGTATCTGTGACACTGTCAATATGACTCTTAATGTAATAATGCATTTGTGACAAAGTGACTTCCAGTGAGGAGGATATTCATCAGGCAAATGTTTCCCAGATAAGCTGAAGCTAATGCTACTTAGGCCATGCTTATATGAGAATATGGGTTTTGGCTGTTTTTGTGTCTGTACAAAAGTCTAGTGAAAAGAAGTAACTTCTCCCACCACCTGAAGATTAGAGTAAGGGGAAATTCTTCTGAGTCACCTTCAGAAGCTGCTTTCAGTAGAAACCTAAAGAATTAATTTTTAAACTGTATAATAGCCATTTTGAAATGAAGATATGTTGTATCTTCCCTATAACCTTCTATCAGGCTCCAAGAAAGGGTGTGTTTTCCAAATGATGTTATTCACGTGTTGGTAATCTGGTTAAGAAATCAGGTAACAAATCAACATTTCACCAAAAAATGTACAGGATTTATGCAGGTGAACTTATTGTCACAGTGTCTGAGTTGTCTGTATTATTTCATTTTATTTTTACATGCCACCACATGGTGAATTCTTCATGACAATGTCTGTATAACAAAGTCTGACTTTATGTTCCTCTGTTATACTTTTCAAGAATCCTGAGCTGTGAATGTTTAGTTCAAAAGCTCCACTCTGGACGGAAGCTTTAAATTTACTTCAGAAAGGCATTTGTGTATAAATGTGGTAGCTTAGCTGAATATATCATTTACACTTCGGTCTCCAGGTCCTAGTAACTGTTGCCTAGATGTTTATTTAAAAGGGAGAGAGAGAGCCTCCATTATTCTTAAAAGTTGTGATCAGAAGCAGGCATGTTAGATGCTAAGCCAATTTTATTTTCAATTTACTTTTCTCTGTTTTGATATACCGGTTATACTACAAGGCAGAGTCCATTTATTTAGAAAGTTACCTGTTTAAGGAAACAATTCATTATGTGTCGTGGAGCTGATGAGTTCAGTAGAGCCACCTTTTAATGCTTGATTCCCTGTGGATTTTCTTTCACAATGCTTTTTCCCTTTGAGTCCCTAAAACTACAGTCCTTTTGACTGAATAGAGGCTATTTTATACACCACCCTGCTCCCAATCCAATTAAGGGTTCAATAATAGACGGATTATGGAAAGTTTACTTCTTTGCAGAAGTGAAGCTTTGGAAAAATAGTATGTTGATAGCAAGAGGGAATGTGAGGGAAAGCGGAGAAAATTAAGGAGATAATGGTCAGTAATCTTACCTTGTCTGATGTTTGCGCTGTTCACAATATAGCAGACCCTTAGAATAAGAGGGACAATGATTCAGATTCTTTAACCATTTTGTTGCTGGAGTTTAGCTGTCTCTTCAATTTTCTTCACTCTTGCTTTTGTTATCTGCATCTTGCACAAATACCATCTAATCCTTTACTTCAAGTCTGAAGCTGTGAAGGGTCTTTTTTTGGGGGGGGGTTGGCATTTTCTCTTTTGGAGGAAGGGGTTAGATTGTGGAAATGGTAATTTCAAGAACAATCTGCTGTTTCTATTTTGCAGGAGTTAAATATAAGTTCGCTTAACCATATGAGATTCATTTATCTCTCTCTGTTTTAAGTAAACAAATTTATTGAAATGGTTGTGTTCCAAAATATGCTACAGCTGCTTAATTATAAACACTTAAAGTGGTTACATGATATATCATAATGTATCTATTATGTAATAAATGAAAATAAAATGCAAATGGTATTTTTAACTTGCTTATTGAACTGCTGGGATTTCATATTGACTTCAGTTGATGGCATTTCACTCAACATCTTGTCCCTCAAGTAGCTGTGTTTATCACATTGTGATCACATATCTGCACTTCACTGACTATTTAAAAATGACATTCTGGACATTTTGCTCAGTGTCCTTGGTTAACAAAGTGTTAAAACCATTCTGCGATGTACTGAACTAGGTAGTTGATCTGGAAATGTTTCTTTGTACCGTCAAACCATTTTTTTTTGGCAGATAAATTAAGCCTTCTCCATTTTGCAGAACAACCAGTAGTCATTATTTTCAGCTACTTTGCCACCTTATTATTGTTAAGATCTCTACAGAGTCTTTTTCTTTGCCTAGAATAGTGGATTTTTGTGGGCTAAATGTTTAATGAGTCAATGCGTTAAAGGCTTCACTTTTCTTCCAATTAACCCCGGGACCACTCTGGCATTTTTGTAAATCCACAGAAGTATTTTGTGAGGCCTAAAGGGTAAGCTGCAGGCAGGCTGTGAAGAATGTAAAAAGACTAACCTGCTAACAAACACTATGCAGTTGGACAAAGAGAGTTTAATCCGTATTATGGTAAATGCAGGCTTAGTGTCCCAAAAGGGCTTTGCAAAGTGAAACGAAACAAAGAGGGCAGCGCCAATAAAAATCCAGCGCTTTTATTTTTATACACAAAATTGTTGCAAAAGAAAAAAAAACCTGATAATAGCATTAAGAAAAGTTTTGAATAGTGGTTTTAAATATGATACTAAACATTGTAATTGTCCACCAATTGAATGCTGTTTGTTGTACATAAAGAAGCCTGAAAGCAACAAAGTGCGCCCAGGTGGCTGAATATTCATGAGACTAGCTAGATTACTTCAGTATAAATCTGAAAGGAATATATCAGTTGTAGAAGAAGGCGAAGGAAATAGCGTGTACAGTTATTTGTATGCCTGCATCTGGAAAGATGTTTATAAAGGAATGAAAAATAAAATTACATGGAGGCATTGGGCAATTTCACTTTGGTTTCCAAAGGGCCTTAGCGCTCTATGCTCACTCAGTGATTCTACAAGATTGTGTTCTTTAAATTATTATAATCAAATGTATTCTTCTCAGTACAATTGCATTTTACCAGTTCTCAAACCTTAAATTGCTATTCCCAAGTAAATAAAATATTTCCACAATGTAGCACTCCCATTGCAATTGTGAGTGGTGTATGGACTGAGGTTGTTTGAGTATGATGAGCACCTACTGGCTAGCGCCCATGAAAACCCCAGCCCCACCCATGCCTGTATCACATTGCATTTTCTTTGTATTTTCCCCATCTCTCCTAGAGGCTGAGAAACCTAGTAGAATTGAGTCTTTTTAAGAACTAAAAAAAATTCCTGATAAATACCAGGAAGGTAACTTCTCCCTCACAGAACTGTTATTTTTACTTACTTTCTTTTTAGTGCATTGTGTCTATGTGGTGTGATTTTATCCTGTGTACTACTAGGGTGTGCATGGACTAGGCCCCCTCTAACAAGACTAAAGGTAAAGGGACCCCTGACCATTAGGTCCAGTCATGCCCGACTCTGGGGTTGCGGCGCTCATCTCGTGTTACTGGCCGAGGGAGCCGGCGTACAGCTTCCGAGTCATGTGGCTGGAATGACTAAGCCGCTTCTGGTGAACTAGAGCAGTGCACGGAAATGCCGTTTACCTTGCCTCCTGAGTGGTCCCTATTTATCTACTTGTACTTTGACATGCTTTCGAACTGCTAGGTTGGCAGGAGCAGGGACTGAGCAATGGGAGCTCACCCCATGGCGGGGATTCAAACCGCCAACTTTCTGATCAGCAAGCCCTAGGCTCAGTGCTTTAACCCACAGTGCCACCCATGTCTATAGAATAGAACAAGACTATTCACATTCAAATAAATGGCACAGGAAATAGTACGGGTAACCCATATAGGGTTAGGGATGCATTAGTGACATTTTAAGTTACACATAACTACAGATTTTCTTTGCTCCTGGAAAGGTCCCATGAAGTCAGTCATAAATCAGTAAACAGTTTGCTGTGTTATAAGCTTCTGGGAATTGATGAAGATCACAAAAATGATTGTGTGTGTGTGTGTGTGCATGCGCGCGCACACAAATATATATAAATATACAAACTTTTTTTATCCGCCCTGAGGAATTAATAGAGGGTTGAATCCAGAAGAAGTTAATAATGCTTTAGTCAGTAGAACTTAAGTTAGTCATAAAGCAACTTGTGCCGTAATTTCAGTTAAAATAAAATAGGACTAACTTCCTCTGCATCTAGTGTTGAAGTGTTGTATTTTTCCTGTTGGGTTTTTCTTGTTCTGAATTTCACCCCCTCATTGAAATCAGCGGCTAGGTGGGGAGGTGAATTAGCTTTAGCAGTTCCAGACTGGTGTAGTTGGTGGGCCTGATTCTGGGCCCTATCTGTGGAATAAATAAGTTTTGAATCCAGTAGATCAAAGGCTGCCCTTCACATGCCCCTGGAATCTGTGGCACAGACCTTTTTGCCGGCATCCTCTGGTGGAAATATACCTCCCTCCTTTCCTCTCAGAAAAGTACTTCTACCACATCAGAGACACCCTCCAGCCAGTGGGTCTAAAAGTTAGGAAAGCATTCTCACTCTTTGCTGGCTCAGCCCTGGCATGGGTGCTTTCATAGCCATAAACCACTATTTGTGAAACTCAGGACAAGATAATAATTGTTTGGATTGACAAAAGTGGTTGTTTTTTTTTTAAGGGGAATAATGTTTATAATCAGCTGGTTCCCAGAGGCACCAGTTTTTGGCCGATTTTACGATATGTCACTTAAAAATCCCCAGTACCTACATATTTTGAAATAAATGAACTTAATATATTCATTAACTGCATAAATTAATGTTTGTCTGCTACCTCTTTTACCGTATTGCCACACATTTAATGAATAAGTATGCCACAAATCCTGCTGCAGGAAGCTGCACCCAGGGACCCACAAAAGACTATTTTAGCAATACTTGAAGTTATCATGGAATTCCATTTCAAAAGAGGGAGAGAAGGCATACCACAGAAAGCCAGATTCCTGTAATTGCATTTATGCTCTTTCTGAAAATGTCGCATGGAAAGCAGACAATTGTGGTTGTTAGCTCCGCAAGAATCTCTTGTGTCTGCTACTGTTTCACAAAGAAAAGCAAGAGAATGAGAAATGCTTGTAATAAGAAGGAAGCAGAATAAACATAGAATCAGACTGTAGCATCTCTACTCATCATAGGAAGAAGAGTAGCACAGTTCAACCACAAATAACATATTGGTTTCTTTCAAATTGGTTGGAATGATTCAGATGAGAAAAATGAGAAGCACTCTGGATTTTTGCTCCTTGCACAGTTTTTTTTTAAGGCATACAGTAGTTAAACCAGCTTTAAGAATAATGACAAAGCTGTTTTCTGTAGTTATGATTTGTATGGAATAGCAGAGAGTCTTGTTGGAATTAGGTGTTGCCCTGAGACATTGAACAAATTCATGATGATATTCCCTAGACATCCAGGCAGCCTGCTAGCAATGTGATACAGGAGTTCAATGTGTAAACAGTGATAACGGTGATACGTCATTTGTATAACAATTTGGCTGCTCATTGTGCTGGAAGCTACAGCTTGGAAAAAAAACACCTCTGCCAGAGAATGTATAATTAAGGATAATTTTTGATAGAGAAAGGTTGTGATGTGGTCTAAAATTTAGACCTGCCAAAAGTTTCTGGATGCCAATAAATACTTGGAAATAACTGATTTGTATTGCACTTGTGTGTGTTAGGTGGAAAGAAATGTTTGTGTCTTTTTAAGAAACACATAAAATGGTAACATATTTGCATTGACATTTGGGAGGAGTGGTACTCAAAGATCCTTTGTATGTGATGAGATCTGTGAGCTACAAGTGGCATCCAGAGAGTATAAAACTTACAGGCAATAAAATGGATGGATTCTTGTTCTGTGCGTCAGGGGCAGTTCCAGTTTGTCCTTTCACAGAGCAAACTATGGCAGTTCATCTAAATGAACTTTAAAAAATCACATTCTCTATAAAAAAACAACACCCCACAAAAACTCTAACATTCAGAATGTTATAAGCCACTGTGCTGAAGAATAGGGTTATCAATAGAATGTCAACAGGTGAAGCTTTCCCCATAATTGCATTTCCATAGTAGAAAACGCTACCCTGTTTAAAGATAAAAGGCATCACTCTTTTTGTTCCTGTACATACAGGTATATATTATACAGGAGCAAGCTGCTCCTGTTGAAAGACAGTACATCTCTTCAGCAGGGAAGATACAGGAAATGCTTCACAATTCCTTTCTTTTGATTGCTTTGCAACAGTGAATATGTGAATAAGCATCATGAGCAGCAACAGCACCTCCATAGCTACCCTGATAAAGGAAAAAGGGAACTCTACCCCTTCTCTCGAAAGTGTCCACATTTTGTGGGGCCCTACAGCTTCAGGAGGGTGTAAGAGGTTGGCCTCAGAGGTCAAATGAGCCCGACAGCCACAAAGGCAGGTCTCGGGACTATACCGTTCATCTTTAAAGGTTCCTAAGAATATTCACCAAACCTTAACTGCCTGTAAATTCTCACAGTTACCTGACATAGCATTGACCAGTATGACCGAAGTAGCCTATTCAACAGCTGCAACCAACTATAGATATATATAGTGCAGAGTAGGTGGGAAAAACCCAGTCAACTTGGTCAATCTGCTAACAAGCAAATTTTGTTACTCTGCTCAGGCAGCACACTGCCTGTTCTGAGTATAGGATGGAGATGCTTTGTCTCCCTTCCCTGAATGGCCACAAATGGACAGGACAGTAGTGGAATTCTGTTGCCAGTATTGAAGAAAGTTCCAGCTGCCAGTTTTTGCCCAGGGAATGGTGTGTGTGCATATCATGCTGTCCTTCCCCTCTCACCCTAAGTTGGCCCTGATGGACTTGCATGTACTTTTCTACTAGTTAGGGATGCGGGTGGTGCTGTGGTCTAAACCACCAAGCCTCTTAGGCTTGCCGGTCCTAAGCTCGGCAGTTCGAATCCGAGTGGTGGTGGGAGCTCCCGTTGCTTTGTCCCAGCTCCTGCCAACCTAGCAGTTTGAAGGCACACCAGCGCAAGCAAATAGGTACTGCTACAGCGGGAAGGTAAACAGTGTTTCTGTGCACTCTGGCTTCCGTCCCAGTGTCCTGTTGTGCCAGAAGTGGTTTAGTCATGCTGGCCACAGGATCCAGAAAAGCTGTCTGCAGTCAAACGCCGGCTCCCTTGCCTGAAAGTGGAGATGTGTCCCGCACCCCATGGTTGAATACGACTGGACTTAACCGTGCACGGGTCCTTTACCTTTACCTTACCTTACTTTTCTACTCTGTGGTGTTTCTATCTGAAACAAAATTGATCAGGATTTTTCTTCAGAACACGTAATGATTTCTTTGTAATGCATATTGGTAATGGGCACCCTTTTCTCTTATTTTGTTCTGGTAGTTTCATCTTTCAGTTCAATAACAATTAGGAAACAACCTAAGAGACTTCTAGTTTTCAACTTGCAAGAAAAGATAAATCTGCTGTTGGGTTTTGAAAGTGACAGCATTGTAGCTTTCTTGAAATACTCTTTGCCTTATACTAGATTACATTGATTGATTCATAAAAGAATAAGCCTTGGTTCTTTCTTTTTTGGAAATTCCTGTGAAAATTCATAGCAAGGGAGACTCCCCCTCCCCCCATACTAAAAGCTGCTTAATTATGAAAATGACCTTGAAGGAAAGAAAACAAACATTGCTGAAAACATTTTTACTTGTATTGCCAGAAAAGCTGATCTAAAAAAGTTGGATCTTGCTGTATACCTTGTAAATACTATCATTTAACGTTAATGAGATGTGCTAGAGAATGCTTTTGTCATAGTTTCATCAAACTGATTTTGTCAGCAGTGGTGCAGAACCCTTGACACATCACTTTGAGTGCTCATTAGGCAGCCGATTCTGTTGGATTTTCATTAAATTGATGAACTCATTTATCTATGGGCAATGACATCTTATGTTATGGAGATACATGTTTTGATATGAGAATGCTTGTTTGCTTATTATTTCTTGCTTTTGTGTTCCTGCAATATGTTGTTATGTTAGATCTATTCCCAGTAACACATGTATTGTTTGAAGCATAAAATCAGCCAAAAAATTAGCCAGCACTTCAAAATATCTATTGGATGGTTCTCCATTTTCCCTTTGTTCTTTACCTGTCATATTTGATTTTTTAAAGTCAGAATGTCTCAAATGATGTGAATAGCTTTTTCATGCTAAAAATAGCAGTTCAGGTTAGGTAAAAGTTTTGAACACTTTAAAAAAAAAGTTGGGGGAGTTAAATTAGAGAACTGTAAACTTGCACTCCTCAATTAACCTATACCTTTCTACAAAAGCATAGTGGTGCTTGGGATAACAATGTATCTTTCAGATATTGGCTAGGTTTAGAGAAGCGTATCTTAGTTTAATAATCTGAGGTATGAACAACCCTTTCCCCCACATGTACAGGCACTTCATGCAAGCCTCAATTAAACCAGGAATTCTCTAATCATAATTTCCCTTTTCACCTAAACCAGAAAACTAGGTTCAGAAGAAACCAAGACCTTAAACCAACTTCAGATAATAGTTTAAGATCCTGGATTGTTCTAAAGTGTGTCACTAGTTTCCTGGTTCAGATAAAATGGGTGAAGATGGTTGGTTAAAAATGTCTTTGTTTAAACATAGATTCATGAAAGGAGGAGTAAAGGGACAGAACCCAACTTTTGATCATCTGAACATAGACTCTGTGAACATTTCTTATGAGTGTAATCAATCAAGACAATTGGATTAAATATTTCTGTTTCATATATTTAAGGATTTAGGCAGTGCAAGCATTTCCCTTGCACAGGGTGCAGGATTCAAAGGGACATCTTCCTGCCTCCTTCCTAAAGCCTAGTAAATGCTGGGGTTTGGGAAGGAGGTGTCAGGGCTCTGACAGGGCCCTAGAGCAGGCATAGGCAACCTCAGCCCTCCAGATGTTTTGGGACCCCAACTCCCACCACCCCTAGCTAACAGGACCAGTGGTCAGGGATGATGGGAGTTGTAGTCCCAAAACATCTGGAGGGCCGAGTTTGCCTATGCCTGTCCTAGAGTCCTATTGTCTCCTTCCCAAAGCCAAGCTAGTGCTTTCACAGCTTTGGGGAGGGGTCTAGGACCCTGCCAGAGCCTCGCACCTCCTTCCCAAAATCTGGTGCCTCCCTTACCCAGCACTGCAAAGGCTGGGATGGGCATCAAATTTTGACATCACACAGGGCACCATATTACCAAGGTTTGCTGCTAGGCTTAAAGTGGTGGCAGCTGGTGGAATGAGAAAGTACTAGGTCCAAAGTATACTAGGGCCAGAGTTCTTGATGAAGATGGAGAAGCCTTTGGTATAGAAAATCCTATTGGTCCACTTAGGCCTCCACAGTACATCCCATGGGAGCAAGTTATTCAGAGATGAGACTACCACTGAAAATATTTTCTCTTGCATATCACCGTTCCATATTACTTTACACAATGGTTTTCACCCTTCAACTACTCTTTCTCCTTCAGAATTCATCACTTTTAGTAGCTCTTTTCACACACATACCCAAACAACGCCTTGCTTTTTAAGTCCATGGAATAACCAGGTTACTAAAGAGTAGATTGGTATATTATTCAGCAGCCTGATAACTAGAGCAACATATAATAGTCATGGGGACGTCTTGGATGGTAATATGAGAACAAGGTTGTTACAGGTGTGTCCCTCTTTTGTATGATTTGTCAGGTTCCTTGCTGTAAGGTATGGTAATGACATTCCTTGAGGGGAGACCTCGGTGAATGTCTGCTCTGCATTTGTGAGGGAAGTAATATATCAGGTGGTGGGAAGAAAAAGAGCTAATCAGTAGGCGTCTGATCTATATTCAAGTTGGGATTTGCTGGAAATGATCACCATAATTTAACAGTAAAAGTAAAAAGAGGAACTAGGCCTAGCTCTCTGCTAATATGACACTGTAAATTGGTGATTAGTGCCTTTAAATGGTGAACTCTAATATCCCCTTGGCTTCACTATCTCTGTGTCTTCTGACAGGTATAGACATTGTCTCTAATAGGTTTCGCATCTGAAGATAAGCTTGCATGTAAACAAATTAACTTCTTGAGAGCATTTCCATCTGTAACAATTCATGAAATATTAAAAATGAAATAAAATGGATCATTTTGTAAAACTGTTTTGGGAGATAAGTCTTTTGCATTACATTTCAATTAAATGAGGTAAGGTTTAGTATCTGAGATAAAAGTACAGCTGGATATATTTAATAAACAAACTGAGAAATACTTATTTTTAGTTTTAGCAATACAGAACAAATTCCTTGTAAAACAAATTGCACTTTTCGAATATACTTTAACGTGCATTCAACAAAGGAGAAAATGGGGTGATTGAAGTTCAATTTGTACCATGTTATTAACCATTTCCGCTTGACTAGATGAGTAAAAGGATAATGGATGAGGGTTTTATTATTGCCTTTCTACTAAAATGAAGTGGTATAGAAGATAAGGTAATGAGATTAATGAATATAAGGTAAAGGAGTAATCAATCAAACTCAAGGAGGGAGAAGAGATGACAGTACACAGAAGCTGCAACAAAATAATTTTTTTATAAGTAGACCCCATCAACATGAGCAGAACTTTCAAAGCTGTCATTTGTTGTCATTAGCTGCTTAACCAGCTGTACACCGGATTCCTTAATAAAAGAAAAAATGCAAATACATAAACTAAGTAACTAAATCCAAATACATTCTGGAATTGTTTACTGCAGGTTATGCTTGTTTTTCTATTCTATTTTTTGAAAATAATAAACTATAATCAGCTTTGAAGTACATTAGATTTACAATAAAAGCATTTTCTTATAAGCAGTTCAGAGTGGGAAATACTACGACATCTGGTTTTTATCAATAACACCAGGGCTTTTTTTCATCCGGAACTCACCGGAACTGAGTTTGGGCACCTCTCTGGTGGGCGCCCTTGCCATTATAAGAGAACAAGGGAGGTGTTCATGGTGAGTTCTGGCACCTCTTTTTCTAGAAAGCGGTATCATAACCCTGTGAAGTTGGACTAGGCTGAGAGATAGCAACTTACTCAAGACTGCCCAGTGAGCTTCATTGACTACACTAGAATTGGGCAGTTCTAAGTATTATTCAACACACCAAATATTTATAAGGCATTAAAGAGTCAGTAGAAACACTGAAGTACTTCAGCTCAGCATAGAGTATATTGTAGTATTTAGGGACTCCACCTCTGACAAATATTAGGTTGTTAGCAGCAAATATCTCACCTATATATTTCTGCAATTTGGGAGTCGCCCACGTATTTGTCTATATGTGGCTCTTCCTCCCTTTTTTTTAACCTTGAGGAGAACTCTAAGCTTAGCTGTGTAGCAACAAGACTGTACTAATCAGACTCCTCTTTTTCTATTCTCCAGTCTCTTGTAGAACTCACATAATTTCCCATTCAATATTTAAAAGAGTGACTTTGGAAACAGCTTTGAATTCTGCCTCCTAAATATCTGTAACTACATAGGTATGTAGTATGTAGCCAGTGGCACTGTGGTCTAAACCACTGAGCCTTGGGCTTGCTGATCAGAAGGCCGGCAGTTCGTATCCCCGCGACGGGGTGAGCTCCTGTTGCTCGGTCGCAGCTCCTGTCAACCTAGCAGTTCAAAAGCATGTCAAAGTGCATGTAGATAAATAGGTACTGCTCCGGCGGGAAGGTAAACGGCGTTTCTGTGCGCTTCTCTGGCTCGCCAGAAGTGGCTTAGTCATGCTGGCCACATGACCCGGAAGCTGTCTGTGGACAAAGCCTGGCTCCCTCGGCCAGTAAAGTGAGATGAGTGCCGCAACCCCAGAGTTGTATGCAACTAGACCTAATGGTCGGGGTACCTTTACCTTTACATAGGTATGATGATATCAGCAGAGAGCATTATACCCAATTTATGTTGTAGCTCAGTTATTGTTTTCTTTCTCCTGCAGCTGAATTTGAATTCTTAAGGGTAATTAACACTTCGTAGACTACCATAAAGACCATAAAGTCTTCAAAGCTGCAAATATATGAGTGGCATTTACCAGTCCCCAAACTGCTAGAAAGAAACTTCAGCATTCTTTCCAGATAGTACTGGCTACAAATGCCTTCTGCTTACTGCCCCAGTCTGAAAGTTCACATACATTAATGTACTGATTGGCAAACAAGACTTATAATAAATGGGATTCTGTACCATTGCAAATTCTAATACAATCCACAGGGTACCATTTGCTTGGATTTCTGGGCAATTTCTAGAATTTCTGATGGTTAGCAATGGTTGTAAGTGCAGTTCAATGTGTCAGTTGTATATTATAAACTGGCATTGTATATTATAAACTGGCATTTGTCCAAAGATGCAAGTACAACCAGAGCTACAAGGCAGGTTCCTAATTTTACCCTAAAATGAAAGTATTAATAAATTAACAAGCACCTTAGATAATTGTTTCTTAAGTTTTTAAGCAGATATAAGTTACTCATCAACATCTATTACCCTCAATAGCTGTGTTCTACCTCCACTGCCTCTGAATGCCAATTGCTAGGATTCACAAGTGGGGACAATGTTGTGCTCCTGTCCTGCTTTTGAGCTTTCCATGGGCATCTTGTTCACAACTGTGAGAACAGGATGCTGAACTATATAGGCTATTGACTTGCTCCAGCAGGCTCTTCTTATAACAATTTATTTACAGCATCTTAAAAAGCAGATACATCACCTTGCTGACAAAGGTCCGTATAGTTAAAGCTATGCTTTTCCCAGTAGTGATGTATGGAAGTGAGAGTTGGACTATAAAGAAGGCTGATCACTGAAGAATTGATGCTTTTGAATTATGGTGCTGGAGGAGAATCTTGAGAGTCCCATGGACTGCAAGAAGATCAAACCTATCCATTCTTAAAGAAATGAGCCCTGAGTGCTCACTGGAAGGACAGATACTGAAGTTGAGGCTCCAGTACTTTGACCACCTCATGAGAAGAGAAGACTCCCTAGAAAAGACCCTGATGTTGGGAAAGATGGAGGGCATAAGGAGAAGGGGACGACAGAGGATGAGATGGTTGGACAGTGTTCTCGAAGCTACTAACATGAGTTAACATGAGTTTGGCCAAACTGCGGGAGGCAGTGAAAGATAGGCGTGCCTGGCGTGCTCTGGTCCATGGGGTCACGGACACGACTGAACGACTGAACAACACCAATTACCTACTGAAGGTGTAATTGGTCTGCTCCAACACCAGGTGAAATTGTAATGTGTCTTAGTTGACTGAAGCTTACTTGCTTCTCTTTCCCTGTCTGATGAAAGAAACGTTTTTGATAACTTCCTGTTTCTGTTTTTCTGCTGAAGTCAGCCTATACAATGCTACTTTCAGTCTGCGTTTGCGGCAAAGGATTTCCATGCAGTACTTCCACTGTGTCTGAGGCTGACTGATTTTCTCAGTAAGATTCTTGCATCTTGCTGCCGGGAAACAGAATATTAGAATAGTTGCTTTGATCCAGGGGGGCACTTGCTGTGATTTCAAGTCAGGAATTGCTTCTGGCCCCTGTTTGGTTACACCTGTGCTTGGAGGATTGTCATGGCAATTTAACACAGCTATGTCCTAAGAAGAGCCTTTATGAAACAGGCCAAAGGTCTAGTATACTATTCTATGCTCAGCAGCGTCAGGCAGGACCTGAATCCAACAGTACTCTTCTCCCGTTGCTCTTTCCCAGCTTCTTCCAACCTAGCAGTTTGAAAGCACACCAGTGCAAGTAGATAAATAGGTACTGCTGTGGCAGGAAGGTAAACGGCGTTTCTGTGCGCTGTGGCTTACGTCATGGTGTTCCATTGCGCCAGAAGCGGTTTAGTCATGCTAGCAACGTGACCCGGAAAGCAGTCTGCAGACAAACAATGGTTCGCTCAGCCTTAAAGTGGGATGAGTGCCACAACCCCATAGTTGCCTTTGACTGGACTTAACCATTCAGGGGTTCTTTACCTTTACCTTTACCTTCCCACTTGTGATTCTCAGCAACTTGTATACCAAGGCATACGTTCTCTGACAGTAGAGGCAGAACATAGTCATCATGGTTACTAGCAACTGAGTGCATGTTCTCCATGGATTTCTCTAATTATTTTCTGAAAACCATCTAAGTTGGTGGCCATCACTACATCTTGATGGAGCGAATTCCATAGTTTATGAGCTGGGTGAAGAATTACTTTCTTTGGTCTGTCCTGAATCTTCCAACATTCAGCTTCATTGCTTGGCCCCAGGTTTACTATTATAATGAGGAAGAAAAACTTTCCTCTAACCACTTTCTTGACACCAGGCATAACCTTACATCCCTCTATAATGTCCCTTACCTGCATTATTCTTGTATTCAAAGAAGCTCCCAAAGCTGTAACCTTTCATCACAGGGGAGTTGCTGTAGCACATGGGTAGGCAAACTAAGGCCTGGGGGCCAGCTCCGGCCCAATCACCTTCTAAATCCAGCCCATGGATGGTCTGGGAATCAGTGTGTTTTTACATGAGTAGAATGTGTGCTTTTATTTAAAATGCATCTCTGGGTTATTTGTGGGGCATAGGAATTCATTCTTCTTCTTTTTCAAAATATAGTCCGGCCCCCCCACAAGGTCTAAGGGACAGTGGACTGGCCCCCTGCTGAAAAAGTTTGCTGACCTCTGCTCTAGCATCTTGATAATTTTGGTTGCCCATTTCTGAACCTTTTCCAGCTCTACAATGTTTTGGTTTTTGGTTTTAAAGATGATGCAATGAAAACTGTACTCAGTATTCCAAGTGTGGTTGCACCATAAATTGTTATAACACCAATATGATGTTGGCAACTTTATCAATTCCTTTCTTAATTATCCCTAGGATGGAATTTGCCTTTTTCACAGCTGCAGCGCACTGGGTCAGGCTCTTCAGTGAGCTATGCACTATGTCCCAAAGGTATTGGTTCAAACCCCATAAGCATATATGTGAGATTAAGATTCTCTCCCCCCCCCCCGACATTGAATTGCATTTTCAATTTCAGTGCCCATTCACTCAGTTTGGCAATATTGTTTGGGCTTCTTTCAATCCCTTTTTGTTTTCACCCACTTGAACCATTTAGTCTCATCAACAAATTTGGCCACCTCACTGCTCACCTCCAACTGGAACAAGTTAAAAAGCAGATTTCCTAATACCAATCCTCGGATGAGTCCACTTTCTACATCTCTCTACTGGGAAAACTGTCCATTCATTCCTCTCTGCTTTGTGTTCCTTAACCAGTTTCTGATCCATAATAAGAGCTCTCCTCATTCTATAATTGCTAACCTTAAAAGTTTTGTGAACGTTTACACTTCTAATAGTGTTCCATGAAGAAAAGGAAAAAAGAGACTGCTGGCGGTTCAGTTAGAAATTTCTTTATATTCCTGCCTGTTCCTTGCTCTCCACTTTTTGTTATTGCCTTGATTTTTAACTTCTTATGTGGCTGTGGTTATGATTATTGATTGCCCTTTCTAGTGACATATTTTAGATTGCCTTGTACAGTTGGCTTGCCTAGACCCAGCTCTTAGCCTCTTCCAATTTATCTGGATTTTGCACGACCTAGCTTTTTTGTTGAGGCTTCTACTCTGCAAGTAACTATTGGGTACAACCAGATGCCAAGCATCATTAAGACCAGGTGTTCATGGGTGCCATGTACTTTATGGAGATGATATCAATTGCCTGGATACACCCATGCTCTCTTCCTCCAGTTAGTCTTTGAAAAGTTGCTCAAAGGCTGTACATTTCAGAAAAGTCAACATTTTGTCACGTTGCTTTTTAAGAAAAAGTTTGAAAACAAAATAGATGGAAAAGGGATTAGAAATCAAGAAAAGTCTGTCATGAGAGTCAATGAATAATTTACAGGCCATGGGCTTTGAGGTGCGTCAGGTCAGCACAAATAATGCATTATGAAAAAGGAATTTCAGTTTGCTGTAAATCTGTCTGCCGCAGCAGCTTAAAATAAAACAGTTTTACCCATCTAAGACAACATCAATTTGTTAGTCACTGCTTCATGTATCAAAGAGCATTCTGTGAAAATATCAATATCATTGGTTAATATAAATGAAATTAATTTTTAAAGCTGGGCTAAAGGTTGACATATGAAAAATTGCATTACTTTGCAGAAGAGAAATTTCTGTCTTCTAGTGAAATTTCAGGTCAGGAGGGCAAGTAATTTTCACAATCTTCAATGGGAACCAGTGAAATATGAACTTCATTGTCACCTAGCCCCAAAGCGATAAGATAAAATGAGCTGATACATCATTTGCTGTGGTTTTATCATCTCCTGCAGTAATTGGAAGAGAAAACATAAGAGCTTTTTTCCCAAATCGCCTTGCCTCCTTACTCAGATCTAAACCATTTTAGTCTGATCGATGCAAAGGTCACATAGCATTTATTTATTTATTTATTTTTAATTCTTTGTGCTTGCTAAGATGTCTATTGAAACATTAAAATAATGAATATGTTTAATTGAGTTTGTCATCCATGAAAGAAGAGAATGAGATTGTGTATCCGTCTGCAGTGGGAATAAGTGGCAAAAGGATGCTAGTATATGCTAGATTCAGTAGTTACATGAATAAACATTTGACAATTAAACACTGTTTGAAATAAGAATGCAACTGATGTCTGGGATATCTTTTCTTTTTTTCATTAACATCACTGCCTTGCTCTATATTTAGATATGTTTAGGTGCCTATAAGGAAGAAACATGGGGGGGGGGTCCTTTTTCTCTTATAAAGAAAAAGAGAATTAACAGATGTTATAGCTCACATACATAATTAAGCATAAATTGTATGCACATTATAATGTGACTTTTTGTAATGTTTGCATAGAATAAATGCTCTGCTGGTGGCCTCATCAGATTTTAGAGAGAATACTCTGTATTCCCCAGAGTATACTCTATATACTCTGATTTTCCCTTTTATTCAAAATTGACATTAAAAAATAACTTTAAAGGCATAGATTAAATATGCTGCTTTGGTATTCTTTAAATTTGTTATGGATGGTATTTTAATCATGTTTATTCTTTGAAAAATATGTTTGCTTCAATAATTCGTTTTTGAAATTCTGCTTGCAGTATTTAGTTTTTTTGCTTTGTGGCTTATATTGTGTAGCAGATAAAAATGATGAAGTGATTTAGTTACTCATTTACTTCTAAGAGCTACTTGCAGATTTAATTCCTCGTGTCCCCAAGATAACTAATAATTTAGCAAATATACTACAGATATAAGTCCCATTAAAATCAGTAGGAATTTCATTTCATGTGAAGACCATGGTGCTTGTAGCTTATACCTGTAACTGTTTTATTCTGCTGCTCCATTGGAATATTGTGGTTTTTCATACTTAGACTGCAGTCATATCTACTGGAAAGTAAGTCTTATTGAATCCAATTAGACTTGTTGTTGTTGTTCAGTCGTTCAGTCATGTCCGACTCTTCGTGACCCCATGGACCAGAGCACGCCAGGCACGCCTGTCTTTCACTGCCTGCTGCAGTTTGGTCAGACTCATGTTGGTAGCCTTGAGAACACTGTCCAACCATCTCATCTTCTGTCACCCCCTTCTCCTTGTGCCCTCCATTTTTCCCAGCATCAGGGTCTTTTCCAGGGAGTCTTCTCTTCTCATGAGGTGACCAAAATATTGGAGCCTCAGCTTCAGGATCAGTCCTTCCAGTGAGCACTCAGGGCTGATTTCCTTAAGAATGGATAGGTTTCATCTTTTTGCAGTCCATGGGACTCTCTAGAGTCTCCTCCAGCACCATAATTCAAAAGCATCAATTCTTCGGCGATCAATGAGACTTACTCCCAGATAAGTGGAGATGTAAGGGCAGCTATAGTCAGGTATCACCCATTCAGACTAATTTATGCTTCAAGTATACCCATTAAAATCACTGCTTAAGTTAGTCATAATTTTGATTTCAAAGGCTGTACTCTGAGTACAACTTAGTTGGATACCACCCACAATCTTTTTAGACAGCATTTTGAAAGTAAAACTAGGAGGAGGGGTGTGATGGTCCCATGGGTCACTAGGTCAGTCACTCCTAACTCACACTAACCTCCCCACAAAATATACCACTGCCACCACTTGTAAGGTTATGCTATTTGTTGACCTAAAATTAATAACCCCTTCTAAATACAAAAGGGCAAATTGCGCATTTTCAGGAATAGAATAAAGAGATTTGGGACATTGTTTTGAAGTCTAAGGCATCTAGTCTGTAGATTACCACTTCAGAGCTTTTTTCATTAAAATAATACAGAGATCTTTATCACTTTACTGCTTTCAAATGGTTAAACTGAAATGCATACCTGTTTGATAAAAATATAAGAACAAAAGAAGGTGCAGCTTTTTAAGGACACCATAAGTAGCATACTCTGAAGCAGTGTGTATATGTGTGTGTTCAGTATCTTTCAAACTAATATGCCTGGTGTGATAAGAGCGGAGCTGTGGTAATGATGCAGTTTCCATAGCAACTGGTTCATTGGAGGGCTAGACCTCTGTCTAGGGTGCTGTCAGTATGTGTGGAGTTTCCAAGAACAGAAAGTCCCAAAGAAGGTTTGCTTTCACCTAATCCAGTTTTAATTGAACTCCAGAGACTTTGAAGTGAATCTACAGACCAGGCAGATACTATTCCAACGAGAAATGAAGGCACGTTTTTGTTAGGCCTCAGCTGCTTCTAAACTGATAACTTCTAATAGTTGATTCATTGGGAATTGTTCGATGATGCTTATTAAAGTTTCTGTGGTTACATTTGGGGTTCTAATATAAATCTAGTTGTACTTCTTATCATAACCAAGTTTTGTCCATTTACTATGAGCTGCAAACTTTCCATCAGCCCTCTGTTTGCATTTCAGTGTGTTGTTGGAAAGATCAAGGAAATAATGGGTTTTAACTGGTGTTCAAAGAATAAGGGTTTTATTTGTTGATAAATTAATTCAGAATCCGAGGGGGTGTATCCACTGCTGAAAGCAGCCCCATGTATTCTCTGCCTCCTACCTTCCTTCTAACATCTTGTGATATAACATGCATGACGAGGTGACCCCATTGCAGTCCCAGCTATGTTCTCCTCTAGTCAGTTTAATTAGCTTCAGCTTGCAGGAGCACAAGAGCTCAAGAATGCAATGATGTAATGTCATGCATTTTGTATTATGGTACTTGATATTGCTAAGGGGGGAAAAGATGAGAGGCCTAACATCCTCCTTAGTTTTGTCCTAAGAATCTCAGCACCATGATGAGTTCCAAATGCAGATTATGAAATGCAATGCGTGAAGGAGCTTTGCTGCTCAAAGGGTGGGGACTTGAAATCATACGTGGGTGTCCTTGGCAGGCGTTAGAAGCTCTTTGAATCCTGGGGTGTAACTCTAAAAAGTGTCATGCTTCTGTAAAAATTCTTAATGGTGTAAGCACTGACTCAGGTCAGTGCCTGGGTTAAAAAGATTGTGTACTTCAGAGCAGAAATCTAGACCACAAGATAGAAATTATGTAACTCAGTTTTGTTCTGTAGTGCAACAGCTGTGGCTTGTTTGGTGGTACAGAGCCACAGCAAAAGCCTCCTGGCAGTAGCATCCCCGTGGCTTACCAGGGCACATTGGGCAAGCTGGTCCCACAAGTACTGTGTGCTAAACCACAGAGTCTAGGGCTTGCTGATCAGAAGGTCGGCGGTTCGAATCCCTGCCACGGGGTGAGCTCCCGTTGCTCGGTCCCAGCTCCTACCCACCTAGCAGTTCAAAAGCACGTCAAAGTGCAAGTAGATAAATAGGGACCACTCCAGTGGGAAGGTAAATGGAGTTTCCGTGCGCTGCTCTGGTTCGCCAGAAGCAGCTTTGTCATACTGGCCACATGACCCGGAAGCTGTCTGTGGACAAACACTGGCTCCCTCGGCCTATAGAGCAAGATGAGCGCCGCAACACCAGAGTCGGACATGACTGGACCTGATGGTCAGGGGTCCCTTTACCTTTACCTTACTTACCCATAAGGCTATTACCCACAATAACTTGCCTCACAAACAAGTAATAAGAAATCTTTTTTAAAAGGTGGCCTATAAGCACTTTTAATAAACAGATAGCATGCCTCTATTTTTCACTTCACTATAGATAATGTTGCCTTTGCTTATCTATATTAGGCAAACATTATTGCATGAAGGCTATATTGTTAATAATATTGATAAACTGCTTTATTGTTTCCTAAAATGAGTCTAGCCTTCTCTCATGGCTGCAAGAAACTAGGAAGTTTTTACTTCCGTTTCAAATTAACTATATTTTAATGTTACATCCAAACCACACTGTCATTAATCTTAACTATAGTTTATTGAAAGAAGCCAGCTTCCTAAGCCACAGTCTGAAGTTGGCTTGCTTCAGTATACCATAGTTAAGACTAACCACAGGTTGTCCAGGTTCAGACAAAGTACTAAACTGTGGGTAGTCAAAACTGGACGTGAAAACTTCCATTTCTCCCCATTGGGTTTGTCTACTACAAAAAGGGGACTAACCATTTTCTCCTCCATCTCTAAGAATGAGCTTTGTGCAGTCATGTGCATGAGGGAGGAAATTAAGCAGGAGTCTACATTTAATAACAGTTTCTCATCATGGCAGAACCAAGAAACTGTGGTTTCAAACAAGATAGCATATTAAACCATAGCTCAATATGTTGTCTTGTTTGGATACCATTAACCATAGTTCCTTGACCCTAACTGGAACATAATAAGAAATTGTAGCTAACTGTGATTTCCTGAACAAAATAAAATAAAAAATTCCTTCCAGTAGCACCTTAGAGACCAACTAAGTTTGTTCTTGGTATGAGCTTTCGTGTGCATGCACACTTCTTCAGATACCAAGAACAAACTTAGTTGGTTTCTATGGTGCTACTGGAAGGAATTTTTTATTTTATTTTGTTTTGACTATGGCAGACCAACACGGCTACCTACCTGTAACTGTGATTTCCTGGATTGATTTCCTGCTTGTGAATACAGAAGACTTATTCATGTTTTAACATGTTAAGACAATATGTGATAGTCAAGCATGGCTAATATGTTTTAATGTCTGAATAGTTGCTTACATTGTTTTGAGTTGACTAAGTGCATCTCTTATCTTTTTTTAATTAGATACTTGCTTATACAGAAGGACTCCATGGGAAATGGCTGTTCTCAGAGATTCGATCAGTCTTTTCTCGGCGGTATCTCTTGCAAAGCACAGCACTGGAAATCTTTATGGCAAACAGAGGTAATACTCTACCAGAAATTGTTGTTGTTGTTGTTGTTGTTACTTCTGTGGTTTGTATTTGAAAATAGGAATCATTTTTAGTTTGGGCCCAGTTTTCCAATCTGTTAAGGTAACATTGAATCCCGATTCTGTCTTCTGCGGCATTAGCTACCCCTCCCAGTTTGCTGACGTTAGCAAATTTGATGAGCATCCCCTCAATTCCTTCATCCAAGTCATTTAGAAAGACGTTGAACAACAATGGGCCCAGGACAGAACTCTGTGGCACTCCATTTCCTGCCTCTTACATGTGAATAGCCATTTCATCCTTTGGTTTTAGTGCCAGAAGGTTATATTGTTGAAGAATGCAATTAGTCCTCTTTTTCACTTCCTACTAGAAACTTGTATCATTAGTTTGTGTGTTCTAGGCTCAAGCTGCAATAATAGTTCCAGACTGATCTTATTTCTCCCCAATTCCTTTTGCTTCTGTGCCACATTGATTAACACCCAAAAGAACCAAGGTCACGAACAACGCTATACCAAACACACAAAGATCGTAACCGGCTGATAAAGTAATCTCAATTTCCCATCACTTTTACATATAAACAAATATAATACAGAACTCAAACATAATAATACATGGGTACAACTATTCAACTGCAAATATATGACATCAACATTTGTCAATATGTATCACGAGATCCACATAAAACAGATCAAGGTCCCAAGGCAGACAAAAGTCAAGCATAGATGTGAAAATTATAGTCTTGCCAGTCTGCAACATGAAAGTTGCCACAGAGGGGTGTGATAGATATTGTGGAGCATGACGCAGGTTGTAGAGGCTGGCGATGGCACTGTAGTCTCGCCGCTCCAAAGGATACAGGTGAAGTTGCCACGAAGAAAACGCAAACCAAAAAAAGGACAAGGTTACCCGGATTACAGTCCTTGTTTCGCCAAAATTGGCTTCATCAGCAACAAGTATGCTGTATTTTATAAAGAAGTACAAAATCAGTTTTATAACCCACATATATGTTATCAACCCGCAAGATAAATACTTTTATACATACCGCTCGAAGTGAATGCGTAAACACAGATCAACAGGAGTATAGAGGGTAGAACAAACATACTATGTAAAGACAACTATATATAGGTATTCAACCACGAGTCACAGGTGTTACCAATTTAGATTTTTCTGGAAAGCCCTTAAAGGGACTAACAAAAATGCTGTTAGTTAAATTAAAAAGTAAAAATATTTCAGACTTAAAGATAAAGAATGTACATTGAATATGTGTCAGACTCAAAAGAGCAAAGGGGGAGAAGAGACAAGATCTTGATAAAAGTAACTTGTTTACATACAGATGTAGGTGACACATTATTATAAAAAAAACAGTTATAGTCTATATCTGTATTAAGTCCAGCAGGATGTAACGTATTAAGTAAGAAAATAAATCTGGCTTCTTTTTGCAGTAGTCTTGTCTTCGCTAGTTCCATAGGGCCAGAATAAGTCCAAATAACAAAAAAGAGAGATCTTCATCTGTGTGCGATGCTTCTAAAAAATGTGCAGCGAGAGGAGCATCGGTCACACAGTTTCTTATTCTAGATCTATGTTCAGAGATTCTAGTTTTTATGGGTCTAAGCGTATAGCCCACATATAGCAAGTCACACGGGCATCTGATAACATACACCACATTGAGCTAAGCCAAAGTTAGGCTTCGTGTATCTTCTAAACCGGGATTCATGGTTAAACTCTCTCCTCACAAAGTATGAGCTGGAGCCAAGAAGTAAAGCAGCTGTGAGGAGAGAAGTAAAGCAGCTGTGAGCTGCTGTTCAGGAGCCCATACATTCATTTGGTCCTGGTAAGCTATAATTTGGCTTACTTTTTCATGCAAGTCAGGACATTATATGCCAAGAAACCCAGCATAATTGAAGTGAATAATGTATCAATTCCTTTTATCCACAGTTGCTGTCATGTTCAACTTTCCAGATCCTGCTACAGTAAAGAAAGTGGTTAATTGTCTACCTCGTGTTGGGATTGGTACTAGTTTTGGATTGCCCCAAACTAGGTATGAAGAATCCTCTGACTCTGGGAAACAGAGCAAACAAGTATGATCTGAAACACAGAAAAGAAGTGGAAACAAGAAAAAGAAAGCAGTTTCCACTGTCTTATTTCAGTAACACTGTCCTTTTGTTTGCTATCTTCAGATTTCCCTATGCAGGCACAATTGTCTTCTACCTTATGCTTACTGCCTACTAGGAAAATGAAATAATACTTAGAAGTTTGGATGATGCAGATATTAGCAGGGAACATGATAATTGTACAATGTGGAAAACTAGAATAGAATGAATAGTTGTTGGATAAAATCAGTGGTCTATGATCACAAAATGAAGGCTGAATTAGAAGGCATACATGTTGCTCTCAGTGCTGTATGTGATATGAGAGTGAGGCAAAATACTGGAAGAAGGAAAAAGGCACACTCTGATTGTGATGGGCAGAAATTGTGCCAGAACCAGAATTAAAAGAAAGTGGCTGCTCTGTGTTATATCTACTCACAACCAGATATGCTTTTCTCTAATGATCCCATGTATTAAAAGGGTATCACATGGAAAATTAACTGCTAAGTTAATAAGTGTGGCTTCTTTAGGCCTCCAAGATTTGAAAATTTTATTTAAATTCTGCAGCACTTGAAATTTGTGACAAATTAAAAGTAGATGCCAGGAGCTAGCAAGGAGTTTTGTCATTGTGGTAGGGTGTTGTAGTTGATTGCCCACCTGAAGGTGAAGACTGGAGAATGCACTGGGGTGAAAGGCAAGGTGGCACCAGAGGCCAGATGTTTTGCCTTCAAGCTGGGCTGGGATGCCTTGAGCCTGATCTTTCACTTTAACTCTCAGTTTGAGATTTGTGAAGATACTAGGCCCATCGTGTGTAACTCTAAGGCATCTGAAGTGTACGGTGAGAAACATCAAAAGTTGGAGTTCCCCTTCCAGCAGGGAGAAGAGACCAAGATATGTGTCTCGTTTGAGGTCAAGGAGGTTGATAGCAAAGCTGTATAAAGGGCCGGAACTTAAGTTCACAGTATCTTACCTAACATAATGATTTTATCCTTCAGGCGCATTTCTATGGCCAGTCCGCGTCAGATCTTTAAAGCATCGAATATGACCCAGCGTTGGCAGCACAGAGAAATTTCAAATTTTGAATATCTCATGTTTCTAAACACTATAGCAGGTAATAATGGTTGTGCTTCATAAAGGATAACTTGAGCAAATAATTCATTTTTGCATAGTATGTTGCAGATACTAATAACAAGAATTCTGATGTTGCCTCTCAAAGAAATATTGTTGTTCTTGATCAACAGGGCGTACTTACAATGATTTAAACCAGTACCCGGTATTTCCTTGGGTTATCACTAACTATGAATCAGAAGAACTGGACCTTACGCTTCCAAGCAACTTCAGAGATTTGTCAAAGGTATTTTTTTCTCCACATGGCATTTACATATTATTATATCAAATGCAGTGGTACCTCGGGTTAAGTATGCTTCAAGTTAAGTACGCTTCAGGTTAAGAACTCCACTTATGAACAGAAATCGTGCTCTGGCGGCGCAGCGGCAGCAGGAGGTCCCATTAGCTAAAGTGGTGTTTCAGGTTAAGTACGCTTCAGGTTAAGAACGGACCTCCGGAACGAATTAAGTACTTAACCCGAGGTACCAATGTATATGATAATACTGTACGGTATGTCTTAGTAATTTGTACATGTGTTTTTCATGTTTTTTTTTGTCAGTAGAGACTTGTCAGTTTGACAGTTCTGTAAGAGAATAGTGGTGGGCAGGAGAATTTTTCAGCCGGAACATGACAGAACTCAGTTCCGGCACCTCTCAGGTGGGTGCCATTGCCATTCTAAGAGAATGATGGAGGTATTCCTGGTGAGTTCCAGCACCTCTTTCTAGCAAAATAGCACTGGTGGTGGGGGAAACAAATGCTGCTACAAATATTTTATGTATTCAAACTGTGTAGCCCAGCAATGTTGATTTGGATTCAAAAAAACATATATAACTACAAAGTTGATATATTTAGGCTTAAAAGATTTCAGCTTCACTTGAAGACAAGGATGCACATGAGTAGGCTAATGCTTCATTTTTTAATAATATATTTATTCATTTTATAAAAGAAATACATACAAAACAAATACCAGACAAACAAACACAAAATTCTTATATCTTCTTCACATCTTTCCATTATCATGTTAGGGTGGCTACCCCCGATCTCCTCCTTCTTAAATTCATTTTCAATCCTCATTAGCAATTACATACTACATACTTTCATCTAATCTTATTTCCCTATAACATTATATCTTAAATTATCTATTAACTAAATCATTACCAAAAACCTCTAGTCATTTTCCTAAGGATTATAAAATTTAAACATTACATATTCTTTATAAAAAAGAGACAATCCAAATTTCTTCCAAACTTCTGCCCCGCTTCCTCTCTTTGGTCATGTAATATCGCCGTCAAATCGGCAAGTTTCATACATCTTAGCATTTAATATTCTTGCTGCTGTTGTGGCATACTAAACAAATCCCTTCCCAGAAGTCTTTAATCTTGGGGCACCCACCTCAACGGTACAATATTCCTTCTTTTTCTTATATTTCCAGCATTTATACATCATTTTAGTCATATTTTCCTTCAATGCTGTGTATGCCACCAACTTGCAACACTCTTTCCACCACCTCTCCCATTCTCCAAGTCTGATGCTGTCTCCCCCATCCTTAACCCAGTCAATCATAGTCAATTTCTCATCTTTCTTGTGCCCCTCCAGCAATAAATTGTACATTCTGAATTTTTTTTTTTTTACTCTTTGTGTCCAAGTATTCCGTTTCCAATCTGAATTTGACTCTTGCTTCAACTCCCTTCACCGGTGCTTTAGCCTCATGAGCCTCCTCCATTCCAGTGTCAAATTCCTTTTTTAAATCTTTCAAATCTACATTGATTTTTGCAAGTTCTTCATTAAATGTCCAAACTTCCTGTTTGATTTCCTTAAGTAAGCCCAACACTGTGTCCTCAAAAAAGGCTGAGTAGACTAAAGCTTTAAACAGTAAAAAGAACCCCTCATGCCAGCCCTGCTAATTTTCTCCTGAAAGAATAGCAATTCATTCTAGAAGAGGAGGCAGGCCGCAGTTGGTGCTCAGTTCTATAGTACTGAATACCCCTGCTGGATACACCTGTACTGGTACTGTACTGGTATTAAAGCCCCCAAACTTTCACAGTCAGTAGGTGTTATGCATGTGGATATGAGTATAGAAATAAGAACTCCTAATTTGTCTGTCTTCAGTAGAGGTTGAGTATAATACAGTGGTACCTCGGTTTAAGAACTTAATTTGTTCTGGAGGTCCGTTCTTAACCTGAAACTGTTCTTAACCTGAGGTACCACTTTATCTAATGGGGCCACCTGCTGCCACTGCGCCGCCACCGCGCAATTTCTGTTCTCATTCTGATGCAAAGTTCTTAACCCGAGTTACTATTTCTGGGTTAGCGGAGTCTGTAACCTGAAGTGTCTGTAACCCGAGGGACCACTGTACATGAAATTGGCCGCACAGGGAGTTGTATCCAAACCTGCATTAAAAACCAGGACCTGGTCCTAGAATGTATAAAATTATAAGTGTGCCTTTGTTGAATGTATATACTAAGTAACTTTTCTTTATTACTACCAAGTCTCCATTTGCCTGGGATTAAAAGAAAAAACCTCTTGGTCAAATGATGTCCCTGTTAACTTATCTTACATTTCACATGAGTTACAAAGTTTTTGCAAAGGTTTCTGTAAGAAGAATTGAAGGAGGACGCTGGGCTTAATGGATCCCTAGGTCTGATCTAACAGGGCTACTATTTGCAGGAGAGATGTAAGAAACTGGAGATACCCAAAGCAGAAAGGAGTTCTGAAGCATAAACCTTTTGGTCCCAGCTAGCCTCTTCATGGGACGCGGGTGGCGCTGTGGTCTAAACCACAGAGCCTAGGGCTTGCTGATCAGAAGGTTGGCGGTTCAAATCCCCGCGACGGGGTGAGCTCCTGTTGCTCGGTCCCTGCTCCTGCCCACCTAGCAGTTCGAAAACACGTCAAAGTGCAAGTAGATGAATAGGTACCGCTCCAGTGGGAAGGTAAATGGTGTTTCCATGCACTGCTCTGGTTCATCAGAAGCGGCTTAGTCATGCTGGCCACATGACCCGGAAGCTGTACGCCGGCTCCCTTGGCCAGTAAAGGGAGATGAGCGCTGCAACCCCAGAGTCGTCTGCGACTGGACTTAACGGTCAGGGGTACCTTTACCTTTACCTTTTTAGCCTCTTCATAGCTTGCCTTAAAATAGGTTTTTTTATATGTCAGATATACAGGTACATAGTTTGTGATGCTCACTCATTTCCTACAGCATCTCTCTCATGTCTAGAAAAAGCTGCACACCTGGCAGCACCAATTGAGTAAGAGATGAAATAAATAAAATGGCCTGTAAAGTATGTATGCTGCTATTTTCGTAGGAGTTGTTTAACTTTTTGTAGGCTCTGTTGCTGCTTTTCTAGCTATAACTGAAGTTGTTCATTTATACCTACATTTTAACATTTCCCTCTCCAGTCGTGATGCTTCAAAATGTAGCTGTGTTTCATTTTTAAGTGCAAGGTGAGCTCCTTAGGATTCCAGCAAATCCTTCCAGAGGGCAAAATAAGATAAAGATTGTAAAATAGGTAGTGGAAATGCTTTAAGACCTGTAATGGTGAGTGTACGCACAGAGAGAATCCTCCATTCTCACAGCTGAAAAATAAAAGTGCAAAGATTCTACTGGGCTACAGTACTTAAAATTTATGTTGTAGCTAAGCATATAGTTAAAAAAGCACCCCAGGCTTTTGTATGTATTTTAACCTCTAGTGCATTATCTTAGCAACGTTTCTGTCTGAGTGTTGATTTATTGCTGCTGCTGTTCTCCAGGCGCTGTTTGTGTATTGTATTGAATTGAATGTTTGTGTCTCTGCAATCTGCATCTCACCTTATGATCCATTCTCCCTGCATTTAATTGCAGTTGATCACACAGCACTTCTTTTATCTGCTGCATTTTAAGTGCTGTTTCTGATTAATGCTATCTTCTTGTCAGTGTCCATTTTTCAGAGTTTGGTTACTGTATGGAGTACTCGAGCTCCATCACCCATAACTGTGTTTTGTTCTTCCTGCTGAGCTCACATTCATTATCTGACCCAGTGTTAAATGAAATCAAGTTTGAAATCCTTAACACCTATACTAGATGCTAAGTCCCACTGAGCTCTATGGGATTTAGGGGGGAAGTGGGGCAGATTGTTGCAGAAAAACATCAATCTCATATTTTATGTAACAAAAATGAGTCAAATAATATATTTTTTTTGCTTTAAGCATGACATAATTAATCAATATTATAATAGCAATCAAAAGAACCATTAAAGTTAGAAGATAACGAGAATATAATGACGAGTAAAAAATTGGTTTTGTATCATTCTGCCCCACCTACGGGGCACTTTGATACATTGGATGGGGCACTTTGATACAAAGCGTAAATTGTATGAGAATGGTTATTATTTACAAAAATTTAATAAAAATTTTTTTGTGAGAGATCATGATTAGCCTTACAATTTGTTACTTAAAATCTAAATTACGTATCAAAACTAAGTGTTTCACACATATCATAGTCTTTATGGCAGGTTTTCTTAACAAAACATCAAAACTTATATTTATCTTTCCTCAAACACCTATCCATTTAAAAAAAACAACTTTGGAAAAACTTAAAGAAGTATAAGAACTCACATTAGGTAGTCAAAAAGCAGTAATTTAAACAAAATGCTTATTAAAAATTAGATAATTACTTAACCTTTAGCTTCTATTGCACATTATATCCACTTAAGTCAATAGAATTGATGCTTTTGAATTATGGTGCTGGAGGAGACTCTTGAGAGTCCCGTGGACTGCAAGAAGATCAAACCTATCCATTCTCAAAGAAATCAGCCCTGAGTACTCACTAGAAGGACAGATCCTGAAGTTGAGGCTCCAGTACTTTGGCCACCTCATGAGAAGAGAAGAATCCCTAGAAAAGACCCTGATGTTGGGAAAGATGGAGGGCACAAGGAGAAGGGGACGACAGAGGATGAGATGGTTGGACAGTGTTCTTGAAGCTACTAACATGAGTTTGGCCAAACTGCGAGAGGCAGTGAAGGATAGGCGTGCCTGGCGTACTCTGGTCCATGGGGTCACGAAGAGTCGGACACGACTGAACGACTGAACAACAACAACAAAGTCAATAGAAAAAGTATAAAGAGATGATGTTCGAGATTTGCCCTTTGAGAAATTTGGTTTTGGCAACTGCAAAACGACATCCTTGAAATCAATGCTTGCCTTATCTTCTACAATGGAGAATATGACACTTAATAATTGGTTGTTGATACACATGGCTAATGGCCATGGTGGATGGAGCCAATACAAAACCCGCTAGATGAAATTTTTTGCAGAACGAATTATTTTCGTCTAGCGGGGCACCACTGTACTAATCCAATGCAACAGCCATCACATAACTAGTTTAGTGATTTCATGCAAACTTGTATATTGGGGCACTATTGTACACTAGTGGGGCACTTTTATACGTATCAATGTGCCCCGTGTCTTAGTGTATCAAAGTAACGCAACAGACATTTTCAAAAACTGACAATTATTAATAAAACCACTGAACTTATTTAAAAATCACGTGTAATCCTGATTACTGAGTGGAATGACTTACCTTTGGTATTTTTAAATCTTAACTAAATGACTTAAAACAGCATTGGAACACTTTTACATTTCACATAATTTTTGTTGTTGTGCTAAAACACACCTACTCTCATCAAACGCCAACGGCTAACTGGCGGGTGGCGCGGTCGCAACTGTTGTACTCACATGTATAGACACCTTTCAGTGATGTCGCAGCACGAATAACGTTTCTCAATATTGAAATATTGTTGGGTGTATCAATATGCCCCTTGCATCAATATGCCCCGCCTCCCCCTATGTCTGAGTTAGAGATGTGTAATTATCATTTTTTAAAAACAATAATCCAGAAGATACTATTTGCAATGCTTATTAATGATGAATAGTGAGATTTTGAGAAAAGGTAAAAAACAAACAAACCTTTAAAGTATTGTTTAATATTTATCTTTAATTTATGGAACAACTGTTGAATAAGTTTTACTTTTCCAAAAATATACTGTGCCAAACTTTATCTGCTTCTTTCACTTGCAGTGTTTAACCATGTAATCTAGTATCATGCTTCTGTCAAATTCTGGAGCCTTTGCTATCAGGCAGGATAAAAGTCTAACTCTAAACAAAGAAAAAAATAATGAGAGCTAACATCTATTTAATGAAAGATTGAAGTGAACTTTTAAAAAATCAGCATTAGGGTAGAGATGCAGTTTAATAGTTTCCAGAGTCTATATGTCTTATTTAAATAAAACCCCAGAATACCTTGATCCTATGAACCTCACACTTGCATGCAGCTTTTACATGCTTTGTTTAATGGCAGCATGCCTGCGTAAGCTTCTTTCAATGTTCTTTACAGCTTTCAGAAATAGTTTCCAATGCAACACTGTGGGAGAACAGAATGGAAATTTACCCTAGTGCATATTTCACAGGGCTAGAGCTTCCAATTGTAGTTTCAGTCCTTAAAATCTGAAAACGAGGATCTTTGCTTGATATGTAGAATTTTAACATTTTAAAAACAAAATTAAAAATTAAAAAAAAATCCTTCCAGTAGCACCTTAGAGACCAGCTGTTTGTTCTTGGTATGAGCTTTCATGTGAAGAAGTGTGCATGCACACGAAAGCTCATGCCAAGAACAAACTTTTTTGGTCTCTAAGGTGCTACTGGAAGGAATTTTTTTATTTTTTATTTTGTTTTGACTATGGCAGACCAACACGGCTACCTACCTGTAACTGTAACATTTTTGTTTACTTACTTCAGAACTAACTTACCACACATGGTCCCAAGTGGATTCAGTGTTCTTAAAGTGGTTAAAGTCATTATAGTTTGTGTAAAACATTACTTCTCCAGTTTAGCTAGTGCATATTCAAAGATCTCTTCATATGACTGTTTAAATAAATTGCTTTTCTAAAAATTCACTTATAGAAACTCTATGGCTTGGGTATATTTTTTAAGGTATTAAATCAAATCAGGAGTATGAAGTGATAACAGTAATAGTATTACGCCATGTCTTCAGTGTACACAACAAAATACCCATGGGCTTGATAAAAATGCTTATCACAATCCATTGGTTATACCTGTCAGTCAGATAAAAGCAGCAGCTACAAATAGTTGTCTGAGCCATGAACAGGCATATGATCCTTAAGCAATCCAACCATGGGCTACTTATCTGTGCTCCATTGCCACAACAACAATAATATATATAAAAAACCCTGTAAATATATTTACATTTAAAAATAAATACGCTGTATTATAAGAATGCTTAGAATTATTAGGTTAGTGTATGTGTTGTGCACACATCATGGGTATTATCCCAAAGCCACTGCTATTTTGTGACACTATAAAATATGATTTATTCTGTGGAATAGGCTGAGACTATGTGAATAGAATTTGAATGGTAGAAAAACGAACACATGTTAGATGAAAAGTAATTTTAATTCAGTGTCTTTCATTAATTAAAAACACATTTTCAGTAGATAGAAAATCATAGTTCCGTTGGGCTGAATCCTTCTAACTGAAAATGAGAGGAACCTTTCTCTCTTCCCAGAACAATTTCCCACAGCACTCTAGGAATAGTTTTCTACAAGTGCATCATAACCACTTTTGAATGAGCCAAATACAGTGGTACCTTGGTTTGCAACCGCTTTCGATTACAACTGTTTTGGATTACAACCACATCAAACCCGGAAGTGTGTGTCCCTTTTTTTGGATTACAACCCATTTTATTTTATTTTTGGATTACAACCAATTTGGGGGGAGGCCCCATTGGCGAAACCACTGCTTGGGTTACAACCTGTTTTGGTTTACAACCAGACCTCCGGAACGGATTATGGTTGTAAACCAAGGTACCACTGTACTGGAGAATACATGTTGTATCTGTATGTGCTCTGTATGCGTTGCAACACTTTTGAAGTCCATGTTGGTTGATGTGGGCAAGTTTTTCCTCTTGTTTACTGTGTCCCTGGCCTATAACCCCATGAAGCTCTAGGGATGCCACCGAGAATAGCATAACACCACAAGGTGGATTGTTGTTGTTTGGTTTGGACACATTAGCTATGACAAAAAACAAGAGCTAACACTTTGTCTGTCCTCTTTTTTTGGATCTGTGTATACAATAATAACCCTACCAATAATGCTCAGATGCTACTCATGAAACTATAGAATATGGGACAAAAAACACTGTAGTACCTAAGGGACTAACTAGCTTGCTGAAAAATTTCATGTTTCCCCATGTATGAAACAGACTGAAAAAGCTATAGATATAATATAAAGCAGGGTTAGCCGAGCTGTGATCCTCCAGATGTTGCTGGATCGCAGCGCCCATCATCCCTGACAATTGACCATGTTGGCTGGGGCTGCTGGGATTTGGAGTCCATCCTTGATATTCAGTAATCCCCAAGTTACCTAAGTGTGTGAAAGAGATTGGAGAGGAGAGTGAAAACTTGGGCAGAATTTTATGTCTTCACAGGATGTCTGAAGCAGCTACAGTGGTACCTTGGGTTAAGAACATAATTCGTTCTGGAGGTCCGTTCTTAACCTGAAACTGTTCTTAACCTGAAGCACCACTTTAGCTAATGGGGCCTCCCGCTGCCGCCATGCCGCCAGAGTACAATTTCTGTTCTTATCCTGAAGCAAAGTTCTTAACCTGAAGCATTATTTCTGGGTTAGCGGAGTATGTAACCTGAAGCGTATGTAACCTGGGGTATCACTGTATTTGATAATGTTTCACATATGGCATTGTCCAATGCAGGGGCAAAGGCAGAAAATACCATTTTTTTTGTCACTGCCCTGCTGATATTCTTTAGAGTATAACAATTCCCTAGATAGCCTAAGTGACCTCATGGGTCTATACAAGAGCAGGTAGTCTTTCAGGTAACCTGGTCTCAGTTTGTTCAGGGCTTTATATATTAGTAACAAGACCTTGAATATAGCCCAGTAGCTGAGTGACTATATGTGGTGTGTGTGTGCGTACACACACACACACACACACACACACACACACTGTATACAGAATCTGTATAACATCTTATTTTCTTTGTTTCTAATAATTTTCTCCTCCTGTTGAGTGGACTTGAACCACCCCCTTTATCATTCCTGAGCAGTTTAAGCTTTAAACCTTATCCTGTAGTTGTGAGGTTTTGTGTTCAAGTCGGCCTAGTATAGCACGGTGCCACTTCTCAAAAAAGATACTAATGGAGATGAAAACTTTCTAGACAATTATTCTGTAATGGCACAGTTCCCTAGAATTAACTACTCCCTGCTAGATGTGTCTCTTTAAAATGTCCCCTGAAAAAATCCCCCTCAGGTGGTCAAGGCTATTGTGGTAACACCTAGCACCAGCACAGGCTTAGTTCATTTTAAATGCAAATGAGTTGTAGGAATCAACCATGCTAGCAGTTGAAACTTAGTTACACTCACTGATGAGACAGCATTCTTAACTATGTCTGAGCATAACAGGTGCAGGGAAAGGAATGTGAAATGCACAGCTCTGTTTCCCAACAAATGTCACTCTCTGCCTCCCCTCCTCCAAAAAAAAGGAAAGGAAAGGAAAGGGGGGGGGGAAGAAAAAAAACAACAACAGCATTTTCTGTCTCTGTCAACTTCCTCACTCTGACTAATTGTAGGGCAACCTTACAACATTGGTTTTTTAATCAGGATTTGAAACCAGCTTCAAGGCTGTTTTAAAACATCTGGTTAGCCCTGTATCCAATCATGGCTAGCCTGAACTATGATCAGGTGGTGTTGATGTAGGCCTTAATGATTACTAGGGAGGGAAGAGGTTGTAGGAGAGGAGCACAAACCTGCTTGCCGCTCCCAAGTCCTTAGCTAAGGAAAAGGTAACAGAAAAGCTACACCCATCCTGGTCTTGCCATTAGATAATGTGATGCAGCCACCTCATTATGGGCAGCATATTGTTAGATTATTCATTTTGTTATTGCGGCATCTCCCAGAAACAGATGTCAGTGGGATTGTAGTTGTGCTGGTTGTAGTTAGAAGGTTTTGCATAGCTCATGGATATGACTTAGTTGGATTTTCTTTTGTAACACCTGCAGAATATGTAAGTAACATGTTTAGCTTCTGTCTGGATTTCTCAGTTAAAACTCTTGGATCTCTTATAGCAGCATCTAACCATTTAATTGTGTTGCTTTTATTGCTAAGCCCATTGCTGCAGTAAGTAAGATGTATTGTATTACTGTAGGTCAAAGGACTGCTTTAAGTTGCTCATTTTCCTGTGAATGTCATTTCTTCTGTGTGGGCCAGTGAGCAGCTCTTGGCACTCAGTTTCCATAAGCACATTTATGGCTGATGCATCACGATTGGGAATTTCCTAGCTTTGGCACCCATATTAAAATAATGCCTCTTCAAAGCCAATTAAGTAGAATGGTAGTTACCAGCTCATTTCAGAGTGTGATAGTAAACATAAATTGAACATTTTATATAAGAGGATAAAAAGAAAATTTTAGAAGTGTTTTTTGCCTCGAATGTTTGATAATTAGTTAACTATTAGCAAGGCCTCATAGCAGTTGTCAGGAAAATATGGGTCACTGTGGTAGAATGTGTTAGTCCAATACATTGTCTCCATTTTATTATGAAGCTGCTGAGGAAGCAGTGATATACAGCACAGTCATTACAGATCTATTGTTGCAGGGGTTCCACAGTCTTCTGTGTACTGCCATTAATTTATAGCAGTAAACAATATGTAGCCTTCCGACTGCAGCAAAGCAGAATCTTTTAATGAGGTGGATGTTATTACCACAATAAATCAGTGCATTTGTGTAATGTATAATTCAATGTGTGTATTCCCTCTGTAACTTCTCTGAGTAAGCTGATAGTGTATCATTGTCAGTACAACGCCATAGTTCCTTATTTGTAAGCCTTTTTCCCACATTTGGTGTAATACACACACACACACACACACACACACACACACACACACAAACATGGCATGCCTTGATGGTTGTCCTGTTGCCAGGTTTCAGAAACCAAGTGTAGCAAAAAAAGGGGGGGTTAAAAAATCAATACTGTGCATTCTGTTTGTATGGATCTCCACATGATACCTTTTATTTCTTTTTTCAAAAGAGAATTAAATCAATTCTAATTGGTTTTAGCTTTATATTCAGTGAATGTAATTCTATAAGTATTGATCTGTGGTGGTCTTATTTGTAGAATAATAAAAGCAAGAGCAGCAAAAAGCGTATTTTTGAAAGCTTTAATGCCATACAAACACAGTATTGTTTACATTGTTACTAAATATAATTTATTTACCAATGATCTTTGTGTCTTCCTTTTTAAAGCAAAAGAAAGCATTGCTGAATAGTGTCACAAAGGAAAAGATGAAGTACTGTAGATTCCATAATGGTTCTTTGACAAATGCAGTAGTTTACATCAGACTAAACTTAATTCTTCCTTGGAATGTTTTCTGCTGCAGATAAAAACCCTTTTATATAGCAACCACTTCTTTTAAAAACTATAATATTTCCAGTGGTTGATGACATTTTTTTCTTGGTCCAGAAAGGAGAAGAAAGATATGTACCAACCAAAGCAAAACAAAGTACAGTTCCATTGATAAATAGCAATATAAACGATAGTATGTCAGCCTGTTTCTATTAGCTATGTTGTCATCTACAAAAGTAACAAGGGAACAAGAATTCCATAAATGCTTCTAGTTTTCTAAAACTAATTTCTGCTAGTCTCTTGTGAATCAATTTTTTTCCAATGAAAATTGCGTCCCAAAGATGGATAAGTAGTACATATTTGGGGTAGATATTTGGTATGTGGCCGTCCCCCACACTACCTTGAGCCCAAGATGGAGTCTAGTGAAGAATTACATCTCTCAGCTCACAACTCCTCACAACTTAAATGCAGTTCTGTATTCATAAATTGCAGGTTGGGAAGGAAAATGTTCATTACAGGTAATTCGTATCTTACGCGTATTTTACTTATGAGATCGCAGCTTTGTGTGCTTGGATGGGAAATGATCATTTAAAGAAATAATATAGAATAATATAGAAAATGGGAGGGGCTGGTGGAAAGAAGGGGTAATGGGTGGTCTGTGTCCAGCAACACCCCCACTCCCTACACCCCCCGTTATCTTATTTTCTGTGGGGGTGGCTTAGAAACAGCGGCTCACCCAAATGCTGTCCCCTCAGGGACCAGAGCAGCAGTATCTCCAGGAAGGAGCCAAGCAGCAGCTGTTAAGAAACCTGGTACTGTAAGCAAGCTGGAGGGCTTAACAGCTCTCTGCTTTGGGTTTTCCATATTCAAAGAGAACATGGGCCCGGTCATGTAAAACAATAGAAATACTTAACTGACCAATCACATCGGTTTCCCCCCCCCAACAAAAGTCCTGCCCCCCCCCAAAATCCTGGCGACACCCATGAAAGGGAACAGAAACAAACAAACAAACGGAAAGTGGAGGGAGATGGGGGGGGGAGAGGTTCTAAGAGAAAGGAAGGTTTGTGGGTTTGTGGGTTTGCAGGTTTCCAGAGTGCTCACTGGAAGGACAGATCCTGAAGCTGAGGCTCCAATACTTTGGCCACCTCATGAGAAGAGAAGACTCCCTGGAAAAGACCCTGATGTTGGGAAAGATGGAGGGCACAAGGAGAAGGGGATGACAGAGGACGAGATGGTTGGACAGTGTTATCAAAGCTACCAACATGAGTCTGACCAAACTGCGGGAGGCAGTGGAAGTCAGGAGTGCCTGGCATGCTCTGGCCCATGGGGTCACAAAGAGTCAGACACGACTAAATGACTAAACAACAGCAACAAGGGAGAGAAGAGAAAGAGCAACGGGAGTCATAGAGTCATAAAATTGTACAATTGAAAGGGACCACACAGTGATTGAGTGGAAATGATCCATGCTATTGAATGCATTCAGATATTGCCAAGGGAAGGAGTTCCACTTCTGTTTGCAGTATGTATGTGAGACACTTGGCAATAATTACTTCATGCATAGCTGCCTTCTGCGAAGTTTGTGTTAGAGGATGATTTAAAATAATTCCTAGTGGAAGTAAGAAGATTGTACAGTTACATCTGGGTTGGAAAAGGTCACTTACCTCCCTCTTATTATGCTTGCTTACATCCAAATTCAAAATTCAAAACCATTTGATTTATTCTTGTTATCGTTATCATAGTAATAATAATAATGTACTTTGTGTTTAATTTTGACTAGTAATTAAGTGGAAGACAACAAATGTCAATATTATAATGTGATGAGTATGTTTCTTTTTCTCACCCATAGCCTATTGGGGCTCTGAATCCCAAAAGAGCTGCATTCTTTGCAGACCGCCATGAAACATGGGAAGATGATCAAGTTCCAAAGTTTCATTATGGCACTCATTATTCAACAGCAAGTTTTACACTCGCCTGGTTGTTAAGAATTGTAAGTAGACTTTGAAAGTGTTTTCTTTGAAATTTGTAAGGGAAGTTGTAACTAAGCATTGATTTTTAAAATCAAGGGGGTGGCAGCAACAGAGATTTTGAAAATTGATTAAAATCAATGGGTTCGGCCCAAATAACTTTCAGATATGATAGTGGCATTTGGAGGCTCACCTCCCCCTGCCCTTTAACCCTCCAGAGCACCCAAAAAATGCTTGGACAAGGGTCAGCGGACCTGCTAAGTCTACTGGTATTGGATATTGGTTCAGGGGACTAAGGGAAAGGAGTGTTTGTGGAAAATCAGGCAGAGGCACCTCGTATGTGTGGAGATGGAAGGTTCCACCACCTGCATTTTGCATACTCTCTCTTCCTTCTCAGCCCTCCATTCCACAACCCACCCCCCTTAGCAAGGTTCCACAACTGTCTGGTAGCATTTTATTTGGAGGGAGACCTTGCAAGGAGATGAGGGATATGGAAATCCAGATTCTGCCTGTAACTATCCACTAGCGAATCTCTGGACTCACCCCATATCTAATTATTGCCTATTAGAACTACAATTACTTCCAAATAATAGCAATGATAATAGTATTTTGTTTACACTTTTAAAATAAATATGAAAACTCTTAAAATATGTTTTTAAAGTTGGTTTCTCTCTATATGTTTCTTTTCGTTTAGAATTACTTTTTGCCTGCAAGTTTTTAATGAAACATAATCTGACCACTTATGGCAGAATTCATGTGAATCACTGATAAGTAAAATAAGCTTTTAAGATGCAATCTAGAAATAGAATTGCCCCTTTTGAAATAATATTGTGATATGTTTACAAACAGCGTTTCAGATGGTCAGAGGTCTAATATTTATGAAACAGGCCACGTTTCTGTAAAATAAACTGGAATGATGATTTATCTGATAGAAACTAATTTCTTTGGGAAAGCATTAGCAGCACATCATTAATTAAACCTTGTTATATTGGTACAAGCAGACATAAATCCTTGAAGTAATTTATTGTACTTTGCTAATTTCAAGCAATTATCCACTAATATGCGCTTAAGTGTCCTCTGACTAGGAGGAGGTTTTTCAATTGCTCAAACATTTTTCTTTCCTTAATTGTGAACTGTAAAGTTGCACATTCTGATGTTATAGTCATAGGAAAGTTTTGACTCTGGATAATATTTAGGATACAGAGAGCCCCATAATTAGTACCATACACCCCAAAGATCTGCTTTTATTGAACATAATTATTGCCCCTCTACCTCCAGGGCTAAATGCAAGCCACTTTGGAAACTGGAGAACATTTCAAAAACGGTTTGCAAAGAGTCACGATGAGGAAGTGCTTGCTGTTTAAACAAAACAATTCAGATATCTCATGGCCACCTGAAAGCTCAGACAGCCCCTTGGATGCATATATAAATCTAATGAATTAAATGAGTTTGATTCAGGCTTCAACTTTTGTTGACGGAAAGACTTCTACCATTATTAAACACTTCCTCTTTTTAATTACCTGAATATAAACATTCCTAGCTATAGTATCAGTTGTTTAAAAGGCATGGAAATACAGTGATTCAAAACGTAAGTGAATTTGGGAACCTGTGTTTTTCACTTGATTGTGTTGATCTGTAGAATGAGTTATTCTAGGAAAACAAGACGCATCTTACCACGTTGTTGCTTTTCTTTTCTTTTACTCTCCACAAAAATAAAACCTGTCAATAACCTTTAGTGTTTCATTTTAATTGAGAATTGGCAAAATATATTTCAGCTTCTGCTTCTCTCTTCTCAGGAACCTTTTACAACATTTTTCCTAAACTTGCAAGGGGGCAAATTTGATCACGCAGATAGAACTTTTTCATCAATTTCAAGGGCATGGCGCAATAGTCAACGGGACACCTCTGATATCAAGGTAAACTTCAGTGACAGTTCTTCACTTCCTATAGTGAGCTTTCATATTGATGATGTTCTATTAATACAGCACAATCAAAGTGCACACTGCTTTACAGAGTACAAAAGGATTGGTTACTGTGTTGGAGAGCTTAGCAGCCTAAGATTTGTCAGAGGGGCAACAATAGGAAATGAAGGGAAGTGGAGGCAAGGGGTGATTGCTTCAGCTGCAGTAGTTTGCTACACCAGTGAGGGTAACTAGGGTGTGTCAAATGTTCTTGGACTAATACTGAATGATTTTGAATCTATTAGGTTTGCTAGGCATATAACCTTTAAGAAGCTGCAGAAATCTGCTAAAAACTGTGTGCTATTTTACAGCATTTATGTAACTAAATATGCACCCCCAACTCCTGAACATATTTACACTACTATATTCAACATACTACATGCTGAGGTCAGAGATCAAGGACCACTAAGGTATACATTCAAAAATATGAGCAGAGACAGACTTTCGCTGAAAAGGCCTATCAAATCAGATTCATGCGTCTCTGAACTCTTAATATTATTTGCCAAAAGGGCAAAGTAACCACAGACTAACTTGGGTTTCTTAGTGTACTGCTATTCCCCCCCCACACACCTTTTCCATAAAAGAATAAGATGGTCACTTTGAAGGAGAAGAGACACCCATATGCTTATAGGATAATGATCTAGGAAGCTAATCAAAAAATTAAATTGTTAGACCCGGTAAAGCTTTAATCTTATAAAGTTGAAGCCCATAGTATTTAACTAATCCTCTTAACTTAATTAGTATTTGTTGGTATGAAGTAGAAAAAAAATAAGATTATTATTAAAAATGGTTATTACTGGTCAGGATGGAAACAACTACAAAGCTAGTTCCATAGTCCAAACCACTTCACCTGCATACATACGAAATGGCTTTTGGCATCCCTCTGTGCTTGTCACCTATGTGGAAAGGGAAGTTTGTATGGGCCAGAAAGGTGGGACAAGCTGTCCAGGAATGGCCTTGTAGCCCTGCAAGGCTTCCAGTCTTATAGTCCAAAATCTTACATGATGCTGGGACTTGACTTAGCGTTGGGTTCATTTTTGAGAACTCTATGTTCAAAATGTTTTTTTAGCCCACCTACGTTAATGCATTTCATTACATAGTTGACTATCTACAGTAAAAAACATTGTGGGAGATATAACCGTTTGACATTCTGTTTGACACTTGGCATATTATAGGTTCCAAATTAAATTACTTGTTTTTACTGACTATGTACTCCAAAATTACTATGTAAACGTAAGTTTAATTCTGTTCCAATCAGCAAAGTATTTAGCTGCTCACCTATGTGTTTAAAATAAATATATTTTATTTATGAATCTTTGTTTACCATGCCAGTATATACTAATAGTTTCATAATAAGTATTGTTTCTTTCTCACCTCAGAAAATAGATAAATTAAAAAAACCACCACTATGTTCTCTTAGGAACTATTTTCATTACTGCACCTTAGTGTCATTATGTGAAGCCGATCTAATGAATAATTTAAAAAATCATGATAACCAAATAAACAGTGATGATAATGTCTGTGTGGCATTTATCCAGCATTTTTAACTTATAAGCAAAGAAGCATGCTATAATTTAAAATTAATCCTTCATATATTGAATACATTTGGTTTTGCCATGTAGCATATAACTATGGCAAGTAATGCAAAAATGCAATTGCTTTTAAAATGATATGCACTATCCTTAAATCATAAACTGATTTTGAATGGTTGAAGGCTGATTTAGTATATACAACAGTGGCTTTAAATCACCCTTTTGTGCATTAATTTGCAGTGTCCGTTATATGGCTTATTTTGTCTGAAAGATAAGATGTTTACTTTAAAAAACAAAATGGCAGTGCAGTGAGGATACAGTGATAAGCAAATTTTAACTAGGAATGATTTGTTACGAGATAAACAAAATCATAACTGTATCTCAGAGATTCAGATAAAATCCTTCTCAGCAATTAGTGTCCTTTTTATTTTCCTGGAACAGAGAAACAGGGGGTGAAATGCACTCTGGCTTGCCCTGATACCTCCATCCCAGACCATCCAGCAGTAAGCCAATCATCCAGTAGGCAGGGCTAGGAACACTAGTCAGTGTTGATCCCCTGTGTCCTTTATTCCTCCTGTCCCCCACCACCAGGCACAATTCAGCACCCTCCCAAGGCTGAGAAAATTAGTTAGCCAGTGTTTTCTAGTTTCAGTGTAGCCTCATTGTGTGCTTCCTGCATGCTTGCAGCAGAGTCCAAGGCTTAAATCTGATACCTACACCACTGTCAGGCTTAACAAGATGAGCATGAACAAGAGAAGGTGCAGGGAAGACTTATGGAGTCAGGTGACAGGCTAGTGCTGTTGAACATTGTCTAAAGTTGCAGAGGTCTGAGCATGACTCAAAAGGATTTCAGAACACCTGAATTGCTGAAATTTGAGATCCACTGATCACTATTTCTGAGATCCAGTGGCATCACCATTAATGATGCTGATTTGGTAAGTGTCAGAGTATGCATACACGGATGGTTTTAAAACCTGCCTTTGACATTGAATGAATTCACCTGAATTCAGCCAGTTCCCATACAACTTTGTTCAGAAGAAAAGATGACTGTCCTTATTTGCTATATGATCCATCAGATGAAAATTATCTGCAGTAAAAGTCAAATTGTAGTTAACTGTGTCAAAGTTCACATCTGTCTAATATTTTAAAGGTATTTGGGGAAGGTAAAAAATATGCTTTACATTCTACACAACTGTGGAGTAAAAACATATGTTTGACTTAGAGAGAAGGAAGGTGGGGGAAAGCATTGGGATATATATATGCATATATATCACTTGACAAGAAGGTAACAATGAGAAAGGCACCTGCAATTTGCACATTTCCCCGCTCTGCCATTTTACCATTAATTTGCAATGTTTAGGCCAGATAGGCAGGAAGGAACTAATACAATGTATCATCACTCAAAAATAAAATATGCAAGGTTCAAGCAAAGGTTAAGCTGTAATTCAAGATTACTCTGATGCTTTGATCACTAGTCTTAGGGCTTTCATGACACGGTGACAAGGATTGGTTGTGACCGCATGTATGCTCTAAACTTTATTTCCTGGGTTGTGATACCAAATGACACAAATTGCTTCCAAAGCTGGCCCATGAGATTCTTCTTACAACATGCACTGGTGTGTCAACCAGTTTTCCCAGGTTCACATGCTCTCAATGCCAACAACTTACTTGCTCCCTTTCTTATCATTTTTGAGTAGCAGATTTCAGCTGAGAGGAGCTTCCTAATATTTGGCCAATAATCCATTTTATGCTGTAAAGTAAAATAAGTTGTACATATGTTTGCTAATTGTGAGAGTATCCCCTTCCCCCTCTTTTGTTGAGGGAAAAGAGAGTGAGTGAGTGGAAGGGAGGGAGGGAGGGAGCAAACACAATGACGTCTTGATGTAATTTGTTGAAAATAGATTGAAAGTGATAACATATATACCAGTGGAAGTGTAACAGTCAGCTTGTGCTGTGAGGCTAAGTTACCTTGGGGACAGATGTTGCTGTGGAAAATGTAAGACTGAAGATTTTTCTAACTTGATAAAGTTAGTTCTTATGAGCTTATTACTAACTAAGGGCACTTCCAAACATTGCTTTAATTAATGGCAATATAAGGGAAACAGGAAGTGCAATAGGAAATAACTCATTTAAACAGGTACTTATTGCTGTGAGGTGATAGTAGTCCTTCCTCCCATGCCAATCCTGCTAATCCTTGTGGTAGTAATTATAACAGGAATTTCTCCATCACACAGTCAAATAACATAATTTTTAGATTTAGAGTACTAATTGCCCACAAATGTATTAATATGATAGTACCCTCAGTTTGCTGGAGGCTTTGTCACTAAAGCCTATGTCCAAGGTCAGAGTTGTTCTCCTGCACATAGAGACAGACTTTAAACTACAAACAGGAGCTCTTGTATGTACAAGGAATCCTTCTTGCAGGAACTAAAATCTGATTGTCATTGTCAGTTGTGTAGGGGCTTTCAAATACACACACCTACACCTGATGAATGGTGTTTCATCCTCTTGTTCTGCTTATGGTCCTTGTGTCCATTCCATACCTTTCATTTATCTTTACATCCTTATGTATTTAAAACTAAAAGGGTTAGAAGAATACAACTTTGAAACTTTTGGGCTCAAAATAAAATAAAATAAAATAAACATTTTAAAGGGTCATTTCAGAGATATATTAAAGTTTTGAACTTAATTAAAACAAAATTAAAGACAGGTTTTCTTTAAATTATTTGTGCAATTCTTTGACTTCACTTTGAAGGTGTGAAGCAGTAGCAGCATAATGACACCTTTGCAAAAAGAGTAGCTGTTCCTGAAGGGGCATTTGGGATTCAAAAGGTGGGTGAGGAATCAGGACACTTAGTACGATTCCATTCCAAATTGGCTTTATGGCTTTGGAGTTTTATTAACATCAGAAAAGTTTCACAACTTCCTCTAGCTGAATTACTGCAATAAGCTCTATGCTTGATTGGTCTGGAAGCTGCAAATCGTGCACAATCTTAGCAGCTTGACTGCTCACTGAGGCAGAATATTGCTACCATATTATGCTGCTGTTGCTGAAAAAAATTGCACTGGCTGCCAATTAGCCACTATACCAGACAAATAAAAAGGTGCTTGTTTTGGTATTTAACTCCTGTACAGGCTTAGGGCCAGGGTACCTAAAAACTGACTCATCCCTTACATACCCAGTTTGTCACTGCACTGGATATCGCCTCCCGGAGATACCATCTTATCTAAGGTCCATTCTGCAGAATTTAGGAATTGGATCTCTCGAACGGTGGCACCTGCCCGTTGGCATACTCTCCAGATAAATATTAGATAAGACACCATTTCTGTTGTCTTTTCAGAAAACAGTTGAAAACCTTCCTCTTTCAACATGTTTTCCCCACAGTAAAGATTCTTTCCAGACTGTTTTTTTATATTGGAATAGTTTTCAGAAGTTTTAATTGTTTTACCACTTGTCTGTGGTCCTGGGCTCATATGGGAGAAAGGGCAAGATGTATGTTAAATAAATAATAATGACAATAGCTCACTTTTCCCTCTTGGAACTGATATAAATGTGATTAATTATTCATGTAGGTGATCAGGGAGACATGTGGTGTAGTTGTGTTTTTTTAAGTGATTTTAATAACCACTGCATTTAATTTAATGGATGCAGTTTAGTCAATAAAGTGCCTCCAAATAATTTGCTAGCATGTTTTTCTTTTGTATCACAGACTCATTTTGACCTTGTTATAGGTTAATTAGCATGACTGTATACAAATATATAGGATGCATATCTGAAGTTTTTCTCACAAGGACGGAGGTGATAATAGCTTAATTCTTGCTTGATTCTTCTTGTCTGTTCTCCGGGAACTCTGGGCTGACCCTGTCCATAATCTGATGACCTGCCATTGCACTCAGCTATTTGGAAAACTGTTCTGGCCATAGCTGACCCTGAGGGTGGTATCTGGAAGACCACTGATCCATTGACCCATGTCAAGAGTGGATTTAGAATCTGATCTACTGGGCCTCTTACATAGTTAGCCAGTGGAGCTACTCCACATAATGTGTTTTTCTGCTTATTAAATAGCATGCAGTGTTCACTTGTTAGAAGGAAGACCAATTTTACACCAGTTACTAATTTCCTGGAGCAATTACAAATATTAAGCCTTTCCATTCATGAAGTGCCCCTTACAAGAAAGTAATAGCTTTCCTGCAAAAATGTAAGCTTGCTTTAACTGTGCCTTCATTGGTTGAGACATTTATATAATGTTCCATTATAGCATATATAATTCAAAAAAAAATTTTTTTTTGCTTAGAAACACACAAAGTAGAAAAGCAATTGTAACCAGTCAAGACATGTGTGCCCACATTTTCCAACATGAACATAAAACTGAGGCCAGTGTATACATGTATTCAGAAAAAGCAGCCAGTTGCTTATATGTATGGTTGCTTCTTAAACTCAGTTTTTGGCATGTGGCTCTGGGGTAGTGATGCTGGTGTTCAGAAAATAACAAAAGCCCTATTGCATTAGAGAGCTGCTTGGGTTTGTCTGTTGCTGAATAGACTTATTTGTAACCAGCAATTCATACCAATTGACAACAAACAGATCAACTTTATAAGTTGACTTGAAATCCATATTTAAAGTAAGTGGATTGCACCCATAAATTTCATTCTGCTCCTAAAAGAGGAGTCGGTTCAATTTTTAAATTAGCCATTGTTTAATGGGTATTGTTGCTATTGCTGTTAGCAAAGAGATTGCTCTCGTAGATTGTGATACTTGCAGTCCAGTGGTAGGACTGCAGTTGGCTGTTTTTACTAAGCAAGTTTCAGGGTGTGAAATGCCTTTGTGGGACTTGCTTATTAGTTTTAGTTTTTCTTTATTAACTATACTTGTATGGGCAACTTCCCTTGGCAATCAATCAATCAACCAATCAGTCAGTCAGTCAGTCAATCACCAATACAAAACAATAAAAGCACTTGTTCTTTCTGGCAAAAAACAAAAACAAAATATTAATCTGGGCATTTCAACCCTATAATTCAAAGTAAAAGTTGTTTGAAAGGCATGGTGCATGAAAAGGTACAAAAAGGAATAAAACCTGGCCCTGCAGAGACTATAAGGATGGTGGCAGATAAGACTTTCTGGAGAGGTCATGTTGCCAGCACCAATAAAATGTATCTAATTTTATCCCTCTGTTGATGAAATTGTTTTTCATTCACTGGAGGTTTCTGTGGGAAGGCGGGAAGTGATTGTGCTTGTGTGTGTGCGCGCACAAAGTTTTCCTTTCATCTTAACATGTTGGTTTTCATTTTTACATAGGAGCTGGTTCCTGAATTTTATTATCTCCCTGAGATGTTTGTCAACTACAATAATTACAATCTTGGAGTGATGGATGATGGAACAGTAGTGTCTGATGTTGAACTTCCACCATGGGCCAAAACCCCAGAAGAATTTGTTCGCATAAATAGATTGGTAAGATAGCTATCAACTATTCTCTGTATTAAGAGCTGGTGCTTGAAATGTCTTTCCTTAGAGAATGAGATTAGTCCCTTTGTTCTGCGTAAAGCTAAAATTTATGAAGCCTAGGATCCAAAGAGCTATTTTAGGTGTACTCAATGTCTAGTGAGATCTTTTTAAAACCTAAACAGTAGACCCTCATGCTTTTTTCATTGTTTTAATGTAATGTAAGGTTTTTGGGGATACCTTTATTATATTCTCACATATTCTGGCATTACTGAGGACACTGTTATTCTAGTGAAAGATAGACAAAATGTTCATGTCTTCACATTAGGCATTTGATTAGTTCTGGTTCAAACCACCTGCTTTCCACCCACCACTTCACTTTAATGTTTTTGTGCTAACTTGTAATTATTTGCATCTTTAGATATATCTCACTTGAGTTTTGTTATCTGTAATGAGCCACTGAAAGCACACACCTGCTTTCTATGATAGCTTTACCATATGGGTTAGCTCGAGGTAACAGGCCAATCATTTTCACTTGCAGCCCCATTTCTGTTTGTTTGGTCATAATCGCCGATGTTTTCCTCCTAAATGCATCTTATTTCTATCATACTTTTTAAAGAGCTTGCACGAGCAGCTGCTCAAATCTAGGTTCATCCATTCTATACCTTGCAATGTATTGTAAAAATATATTCTTTTATTCTAGCCTGATAGTATTTTATTTCCCATTACGTGACATGGTATGAAAAAAACAACAGGGTAGGAGATTGTAAATATTTTCTTTACTATTTGTTTATTGTATTTTATGCCACCTAATATTTCTTAGGCAGGTATTAAGATAAGGCCCATTTCTGTAATTATAGGGTGCGAATCATATCTCTCCGTGATACAAAAATGCATATAATGTTAAATAGACCATGGAATGAAAGCGTATGAGCCTAAGTATGTCTCAGTTTGGTCAGTCCCTGCATAGGATGGTATCTAGGAACCTCATGTACAATTACTTTGAACTCCATGATTTGGGGGGGGGGTAGTATTAAACTGTAGAAAAGAAATCAGTCAGTGTGGTGCAGTGGTTAGAGTGAAGGGCTAGTACCTAGGAGACCAGGGTTCAGTTCCTTACTCAGCTGTGAAACTCACTGTGTGACCTAGTGCCAGTCTCTGCTTCTCAGGCTAACCTTCCTTACAGGGTTATTATGAGGATAAAATTGGGGTGGGGAGTATGCTACCTTGAGCTCCTTGGAGAAAAGGTGGCCTATAATGTAACAAATAAAGAAATGAGATGAAAATTATTTTTGTGGTACAAAAAGGTAGTGCTTGCATCAAAAACACTATTATACTCCCCAACGCATTTCATCCCCCCCCCATCGGTATTTTTTCAGATATAGCAATCCTTCTCATCTTCCTTGCTTAATTAAGAGAGAGATGAGGTTTTGTTTTGGAGCTCATCATAGATTTCCTCTTCCCCTGCATAAAAATATATTCTGTGTGATGGGGAAAAGGGAAGTCCACATACCTGATGTTTTACAAGTGACTCTTACTCTTTGTGCAAGGCCTTCCGTTTGTTGAGTCCAAATGAAACGGAATGTATAAGTAATTTATATGCATAATTGCATGATTAATGTTCTATTCTAGGGTTATGCAAAATACGTTGTGCTTCTGTAATTACATAGCTCCAGTGACTGTATAAGTCAGCTGTCTAATTAGTATTTTTGTAAGATTATATAAATGTGAGTAGTGAGGAAAATCATATTTAAAGAATTCTAACACTTTGACAAAGAATATAATATTGGGTCCTATAAATGTTATAAAAAGCAGAGTTGTCTATTTATTACATCCTTGCAACTTCCTAGATCACAATAAATAATGATAGTAGTTTTAAGTGCCCATTTTGTAAACTATTGCATGCAGATTCCTCCCCCTTTCAGTTTGTTTTACAGATTTTTCTACAGTGATTAGACCTCATGAAATGCATACTGCTTTGATCTGTGACCTTTTTGTGGTGCTAATCGGGTTCCTGGTATCATTATACCTTGCTCATTAATCATATTTCCTACATCCCATCAGCCAACCAGACAGCTCAAGCCTCTGTTTCATCCCTGTGCCTGGCAGGTTTCTGCTTTTCCAGATTATTACACTGTGATACTTTGGCTTCTCATAACCAGACCCACATCAAGCTGTGTACTACAATTAAAGTCAGATGGTCCTCAGGTTGAACAGGGATATAGTGTTGCAGCTGTCCGTCTTTTATTGGAATAGACCAGCAAGGGGAACAGATGATATATAGGACAGTACATAATAACAGATTGTACAGTATCAGGTCAATAGCAGGGGTTCACAGTGCTAATTGGCAGACATAGTTACTTTAATCTAGCTCCCAGTATTAAAAAATAACAAGATGGGGTTTCATTAAAACAGATTAGATATATCTATGCCTTTGTCTTGGGAGAAAGAAGAAGGGGGAAATGTGAGGATATAAACTACAGTGACTTATGAAACCAAAGGTTAATACTTTTTTTTAAAACAAAGCAGCAAAAAAAATCAAGTTTAAACTGTAACAAAGGATAAGGTTAGCATCCCCTTTAAAAATCTGGGCGAACAACAATATATTCAGCTGGTATCCAAAAGCCATTAAAGAGGGTTCTAGATAAATGGGCAAGGGAACTTCCTGAATAGTGCTCCTGATGATGAGCTTTGTGGCTAGGCATGCTTGTATGGCATCAGATATTCTTTCAGTCCCAAACTGTTTACGTACTTTGAATTAGAAACACAAGCAAATTTGTAGCTAGTGAACTGATATGATAGGTACCTTACTCTTACTCCCAGTCATTAGCTTTGTTGTGGTATCCTGAACTTCTTGAAGGTTCTGAAGTCTTCAAAGGAAATCTTACATTATGTGCATTGTAGCAATCTAGCCTGAATATTTTTGTAGCATGGAGAACTATAGCCAGGTCTTTTTGGTGTACTGCCAAATGATTGGCGGCCTTTTGCTCATGTAATGTTCCAAATAACATTTTCAGATGCAGAAACTAGATTTTTGGTTCTCAGTGCAGTCATTCACATTTTCTATAGCTTGATCAGTATGTTTTGCTTCCTTTTGTCGACCCTTAGAAAGGTAAACAAATTTAAACAGTATTTCCCCCCTAAGCTTGTTTTGATTAACTGTCAAATTGTTTAAATGTCATCTTGCTATTTGCCATTTATTGCTTCAGTCATTCCATGACTTAACCTGTTGTATCCTAAAGTTGTAATGACCATACTTCAATCACAGATTATACTAGTTTGGTAGGCAATCTATGCAAATTTCTTATTGTCGGGGGCAGCCAGGAACATTTTGCCACTAGAGGCAAAAACCCTGGCACTGCCCCCCACTTCCTGTCCCTCACTGATACTTGATGCCTGGCACTTGCCACTGTGAGATGCTGCTGGGTGCTTGGTATCTTCTGCTCCTTGACCTGCACAGTGGCCCGCTCATGGCAGTGGCATGCTTCTCTAATTGCCCCTGGCCTGTCACAAAGAGAATGAGGGGGTGGAATATGGAGCCTAGAGGAAAGTAGAGGAGTGTGCTGCCATGCATGAGCATGCTGCTGCAGCCTCTGGAGTTGAGGAGCAGGAGGTGGCAAGCACTTGACAGTGGTGAGCTTACAGCAGTAGCAAGTGCTACTGGTGAGTGAGATGATGAAATGATGAGAACCGCAGCCCACCTGCCCACCAATCTCTCACTTGTCTTGCCACTTTGGGCAGTGGCCCTTTCTCCTCTCAGAGTGGCATCCCCTCTCAGGGTGTTGTTCCAAAGCAGCTTGCTTCACACTGCTTCACAGACGGACTGGTTGTGCTTATTATGGAGTGACACCGCCTATAAGATTCAGCTCACCCGCACTATGAATTTGCCTACAAGCCTACAGCGATTTTTCGTGATGTTTTAGCATTTCAAAAGATAACAGAAACTGTTACACACAATGTAAATGAGACTTTCTTCTACAATACTTCTGACATAGACTTCAAGTACTTCCATCAAGAGTCTCTCTTAATGATTCTCTTGAGAAGGTAGCATGGACAGAGTTACGATTTCAGGAAGTTGGAGTCCAGATAGTAAGAGAAGGTCTGATTCTGCATGATCTGTGAGAGCTGTAAGGTATGACTGCTGTTTCAACAAGGGTTTAATCTCAACTGAGTACCGAAATAGGAACTGAGGCTGGTGGTTGGGCTGAATACCCCAGCCGTAGGAAGCTGCCTTATATTGTCATTGACCGTTATAGCTCATTATTGTCTACTCTAGAGATATCAGTGTACTGGAAGAAGCAAATATCACCAGTGTTGAAGCAATGATTCTTCATCATCAACTTCATTGGACTGGTCATGTTGTGTGGATGCCTGATGATCGTCTTCCAAAGCAACTACTCTATTTCAAACTTAAAAAAATGGAAAGTGTAATGCCGGTGGTCAGCAAAAGAGGTTTAAAGACTGTCTCAAGGCAAATCTTAAAAAAGTAGTATAAACACTGACAACTGGGAAACACTGGCCTGCGAGCGCTCCAATTGGAGAACAGCCTTTACTAAAGGTGTCATGGGCTTTGAAGACAATCAAACTCAGGACACAAGGGAGAAACGTGCTAAGAGGAAGGCACACTTGGCAAATCCACACCGTGATCAGCTCCTGCCTGGAATCCAATGTCCCCACTGTGGAAGGACATGTGGATCCAGAATTGGCACCCACAGTCACTTACGGACTCATTGTTAAAACCGTAATTATGGAATACAATCTTACTCGGCTACGAGTGATCGCCAAAGAAGAAGAAGACTCTAAGATAACCAAAGTTGTTCCTTCCAGGTGTTGATGGACTCCAACCTCCATCAACCCATGCCAGCATGGCCAGTGTAGAGGAGTGATGGAAATTATAGCACAACAGCACCGCATTGATGTCCCCTGGCCCACACTGTCTGAAGGCAGCCCTGTTTAGGGAAGCTTTTAATGTTTAATAGATTATTGTATTTTAATATTTTGTTGGAAGCTGCCCAGAGTGGCTGGGGAAACCCAGCCAGATGGGCGGGGTATAAATAAATAAATAATTATAATTATTATAATTATTAGTTGTCCAGGGTTTCAGGAAGCGGTCTTCTCCAGCCCTACCTGGAGATGACTTTGTGTGCAAAGCATGTGCTATGGCTGATCTACGTTCCTGACCCAGGCTAAGAACTAGCAGAAATTTAAAGGGGTAGAGCTTTGCCAACACTAGGTGGCCTCCAGGTTATCCCCAGCTTTAGGTACAAACTGTTTAAGGGAGAGTGAATGCCCTTGAGCAATTGATGAGGCAATGGAGCTGTTAATTGTGATATATTGCTTCAGCAGTTTGGACGCTGGCCTTGGGTCAGTGTCAAGCATCAAGTGATTGTGTGGCCTGAATACTACTTTTCCTGAGACCTAGATCTCAGGTCATCTTAATGATTAAGGGTTCCCAAAGCCTTGGTTGTCCACCTGTTGACAATCAGTGTTCAGTATATTCTTGAATAAGGGTTCCATTATCTGTCTTAGTGACACCATTTCAAAATTCAGTTACTAAAAGCATTTCACAGCATTCAGTTACTTAGTTTGTGTGCAAAAATGCAGGTACTCTTGAAGCCTAAAGGCCAACTCTGTATGGAAACTGCTCCCCTGCGTAAATGGAACTTCTGAGATACAGGATCACTTGAAAGGAAAGGTGGCAGGCTGCATACTCCCATTCTCAGTATCTGATTCAGGGCAGGCTAGAGCCTTTCCCAGTGAGTGATCATTGTAAAGTGAAAGACTTCAGGCAGCCTGGAGATCTTCTCTCATGGAAAATTATTTGCCATCGATTGGGAAGGGTGGGGAAGGAGTACCTCACTAGAGTAGGAATTTGAATTCCTTATTAGGGACAGAACTGGATTGAGGCACTGTCTGCAGCTACTGTTCTCAGAACAAAAAGATGAGATGGGTCGCCATATTTGCTCAATTTATTCAAGGAACTATATATGTTGGACTGAATTGAAGGGGCTGGGAGATGTATTATGATGGGAGTAGAATCAGTATTGTGACTAACTGACTAGTAAAGTGGTTGATACGTTGCATTGTTTCAATTTATTTTACTTTTGCCTAATCTAGAAAACACTAAACAATTACTGTTTCTGCCAGCTACCATGGCAACAGTATTCTGGGCTTCTAACCAGGCGATCTGTTGTTGTTTTTAAGTGCCTTCCCTTTCTCCTTCATAGGCAATTAATTAATTAGAGAACTGACATTTATTTTCAAAACCATGCATTTTGTTTCATGCTGATATTCCAGTGGTCAGATCTGCAAATGTAAATGGATAGTCTTGTGCTTAAAGCATTTGACTGTCACTCTGAAGTTTATGTTTGCTTCTTTGTTTTGTTCAGGCCAGAGTGCCTTTTCTATTATGTGGCATCTAGTGCACTTGGGTATAAATAAATGTTGTTAGTAGTGATAGTATATTCTCTTGTAACAGGATAGTGTGAACATGTTTAATGTTAAAGTAGATTTGATACCTTGAGACATCAAAATGTGTGTAAACAAATAATGATAAGTGTGGAAATCATGCTGTGCCTGTAGGTTCATATACTTAAGGAAAATGGCACCATTACAATCACTTACTCTTATCTCTTCCGTACGAAGAGTTATAGAAGCCACATGCTTAGCCATTCCTAGCTTGGGAGTATATGGTTTCTTAACTACACAGCAACAAAGAGACAGAAATTCTAAATGCTCCATGCATACACATTACCACCAAAAATATATATTGTAATGGCATGTGGGTTGGGTAAAAGAGAAAGTGTCATTTTACCAGGGAAGTAGGCAGGTACAATTAATTTCTGTGTGCAGAAGCACTTCCCTCCTGTCTTTGTCAAAGCCCGGAGCAGAGAGCATCTAGTGTGTAGAGTGGTAATGTCTGTCTCCCTGCAGTAGTGTCCCCCAAGCTCTTTACTCGACAGGCGTGAACAGCAGCTATATAGGAAAAGGTAAAAGTGTATACTTGGGGAAAACAGGTTTGGGCTCCCCTCCAACAATATTGATGATTTCAACCTGTTTGTGTTGGATCGTGTCCAGAGGAGTTGTTGCCAACTGAGAGCACTCTCCTGGATCCAATGCATTGTTCTTTAGATTTTAATTGGAACTCCTATCTGTTCGGCCCCATGCTGTGTTCCATTTCCTAGCCTTGCTAGAGTTTGACAAAGAAATGAAACCTGCAAAACTGGTATCTGTCTAATCTATCTATCTATCTATCTATCTATCTATCTATCTATCTATATCTAATCTACAGTCACCATGATAACATTCCCCCCCGGATTCCCTTAGACCTTGCTACCTTACACCAGACTCATACTTAGAAATAAAAGGTTTTGTATTTATTTACAAATACTGTATATACACCAGGGTCATTCTTATAAATAAAATCTCTCATCCAGCGTGCCTGCTATTTTCACTTTTTCTTGAAACTGCAGCGTTCATTATCTTACACTTCCCCAGTCAAGCGAAGAAATGCTGCTTGAATTTAATTCCCTCGAGGACAGTAGTGCCATCCCTTACCTTATACATCTTCCTTGCTTTATAGGCTGCATTAATAGAGAAGTACAAATGAGTGATTCCACCCCCTCTCAGTTTACTGCCTAGAGTAAGACTTCTTCATATTGCATATTGATGCAGCATCAAGTTGAGTGGCTCGTGCAATTCTTTTGTTGGAAGATATTTTCAGACAGGTGTACTATTTCTTAAATAAAAATGAAAGGAGAAAACATAGTTCAAAAAAACAAAGGAATTTGTCTATTTTTTTATGATTTAAAAGTTATCTGGCAGGCTCTGATAGCTACAAAACAGGAAGGTACAGAATGCCACAAAGGTTCTCCTACAACTGCTGACATCACCCGAGACTTTAGCTCTAGGCTTGCTTTTTATGGGCAGACTCAAGGTGGTTGAATCAGCCTGCCCACAGCTTTGTCCCATTCAGCATTCAGCTTTCCTCTCCACACCTAGTTCCACAATGTTTGTCTAGCCTCTGCCCTTTTATCCAGCACCTAAAAAACGAAAAACAAATTATTGAAGTATTAAAATAAAAGATAATAAAAATATTATTTATACCCCACCCATCTGCCTGGGTTTCCCCAGCCACTCTGGGCGGCTCACAATACACATAAAATACATATTATTTACATACATACATACACACACACATACATACATACATGATGATGATGATGATGATGATGATGATGTGAATTCTACAACCAGCAACCTAACTCATGGTTCTTAATACAATAACACACATTTTTAGATTGAGTGGTGTTATTTTCAAAGTTTATAGCAAAATTTCTCCTCCTCAAGGTATCTGGGGCAGCATGCGCATAACAAAAATCAACGATTAATTTTAAATTATCTTTTTATTCCTCCTCAAGTTCTGCACTCTTCATAGTTAGTTAGACTGAGATTTCATGTGTTGTTTCACACACATTCCCTTCCCTCTGCTTTTCAGTGGCAGCTTATTTTGGAAATCATTGCTGCTAGATGTGAGATGACCTCTATCTTTAGAGCAGCTCTAAAATTCTGTGATTTGTGCCATCCAATCTTTCCCACTTTAAAAGAAGGCAGATGCTTCGTAAAATATTGATTTTTAACATGCCTTTTCCAATTGAGTGGGATGTTTTAATTTAGTGTCTCTTCTTCCATTATCTTTTCTTGCCCCCCTTTTTATGGGTCTGTGTATTTAGTCTGTGAGCCTCTAGGCAGGGTTTTGTTGTTTTCAGTTTTGTGTTTTTATGTAGTACGTCACTTAGTTTTCTTCCATGCGCTTAAAAGATTATAGTGGTGGTGATGATAATATGTAGAGAAGGGTAAAGGGGGTCTGAATGCTAGAATCATAAAATATTCACGTGAGAGAGAGAGAGAGAGAGAGAGAGAGAGAAAGTATAAGCATTCAATAAGAAGGTCTGTAAATTCATTTTTCCTTTATCTTATTAGGTAGTCTACATTTTAGGCAATGATGTGTGAACAAATCTCAGGAATTCTTAAGTTCTTGGGGCAAGTTGTACATTTGTGACTCACTGATTAGTAGATAAAGCATAATACCTCTTAATTTGGGGTCACAAGTGCTCAACTGTCATGTGCTGACCTTTCAGTCATTACATTTCGAAGTCATGTCATTCAGGAGGCTGGGGAGAAATCTGAAGGACAATTCTGAATGACTGGAGTTTACTTGGAGTTCCTGTTCATACAATAATGTGTAAAGGTTACATACTTGCATTATGAATAATGCAGATAAATCCATGTGTGATATGCTATAAATACGAGTGGTTGGATGAAAAAGGTAGAAGTTGAAGCAAAACACAAACCCAAAAGTTTCAGGGTTCATAAAGTTTGTAGATACTGAAATTTTCAGTTTCTCAGTTCAAAGCAAAATTTATAAACCTTAAGGACTCTGTTGTTGTGAAAAAGTTAGGTACTTTTGTTTTCCCAGTGGGTTCTACTTAATGGTGTTGCGTTAGGAAAGAAATACTGCACATAATCAGAAGGGTGAATAGGGAGAAGGAGGACCCTTTAAGCAAAGGGCAGGAATCTATCTCTTTATCTAAATTATCTGTGTGAGGAATTTTGGCACTGCTGGAGGATGTTGGGGCAAACCCTCCGAAATTGTCTAGGGGAGGAAGTGTGCTACAGGCAACGAGACGTTACTGTGAAGCTTAAGCAGTCAATTTATCTGTCTTACTAGGTGACCATTATGTGGTTGTTTTAGCAGCCACAAATATTGTCAGAACAAATGAATTCCAAGATAATGAGTACGTCAAGGCTTTCTGACACTGGTGGGTGTGCCATCACAAATTAGCTAGTATTAAAATCTTTTCAGCACACACTTGTCTAAGTTTCCAAACTTTTAAAACTCAGCTAGAATATTTATGTCAAACATCAGCTCTCTTCAAATGATGCAGACATGGATGTGTGTTCTAGTCAGGGAGGAATGAGATTGGCTTATTTTTTTATATATAGAATGGTTGTGAAGATAATTGTGAGAATCTATGTATTCAGTACTGCTTTGTGTATCCAGTTTCTGTGAGCAAAAGTTACAGATAAATAGAAAGAGTTGGCTTTTTATTGTTTGTTGCAGTCAAAACAAGGGCAGGATTAATAACTGCACACTTTCAATGAATAAATGATCAGCTTAAGATATAGTACATTAATATGCAGGGCTCAGGCAACTGGTGGGATTGAGAATTAAAAGCCCAGTTTGTGATTGACCTATAACTTCCATCGTCCCTGACCATTAACTATGCTTGCGCTGATGGGAGTTAAAGACCAACAGCATCTGGAGAGCCCCAGTTTCCTCACCCCATTTTAGGAGGTGCTCTTGCAAGCCCAGACAGTACCTAGCTTGATGGCAGTAGGCAAAGCTCTTAAGTGATCCCAGTAAAGGAAGCGCTAATCAGTTATCAATTCTATTTCTTTCTCCTGGCAACATTAGCTAGGATGCTTAGGAAGAAATTTTAGGTTGTGAGCCATATATCTCTATATAGTTTGTTATATGCTATGAACTGTGACTGCAGCTGAGTAATCATCTCTTGGGTAGAAAGAGGAGTGCACCTCTAGTCTAAAGGATCCAGAAAGTTAAGATCCAAATGACAGCCCTCTAAAATTTCTCCTAGATCAGATGTCATTTTGCAACTTCTCATAGATAGGCTTATTATTATAAATATTATTAAAACTTCCATCCTGCCTTTCTTCCCCAAGACTCCAGGGCAGCAAACAACAAAATAGCAAAACAATACTTTAAAAAATAAAATAAAAACAATTTTAAGCAGTCACATATCCTCACAGCTAATAATTTAAAGGTTGCCAGGGACAGTATATCTCACCCATCAAATGCCTGGGTGAACTTCTCCTACTAGATTTTTCCAGCCACGTTGGGCAGGGATCAAGAGGATACATTGTTGAGTTCACAGCGTCAAGTGTTCTGGCCCATATCGTTAGGCTACAACAACTCGTACTAGACGATGCTCCAGGGACCTCAAATGGACCTGCACTAATTGTGGAAACAAGTTTGACATGGATCTGAATGATTTTGCCCTCAAAGTGCTTTGCAAATATCTCACAGCAAGCTGTTGAGTGGTCTGTTAATGACAAGACCCTGGTCTGAACCAATCAATCTACAACTCTGCTGTTTAGTTCACTGACGATGGAGGTCAATAAGTATGTTCTTGTTGCTGCTGCCAGTACCACATGGGAAACGCAACTGTGCACTCATACCTGTGTTTGGTCAAATTTGTGTTGGGGCTTGTGCCACCTGTGCTCTAGCTGTTGGCCAGCCTGCTTCAACACTTGGAGCTCAGAAAAAGCCTCAGGGTCCCTTTGGCTTAGAGAGGGTGCTTAGGAGAGATTGAATCAATGGGCCTCCCCATCTTTCCACTCCACAGTGAGATTAGAACCTCAACCATGCTGCCTGGAAATTCTGCCAGGGCATGTTTGTTTGTTTGTTTGTTTGTTTGTTTAAAAATGTATACCCTGCTTTATAAGGAACTTCCTCCATAATCTACAATAAAAAACACACTCCACATAACAATAGAATATAGAAATACAAATGCAGTATGCCGTCATAACAATAAACAAGCAGAAAAGCTCAAGAAATAGAAAATAAAACATAATAGGGATTATAAGAGCAGCATTAAGACATAAAATGCCAAGAATTAAATCCTGTGGGGATAAAATAGGCTAATATAAGAAAGCTCATGAGAAAATAAAAGTTTTTGACAAATTATTGGGAAGATAATTCCAGTTTCTGGAGGTGGACCAACCTAACTACTACTTCACTACTGCAAGGAGGGTCAGTTGCAGCTGGTCCAAATGTCACTAGGAAGTGATCAGTCCAGGATAACAGTTTGATAATCAGACACACATCCTGGCAACCATATCCAAATCCTTTCTATAGTGAAAACCAGATTGAGGGTATGATCAGCATTATATGTTGGGTGCATGATTTATTGAGCTGCCCCATGGTTGTCATAGTGGCCCTCAAGACCTGAACCAGCTCAGGCAACATGGAATTGGATCCTCACCAAGACTAACATCCTCAAGTTCTCTACCATCACACCAGAAACCTCCCCCACCAGCTCAGTAATTAAGGTGGCTAAGCAGCGGGATGGGTGATACAGCCAGCAAGATCCCTGTCCTGTCTGTAACCCAACACCAAGTACAAACTCTCACATCCAGCTCCCAGATGCATTGGTTTTTTGGTAATAATGATGGTAGTTTATTAATGACTACCATGCCCCTACCTCGTGGTCCACCTGACCTCAACTGTGCTATACTGAATTTCCAGGCAACCACACCTGGTTAAGATCAGAGCACATCCACAATCAGATCAGTTCCCTCGTTGTGGACTGCTATAGCCACAATATTGACCATAGTGACCCTCTGCCAAAGCAACCTTCAGCAGGAGGATTTTGCAGAATGATTTTGATGTGGTCAGTTCTGACTTTTCCATTTTATTACTGTTCATCCTAGTTGACTATTACTGACAGGAGGGCAGATCACAAAGAACAGTGTTACTCCTTACTAGTAGACTCCTGGTTCTTCATGGTGTAAGCAGGAAGTTTGGTATAGCCTCACATAATTTCTACATTTAGGATAGGGGTAGTTGAGGAACTTTGGATCTACCCACTCCAGTGCCTGCTTCCCTTTAGTTCAAGTTAAGTTTCTTTCTTCATTTTTGTTGTCGTTTTATTTAGAATCAGTTCTAGGCCTGGAAAGCGAACCTTCCACACAGGTTCTTGTGCAATCTGCACAGGAAGGGGTTCCCCTCCTGGGTGGCATTTCTGCTTCAAGAACCCTGCCTGCTACCTGCAGAAGATGCAATGATGGGTCCAGATTGTTCTAATAACATTAAAAAGAGCAGGCATTTACTAGTAAATTCCATTTTTATTATAATGGAGGGGGATAATTTCACTGTACTCCTCTATAGTTTTTAGGATTAAAACTCTTGCATTAAATCTACTAATAAATTCGGTTGTCACATGATTTGACTGAAAGCTAATCAAACAAAAATGTATGTTTTGGTTCACCTCATAAGAATGTAGGAATTTTGTTGTCTAACACAGGTGAATTTTCTCTAACAGATTTAAATTGGCAAAGGAGAATGATTTAAACCGGTTTCCTTTCTTAGCCAATTATAAATGAACTGTTGGTTTAAAGTTGTAGTTCAAGTTGCTTTAAGACTGTTTATAATGTATCCTTTGAAAAGCAATTGGTGCCTGTCTTTTGTTGCAAAGCAGTAAGTCTGGGGCACAGAGCCTGCAGAGCAGTAAAGGAATTTGATTTTACTCATTTCTAAAATTAAAGACAAATATCTGTTTCTATTGGATTATAAACAGGTTCTGGACAGCTTCAGCTGCTACATAAGCCAGGGATATTTTAATTTGCTGGGCAGACATGTTTACTGTGTACTATGTAGTTTATGAGTGTTACCATAAATGAGGTAATCTTGCATCTTGGTTTCCATGTGTGAAACATTACATGAGCAAATGCAGCTGGGTTGTTAGTTGATGATATTAGTGGACTTTATTTGGACATAAACTATGTGCTGAACTGTTTAAAATATTTGCTTTAAAGCTGGCAATGCTGTTTTCTTTAGCGCTTTTATACAACTTCAGTGAAGTTAAAATTCACAAAAGGTGCACATCTCAACCTCAGTGTTAGCAATGAAGATTCAAAAAGTAACACAACATTCCTGATAAAAGTAAACTTTATATTCCTTCCTGATAACAGTTTGTGTTAAGCATGCACATGAACAGTAGCAAGCATGGTAAAGTGGAGCCAAACTCTGTGGAAAGTGTCCCTATCTGGTTTTGGGAGTTTGCCACCCTGTGCCATAGCCCACCTTAACAGCCAGGTACTCACAACTCTCTGGAGATGTTTTGTGGGAAGCAAATGGTCTGCTAGGGGGAGGGACAGGAAATTCACATCCTGTCTACTTTCTTCCATGGGTTTTTCTCTGAGACCATGGTGTTTTGCTGTATACTTTTGAAAAATCCAAATACATAATTTTTATAAAATCTTATTGAGAGTTTAAAAAATCTTAGTGAAAGTAAAAACAAATAGTTCAAGTATATTTTGAAATTTACTGCAGTTCCTAAATTAAATTCTCATGGTGAAAGCTTGTTGGTAGTAAATAACATTTTTGAACTCTGGATGTATTTACAATTGCATGTGCAGAACCCACATTTATTCAGCATTCTTAGCATTCAATATATGAAACTGTTACTATTTTTGCACTCTTTAGTACTTCAAGGTATACCTTTAATTAGCAGCTTATACAAAGATTAGATATGACCTTTGATTAATAACCACTGAAAGCAAATTGCACATCATTTATTTTTATTTTTTTTTAAAAAAAAAATATTATAGGAATTCTTTTACTGTGGGATAGTTTTAAGCTGGATGCCAGTAGAAAAGGACTTGAAAAATAATTACAAATTTTTGTGGGCTGTTTAATGTATAAGATGGAGAATGGTGGGGGGAGGAAGACAGGGGTCAAGGAAAACGATGTAATACTATAATGTTTTTAGATGTATACATGGCATTCCTACATTGGCTCAATTTATTAAGCTACCTGACGTCTTCATGCGTAGTTTAAACAAGATTTTGTTCTTGGGCTGCTCTTCCTTTTTAGCTTTCTTCTTAAGGAGAAGGATGATAAATGGAAATATAAACATAGCATGAGAATGTGAACTAGCTCCCAAACATTTCAATAGGTTTATATAAACAACTGGTCATTGTTACCTTTAGTTGGATTCCAGTTTCCCTCAACGCAGTAAGGCACTTCATCTGTGTTTTGGTGTATTTGCTTAAAGACCTCAGTGTTTAAATAATGGTTATATAATTATACATTCATTAAACATTTCATTTTAAGACATAATATCATAATGACCTGGACTGAAGAAAAATTGCCCGAAAACGGACAAGTCTTAACTTTAAACCATTTGTTTTACTGAGCTCATTTTAATTGTGTCTCTTTAAAACAGGGTGTTGTATCCTTTGTCATTGTATGCATACTGGCCATAGATATCTTTAAATGTTCACTGTATAGGTTGGACCACATGGCCATAGCCTAGAAGAAACATCGGGGAGAGTACATAGCTCAGTTGCAGAGCACATGCTTTCCCAGGTTTCAGCCAATGGATAGGAAAGGCTTGTGCCCGAAATCTCTGTCAAAATGTTTTCTTCTATGTTCTTACTTCTTTTATTTCCCTATAGCTACGACCTAATATTTTATTTTTTAAAGAGATTTTGAATATACAATTTTATTTTTGGAGTAAGTGAATGAATAATATCGCAACTGAAATCAGGATGAAAACGTTCATACCTTGATGAGTAAAATAGTATTAAATCTTTTTTTTTTTAACTTTCTAAGGGGGCATTTTTGGAAATGAGGCTAATCCACACAACATTTTCATTTTAGGTACACTAGCCATTTAAGCAGCTTTGAAATTTATACAATTTTTGTTTAGCTGTCAAAATATTTAATTATACCCTGCCTTGAAGGTGTAAAACTGTCAAATAAATCAGAGTCTTTGAATAAATGTTTGGCGAATTGCTCTGGCTATGACACCGTAGATGCTACTTGGCAAAACTTTGTGGTAAACGTTTAGTCAGCAATTATAGGGCAACACTGGTACGATGCTTGATAATTACTTGTAAAACAGCAGGTTGTGATGAAGTGGGTTAAGATGTTGCATGTGCAGCTTCAGAGCACTGGGCAACAGTGAACCTAGCTTCAAATACATATACATATACATGTGTGTGTGTGTGTTCATTTTACAATGCCACGAAAAGTGCTATCACCAAAAACATTTCCTCAGAAAAGAATTTTTGTTTTAATGAAGCCGGTCTGAAAGCTATATAACCCCCCCCCCCCATCTCAAGTCTTTTGCTTTTGTGTAAAATTTAGGCTATTGTGTATATAATTACTAAAGTTTCCAGAATCTGGTTAAGCGGAAATTTTTCTTAGCGCGATCCTTGAGAAATATATATGTACAGTGGTAGTAGTGGCAATGCAAACTCTAAACTCCCAAAGGTGATTGGGGTGAGGTAAATTAGTTCTCCTTTGAAGCTTTTCTTCTCCCCTCCTTTCAGAATGAATGAGGAGGTCCTTGAATGAAAGCTGCTTTTCATTAGTGCCACCCAATACCTATTTGAAAGAAAAAAGCTCTCCTAACACACACAAACACAAGAGTAAAGGAAAGCTTCCCCTTTCTACAAGGAAGAGTTCAGCTAAACAGCTCCTAGCTTCTCTTTCCAGTCAGGTGGCTTCAAATCAAAGTTAATTACTGTAGTCATTTATTCTAATCACTCTCTTCGTATGGCTAGCTGCATTCTGTCATGGGGTGGCATCGTTTGAAGCCAGTTAGGTTTGAAAGCCACTGCAGGGTACTTGAGCCTCATTAGTGAGGCTTATCCATGCCTGGCTCTGGATGTGATCCCTGATTAACTCTCTGTTAGCCTCCCTCCCCAGACAACACTCCTCCCTTCCAATTAACTCTTGCCTTACTGTCTGCTTTTCACTCATATCAAGACATAGCAGCGCGAGGAGATGTTATTTAGCTGGCTTTTTGCTTTGCTTGCTAAGGCAAAAACACCCGTATTTCTTGATTTGCAGCTCTTTTACACAATTGTGATTGGGACAGATGTTTTTCTGCTTTTCGCTGATTGGCATCAACATGTAGCTGACAGCACAGTCATCTTCCTTACTCACTGGACTACTTCATTCCAATCAGGGACTTTGTACAATTTCCGAATGTATGCATATGTTTGGGTCCAGCTGTGACTTGAAAGGTCTCCAGTTTTGTTTCAAGCCAGTAAAAGTTTTGTAACTGAAGTGAAGCCTAATAGATGGATCTGAGCTGGCCCGTTTTACATTCTCGGGGTGGTGGTGGTGGTGGTGGTGGTGATTAAAATCATGATATGAAAGTCATTTATAAAATGGATAGAACCTGGAGCTTCCAGCATCCTATACTGCCTGGTACCCTGTAGTCCTAATTGCTATACAGCTGTATACAGAGGCTTTGAATTAAACCATGGCATCACTTTGCATCGAGACAGATTTTAGCTGGCGTATTTGTTAACTCATCTGTAACAATAAGTAATATATCATATATTCATGATATATCAGGATGGGCAGAGGGAAGCGGCCATCAGCAGTATTGCTGTACTGAAACATTTGGCTCGAAGACCCAGAGTGTGGTCCTGGGGGTGGGGAGTTGAGAGTTGAACCACATTTCTCTCAGGAAAGAATGAAGAGTGAGGACAGTATCAGAAAGCAAGATACACATCAGTTGGGGAGAAAATGAGTGGTGGGTGAACCACTTAAGGTCAACCCTTGAGTGGGCCAACACATGGATGACAGTAAAATAAATTGATGGGATTTTTGCAGAAATGATTGTTCCTTGCAGATCAAACTCATTCAATTCTATCTGCAAGGAACAATGTGCATTTTCTTAGGGCATATTTAGATCGAGCCTAACAGTTTTTATTAGTTTATGTTACTGTGTGCTTGGTTAATTTTCACTATGGATGCTGAAATCAAGTTTGTAAATGTTCCTAATGCTTTCATGATGATACAAACTGCTGTTTAAAGTCAGAGCTATGAATTACAAAGAAATATTCAGGATATTAAACAATTGTTTGTCTCTGTATTATTATATTCCGAGACCAGTGCTTTTTGTGATGGTAATCACCTGTATAGAGTACCATCACTTCTTCTTTTTTTTGCTGGCTCCTTTTTAAAAAACAAAAACAAAAACAAAAAAGCACTGTTCTAGATTACCAGTATATTGGGAATTATATTCTATTGCTTTAAAAATATTATTATTGATAGAGCTACCCAGAGTTTATCCAGGACATAGTACATGACAGGTATAGACTTGTTCATTTATTTGCTGCACATTGCAGTACATTCCCAAATGATCAGTATCAAAGCTTGGCTTTATAGGTTAGATTTTTAAAGATAATACTGGCCTACCTTCCAGGATTTTGTAAAGGTTGCTGAGGATGCATTTAAAGTATTTTTAGCATGGGAAATTTGCTACATAAATCAGTCTTTCCCAACCTGACACCTTCCAGATTTGTGGATTATAATTCCCATCAGCCTCAACCAGTATGGACACTGTGCAGAGATGCTGGGAGTTGTAGTCCAAAATATCTGGATGGCAGCAAGTAAGGGAAACTTGTTGGAAAGTTGCCTTGTTAACATCAGGATTGTGTGGGCACACATAGGTGTCATACAGTCAGACCACTGAACTGGCTTGTCTACTATTGTTTACTGGGACTGGCAGAGCCTCCCCAAGCCTCTCCGGCAGGAGTCTTTAACTGGAAATGTTAGTTACTGAATCTGAGCATATTTGGATATGCACTAACACTGAGCTAAGGTCCCTTCCCATTAAATCAGAGAAATAAAATAGGCATTTGGACCAGGTAGGAGAATTCAGAAACTGAGATGTTAGCAAACAAAGGGGGTGGGGTAGGATCCATTGATGAGAGTGGTAAAGGTTTTGTGAGAATGATCTGCGATGAGTACAGGGCAGAACTTTTTAGGCTCTAGTGTGGACATTTTGCTTCATTTGAGTAGATGTCCAGTCATGGTACAGAGTGTGTGGCAGTTTTTATCCTGTTTACAAATGTGCAGGCTATTCTCTTTTGATATGCAGGCTAGTGCTTTCTACAATAAGTAAACACAAGCAAAGCATTTTAGTCTTTATACTTTCCCTTCTGTTCAAGGGACGATTGACTCCTTAGTAAATAGCATCAGAATGCAATGAACCTTTTGGTGGAAGTCTGATTTAAATACTTTCCTTAGCATTATATATGTGCATACTTGCTTTCTAAATAATGAATAGTCCAACATGTTCCATAATGTTTCTGTTCTTATGCTTCCCCATTGTACTATTCCTCATCCCTCGGGTTTTTAGGAATAAAGAAAAATAACTACATAGAATGCTAATGTCAACTGAATAAAATAAATTGTTTTCCTTCCAGTAGCACCTTAGAGACCAACTAAGTTTGTTATTGGTATGAGCTTTCGTGTGCATGCACACTTCTTCAGATACACGAAAACTCATACCAATAACAAACTTAGTTGGTCTCTAAGGTGCTACTGGAAGGAATTTTTTTTTGTTTTGTTTCGACTATGGCAGACCAACATGGCTACCTACCTGTAACGTCAACTGAATAGTCACTATATGTATAGAAACACACCACACTGTATATTTAAAGAACACCAAAATAGTCTGATAAAATGTCTATACTCTACGACAGTGTTTTTCAACCTTTTTTGGGCAAAGGCACACTTGTTTCATGAAAAAAATCACGAGGCACACCACCATTAGAAAATGTTAAAAAAATTAACTCTGTGCCTATATTGACTATATATAAAGTAATTTTTCAATTTTTCCCACGGCACACCAGGCAACATCTCGCGGCACACTAGTGTGCCGCGGAACAGTGGTTGAAAAACACTGCTCTACGAGGCATACTATTCACCACCTAGGCTGTTACTGCAAGTGATGGTTTATATCAGGAATAAATTAGAAACAAAACAAAACAAAACAAATGTTAGCAAATACCATTTATTTTATTGGACAAATTCATTTAAATGTAACAGGTAGGAAGCTGCTGTCATTAATGTGTCTGTGTTGTCTTTTTCTTTATATAGTCCCCTCTTGCATATTTGCTTCTACATGTCCAAAACAAAGCCAGTATTTTAAGAGTTAATTTCTTATTAAGAAGGGAGGAAATCTGGTAACTATTGAAGAGACTAGACCTATTGGTGCACACAAACAATTTGTCAGTCTTCGTAAACGTGAATAGCTTTCTGCAAAGTGGCTGCTCTTGCTTTGTTTGAACAGTCTAAACTTTTCCTTTTCGGAATTTAAATCTTACAAGGGAATGTGATCCACATATTCAATCAAAATCATTTAATTCAAAGCATATTTTGATTGGAACAAAGCTGACATGGAAAAGAAACTCCAGAATTTTTTTTTTAGTTGAAAGGACTTTTTATCATATATTTAACAGGAAAATTTGAAATGGTTCTAATTAGGCCGAAAAAAACAGCCTTCATCGTTGTAAATTAGAAAGGTCATACATCAGTGTTAAGGAAACATTACTGCTAGTGTTTGAAATCCAGCACATGCAAACATAACAGACTGCTTGATTTTAAAATTTTGTTTGTTGCCCATAGTATAATGTGATCGTCAAATTTATGTAGTCCTTAAGAAAAGGGATGTGCGTTTGAAATGAAAGAACAGAATTTTAAGTCTTGAAACTAGTTACTGTTTTTCTGGGGTTTTTTTCCTGAACACTCTGTTTTTTGTATAATGTTATTTTAGCTCAGGTCTTTAGGAAATATATACATTTTATATATTGAAAAACTACTTCCTAAGAACTCTGAAATGGTAACAGCCTTATCTTACAATTTTGGGTGTGAAAAATTGCAAGAACATAAATCCCACCAAAATACTGTATTTATATAGACCACCTCATAGACACACATGATGAATTTTATTGACAGTCATTCGATTCTGCTGGACTATGTACAGTACAGAAAGTGCCCTGTTTTTAATATTTTATATATGATATCAGCTTGTTTAATTCATTCCAGGAAACAAGGTAAGTCTGTGTTTTACTAAAAAAGAGCTATGATAAATATCCCAAAACTATTGTCTTAAGGTGATTTAAAATGTGTGAGAGAGTATGCATGCGGTAAGAGACAAAGCATATATTTATACACACACATGCATTTTGTTGATATTAAAGTACTAATGCTACAAAAGCTAAATTTCAAGCAAGACATGATTTATCATCCTTTATTAAACCCTAATGCTGTTTAAATATATGAAAGATCTACTTATATTACAATATTTTACTTTTTCTTCAAAACAAAAGACCAAGTCTATTAATATACAGTACCTATTTTCTTGAATCTGAGTAGTGTACTTTAATAGTGCCTTAGAATTGCACTTAGAATATTTATGAGCAATTGGGACTTCACCTTTGCAGCATCTTAGCTTTGATATTAAGGGAATCCTGGAGCATATCTGCTTTGTGACTGGATAAATGAAAGTTACTAATAGGTGTTTGTGTTTGACATCTGTATATTGTACTTTTTAGCATATCTCAAGTGTTTTAGTCTTGGTCTAATAGATCTCATTAAAAAAATAGATATCAGCCCCAAGACAGTTTGTCAAGGCTTATATGAGTCCCACAGGACTAAATTGACAATTTGTGTGTGGCTTTCCATGGCAGTCCTCTCGTGGTCTTATTTGATCCTTAACAATTGGGCATTAGCCTCTGATTTATTTTACAATAACTCAATAGAGCAGAATATAATAGTACTGTGTTGGGTGTTTTAGTGGATTTTCTTTTTCACGAAATTTTCTCAGAGCATATATAGGGTGTAAATGATGCATCCTGTCTGCTTTGGGAGCACTAACAATTGATTGGTTAGGGTTTAAGAGCAGCGATGGGAAAGGAGTTTAGTATCCCCTAGTTGCACACCGTATTTAACTGTAGCTTTAATGAGCAATGTCTGCCTTGGAAGCTTTGAGTGATCTTAAATGAATAAACTGAACTCCATAGTTTGAGAGAGAAACAGAGAGAATTTGCTGTACATAAGATTTTTACACACACAAGCATTATAGACTGCATATTTGACATTCAGTTTGTTTTATAAGGCAATGTCTAATGCCTATCTGGGATTTATATTATATCTAGGTTGTAATAGCCACTATCCTGCTTTTAAATATTTTCCCATTTGTCCTAAATTCTTATCTGCTTCCACAATTTGTTACCTTATTTACAACAATTTACAAAAGGTCTCTGACCATATATATCGTAGTTTTGAATATTGCTAATTCAGTCACTTTACGTTTAGGTATCACAATTGCATGGGGGAAATTAACCATCACATTTATACACAATGGCAAATGTGTTAGAAATACCTTGAAAGGTAAATTACAATTAAATTTCAGGGCTATCTTATTTTCTTACTCTTGTAGACATAGACTGCAATCCTATACCCACCTAATAATAAGATGCATGGAACTAAATAGGACTTCTTTTTCAGTACACGTGTATAGGATTGCAGTGAGTATATTTAGACTCAAAGCACCCATTTATGCTAACTTTGTTAGGCAAAATATTAAATAAATCACCAACACTCTACTATGTACATGTTCTGAGCCAGTGGGGTTGTTTTACTTTGCTTCTAAAGGTTTACTAAAGTAATTTGACATGACTGCAGAAAGATATCAGAATAATTATTCAGCCTCATTGAATTTATGTATTTCTCCCACAATAGTTTAATGTATATTGGTATATAATCAAGGGTTTTAGTGTGCAGGAAGCCATATGCATGTTCATTTTGGCTGTAAATATATCTTCCCATTTCTTCTTTTTATTTTAGAAGAAGTAGCTGTAAGAGAAATTGAATGTTTCTAGAAAGAAAGCAATAAAAATTTAATTCACACGATTGTCATTTGCTGAGCCTTATGGGACTTTATAGCACAGAGTATACTGATATGGAGACACTTGTGATAATTCTCACAGTTTTTAACTTATTAAACAATTTTGAAATCATTAATATTTAATTGGATCAGTTGTTTTTTATTGTTTTAATTGTGCATGTGTGTTTTGGAAAGGTTTTGTACGAGCCAGAGTATTGCTTTCATAAATAAGGGCAGCTTTCCTGGTAGGCATGTGTATTGGAAAATTTTCCCATATGGTCGTTTTTTGGTGGCTGGGTGGAAGAGAAGAGTGACTTGATATACTGTCTAGTCATCCATTATAAAAGATGTTTCTAGCAATCCACTAACTGGGCTTCTAAATGAAAAAAATGATATGAACATGAAGATATGGATAGGCCTTTTCTTGATTGAAAGTTCTAATTAAGTGAATAGAGGAAAATTAACTGAAATTAGCTGTCAGAAAATCACATTTAAATGAGTGATGAGTTGCTCAGGCAGTAAACATTTAAATGATATAAATTGCCATTTAAGTGTATGGTTTAATGTTTGTCATGCATTAACATGACATGAGATTGCAGCGACAATCAAGCAGCTTGCTCTAATTTGAACATATTTAGGGCTTTTGTGTGAAGTGCACCACACAAATTAAGACAATTGCTGTTTTTATGTGTCAATTTAAATGTTTCTTCAGGCATCGGTTAATGAAACTAACCAATCATTTCTGTATGCACATTGCAGACTAGTTTCTCAGGGTTTGAGTAAATTTCCCAGTTTAAATTAGGCATTTCCTTGAAAAGGAAACCTTGCTTAATCTGTGTAAATTACAAAAATGCCCTTTTTCTTTACATTGTTTCATTTGCACTTCTTAACCCCAAAAGACAATACATTGTTGCACAGCTGATCTTGCATCAAGATGCTGGAGTAATTTTAAGTGTCTTCACTCTAATAATCATTAGAATATGCTGTGGCCTGTTTTTATTAACAAATACTGACAAATGTTTGCCATATACCGGTAGTTGATAACTATAGCCTTGATAACGTTAAACTGTCATACTTGTATGTTATCCACTCTTGTAGAATGAATGCTTCTATACATTTATCCCCAAAGCTTTCATACGAAGGTTTCCCAATAATTTCACCAACTAGGCAGCTCCATTCAACTTGCTGTTACACACTGGAGCATATCTGACTATTAACTAGATAGAGTAAACAAACAAACCCCTGTGTTGCAAAATGTGACTCAGCAATATCGAAAGCAACACGGTGGCCAGAAACAATTACAGTATAGAAAACTTTATGGAATAATGCAAAACATCAAAACTATCAAACTGAAGTCTCTGGAAGTCCTTGAATAAGTCACAGTGCCAGACTTTACCCGGCGGAGATCAAGCTTGTAAAGCTTTGTATAATCGGCAAATGTCCAATTCTAATCGTATGAGCACTGTTCCAGAGTATTTTTCATTCTCATGTATATTATATCAGTTCAAAAAAAGATTGGTTAATGAAGAAATTACACATCTTTCTACTTACGAGTGTTTGTTGAACTAATTGGCTGATGAAGAACTGAACGAAACAGTAGTTGCTATCTGGAAACACTGTTCAGCAGAGTTCAGAGTTGGAATGAGAATTGGACATTTGCCGATTATACAAAGCTTTACACCATGACTTATTCAAGGACTTCCAGAGACTTCAGTTTGATAGTTTTGATGTTTTGCATTATTCCATAAAGTTTTCTATACTATTAACTAGATAGGCCTGATTTATGTTCCCTGGTTTCCAGGACTCCCCTGCAATGAAATGTATAAAGAACTTGGAATGCTCTGATAATTTATATTGCACATGCACACATATGTATATAGGAGATTCTCTACATTGTGGTGAGAGTTGTACAAATGTTGATAGAAATTTGTTGGCAAGTAGAAATGAAGTAGATTGTCTTGCACTATACCAGAGCCAGCAAGGCGCAGAAGCAGGGGTAGTATTTGGATATGAGACACCTGGGATTAAAACTTCTCTTAGCCATCATTCCCTAGGCTGCCTTGATCAAGTCACTCTCAGGCTCAGTTCCCCATCTGTAAAATGAGATTTAGCAGGAGATTCACAAATGGCTGAAAACAGGTTTTGTAAAGCACTTTTAATAGACAGGACTATTAAATGAATAATAATAATAGAAACAGGCATGTGCATTCTTAATAAAGAAGCTGAGCTGATGCTAATGGTGGTTTGGGATCTCATATTAATGTAAAGTCATCAAAGCATATTTAAACCATTCATTCTGCTGTCTAGTGGACAGTTTTCAGACATTGAAAGTGATTAGCAGTTTCTAAATGCAAATAATAAATTGGACAGTTACTAAAGTATTAGACTAAATAGGTCTTGCAAACATACGTTTTCTCTGTGGTAAAGATGGGGATAGGGAAAATTGAAAGCAGCAATGTGTGTACAAAAACATACATAGTTGTATAGCATCTATGCTATACTCTCTCATTATATCCATCGCTATTAGACTCAGCTGTGTGTTGTATTCATGCACAGTGAATTATGGTAACTGTGCACTGTCCCCATAAACACAACCCTAACTCCCCCCTTTGCTTTTCTTCCTTTGCACTAGGAGCTCTGCTGCAGGCTTTGCTTAGAGTCATTGCAGGAAACTCTATAGAGCCCTGTTAATAAAACTGTTATGGTTTTTGATATTACCCACACCCCACCCCCAAAAACCTGTTGTTTTACCAACATTTCTGTGATGAATCATAGTTAAGGTTCAAAAGACAATATGAGCCGTGATCAACATTTGCACAGAATGGTCTGATGCTTTGCCTGGGCTCATTGAGACTCATCCACATAGCACTAAGCCAGGGTCAGCAAACGTCTTCAGCAGGGGGATGGTCCACTGTCCCTCAGACCTTGTGCGGGGGCTGCACTATGTTTTGAAGGGGGGGAAAGGATGAATTCCTATGCCCCACAAATAACCCAGAGATGCATTTTAAATAAAAGGACACATCCTACTCATGTAAAAACACACTAATTCCCGGACCATCCGCAGGCCAGATTTAGAAGGCAATTGGGCTGGATCTGGCCTCTGGGCCTTAGTTTGCCTACCCATGCACTAGGTCATGGTTTACTGTTGCACTAACTCTGCCTTTGTGAAACATATTTCTTTTCTAAACCAATTATGTATTGTAACTATTTCATTATTGTTAAGTAACATTGCAGTCAGGAAATAAGAAGCTACATAAACAGCATTGTGTTCTTTTGCAGGCCTTGGAGAGTGAATTTGTTTCCTGCCAGCTCCACCAGTGGATTGATCTGATTTTTGGCTACAAACAGCAAGGGCCTGAGGCTGTCAGATCTCTAAATGTGTTCTACTATTTGACCTACGAAGGAGCTGTCAATCTCAATTCAATAACTGACCCAGTATTGAGAGAGGTAAGCTTGTTAATGTCTGGGGGAACAAAGCATCACAAAGAACTCCGTTCTTACATTAGTATTCATACAATATATGTATGTGTGTTACGATAACAAAACTGCATTGGTTTAAACTTACTAACGTGCAGTTTGTTTGGGTCTTTCTTGCCTTATGATTTTCGAAGCAAACGTTAGAACACTAGAATTACAATTATCCAACAAAACAGATTTCAAAACAAATTTAGTTTATTCATATCTGTGATGATTAGATTGTTTATCATTTACATCACCCTTGCAAGTTACCAGTGAGGCGGTTTTGCAGTTCTGCTTTGCTCACCTTGTCCTATCTGGCTTCTTTCCTACCCTCCCTGTTGCTGAGTTAGGCAACCACCATAGTGCTTTATATTGCTTCCAGGGTGCAGAGTGCTGATGCAGCTGCTCCTGCTGTTTTCCCATCTCAAGCTAGCAAGCAAGTAGACGGTCACCATAGCATGATTTCATGGAAGTGTAATGGTAACTGCACGTGCAAACATACACATTATCTCTCTGCTAGCCCAGTTAGAACAGAAGCCTTCTTAACAGAAGTCTCTGTCAAGCTCTCAGAGAAAACCATGAATGCAGTGCCAGGGTAATGGCTGGTCCCAGATTTTAACACCTGAGAAAGACGCTACTGTATGCTCATAACATCTTCTTTTAAAGCTGCTCCTAGAAACAACCCTCCCTTCCAATGCTTCTTAAGTTAAAATCTAAAAAGCGGTTTGGGGGATTTGGAATGACAGCTACTCAAAGAGCAGCAATTGCTCTTAAACCACATTCGGAAGTACAGTGGTACCTCGACTTACGAATTACTCGACATACAATTTTTTTGACTTACGAATGGACATCCGTTGGCGGTTTTAGATGGGGTTTACTCGACTTACGAATTTTAGATGCGGTTTACTTGACTTATGAATTTTTCGTTTCCAATGCATTCCTATGGGGAAATCGCTTTTTTCGACCTACGAATGTGCATTCGGAACGGATTAAATTCGTAAGTCGAGGTACCACTGTATCAAAAGCTTAATCCATATCCTTACATCATTCAGGATTGTGGCTTTTGCTTTTAAAATATTAGCTATATAAAGTAGTAGTGTAGTTATACTAAATATATAAAGTAGTGGCATATCTCGATACAGAGGTTTAATACAACGGTAAGTAAAGTAAAATAAAATAAAATAATGAAATACTTCTAAATGTCCCTGTCAGGTTTCACATTGTGGGCTTTTAGGGAAAAGCCTAGAGTGCTTCAGATGGATACAGTTTTTAAATCAAAGAATGAATTTTAATATTCATTATTATTTATGAAATTTGTATACTGCCCTTCAACCATAGATCTCAGGGCAGTTCACAACATAAAAATACAAGATAAAAGCACAAAATGCACAACAAAAACAAAGTGCAAAAACCCACAACCAATAACCCTGTCACCCAAACACATTTAAAGGGTGTAGGATGTTACCCAGCCAGGTGTATAATGAAGGCCCCAACCGAACCTCTCTGGGGAGAACATTCCACAAACGGAGCCATGTTTCCACCCTTCAGACTCATGTGGACACACGAAGAAGGGCCTCAGATTATCATTGCAGGGTCCGGGTAGTTTCCTATGGAGAGAGGTGGTCCTTGAGGTATTGAAGTTCTGAGCCATTTAAGGTTTTATAAATCAAAACCAGCACTTTGAATTGGGTCCAGAAACTAATTGGCAGCCAGTGCAGTCGAACCAGGATTGGTGTAATATGCTCAGACTATCTTGCCTGATGGCCAAATTTTACATCAGCTGAAGTTTACAAACTGTCTTCAGAAGAAGCCCTACATATAATGTGTTGCAGTGATCTAACCTAGAGGTTACCAGAGCATAGGAAACAGTAGTTAGACTACCCCTGTCCAGATAGGTCCACAGCTGGGCCACCAACTGAAGCTGATGAAAGGTACTCTACATCACTGAGGCCACCTGAGCCTCAAGCCAACAGCAAAGGATCCAGCAGTACCCCCAAGCTACATACCTGCTCTTTCAGAGGAAGTGTAACCCCATCAAGAACAGGCACCTCCAATCCATCTGGTCTAGGGAAACGCCCACAAATAGTTCCTCAGTCTTACCTGGATTGAGCTTCAGTTTGTTGGCTGCTTATCTAGTCCATTGCTGAGGCAAGACAATGGTCCAGCACTTCCACTGCCACACCTGCAGATGTAAAGGAGAAGTAGAGCTCTGTTTCATCAGCATATTGCTGACAATGTATTCCAGTTCTCTGGATAACTCCACTCAGCGGTTTCATGATGATGCTAAACAGCATAGGGGATAAAAAAGAACCCTGAGGAAGCCCACATTGAAGGCTCTATAGGTCCAAAGAACACGCCCCAAGCAACACCCTCTGGGAGATTTGCAACTGGCTGGTAGTTACTTTTATTTTATGAGACCAGGAAGGATCTATTGAGGAGTGGTTTTACCACTGCCTCCTTCAAGCAAGCAGGGACCACCCCCCTCTTGCAAGGGAGGCATTTATCACCTCCCTGACCCAGCCAGATGTTCCCTCCCTGCTAGTTATTATCAGCCAAGAGGGGCAAGGGTCCAGAGCTCAAGTGGTCATCGTCATGATGGATCCAAGCACCATGTCCACATTCAAGAGCCTTGCTAATTGAAACGCATCCAACACAACAGGACTAAGTGCTCTGGACATCCCTTGAGATTAATCTGCTGTAGCAGCGGAGTCAAAATCCTGGTGGATGTCCTCATTTTGCTTTGCAAACAAGTCCCAGCAAGCTGCTGTCAGTTCCACCACCTCCTTCAGGCCAGATTGTAAGAGGCCCTGCACTGCCCTGAAAAGCTCTGTCAGATGCAGGGGAGGCAGCGGAGTATTCTTTCTTTGCTTCCTTCACTGCCACTTGGTAGGCTCGATGATAAGCCCTCACCAGTGTTTGATTACACTCAATTGGATCTTTCCTCCGCTTACATTCGAGTTGTTTCCCAGCCATCTCCCAGCTTGTTTTATTGCCCTAAGCTCTGAACTATATCAGGGAGCCAAGCAGGTGAATGGCCCAAGCCATTTGGATGTTTCAGAGGTTGGCCAGAGCTTTGACATATTAGCCAGAAAATCCCCCAGAGCCACCTGGAAACCCATTGGATCCATCACCCTCTGAGGGCAGACCATCCTCAAAGGTCCCCTGCCTCTGCAGAGGGGGAAAGGTGCTGAAAGTCCAAATCTCAGCAGGAAGTGATCTGACCATGACAAGCGACTGATGTGAATACCCCCAACCCCCCACTTTCAGATCACCCTCTTCCTGCCCAATTAAGTAAACAAATTCCAGAGAGGGACCTGCAACATGTGCTGACATGTTGGGACAGCCTCATGGTTTTCATGGCAGCCATGAAGTCCTGAGCCACCCCCAAAGTTCGTTGCCTCAGCATGGATGTTGATGTCCCCCAAAACCAACCCAGTGCACAACCCAGTCTCCAAGTCTGGAGGAAGATGGCTGGGCAGCAAGATGGGTGGTAAACCATCAGAGTCCCTAACTGTCGCAATTGCCCAGTGTCAGGACCATACACTACAATGATTAAACAGCTTGGCTGTGAACCCTGTTATGACCAGCTCCATCTCTTTGCCACCATTTTGTGGCTGGTAGATCTCAATGATTTTCAGCACTCTCGGGGGGCGGTGGGCTTGGTGATAGAAATATTTTAAACCCCTGGTCAAGTGAAAATTGATATAATCACATCCAGTGTTTCCATGTCCCTTGCAAGCAGGAGCTAGTTAACTGGAATGAAATAGAGAGATGCTAAAAGTGTTGTTGACATTCCATCATGCATTACATTTATGGGTTGCTATTGGGCAGACATGTGGGGGAGACATCGGTTCATGGCAGTCGTGTATCCCCTGTAATATCTAGTTAGGTCCTTAGAAGCAAATATATAATTATTCAGGGTGTGTCTAAATTTGTGTTTTCGGCAAAAAGGAAAAGGGGTATACAATTTTTTTGCCGAGAAGTACTGGATGCTTAAAAACTAACACATTATTTCTCACTATGATAATTTCCCAAATAGTTAACACATGTGGCAAACTAGCATCAGTATGATTTCTGAATAAAAGGATTTTATTACCTACTTTACTATTTCCATGATGTGATCAGCATAACAGCCTGCAGCACATTAAACTTTTATGTAATTTTTAATTGTCCCAAAACAGCTGTATTGCCAATAAAACTGAGAGGCAAGCTCGCTTGTGCTTTGGCCTAAAACAAGGGTTTATTAGCCAAAATAAATAAATAAAAAAGATTAGAAATCTATTCTGAAATGTTGTGAGACATCTTAAATAAAGACTTCAACCTTTTGTTGTTCTGCTTAAATTGTGTTATGTTCCCTGGCTTTCCCACACAAGAGCATGGGGTTTGTATTTACTCTCTTGTATTTTAATTCCTTCCCATGTTCTGCAGGATAGATCAGGAAAAGGGTGAAAAGGAGCATTCGAAAGGTCAGGACTGCAATGATAGAAGAGATTATGAGCAGAAGCAGACTCTTAAGATGCTTCAGGGTTAGGTCACAAATTATCCTTTACAAATAATCTCCAGCAATAAAAACCAAGCATAGTCTTCATAATTGTTTGAATCCACCCTGTATCCATATGCAGCAACAATGGGTGGAGAGATTTTTCAGAACAAATGTCCCTGAAAGCAGCTCCATGTGTTCCAGATCTTTAACCACATATGGCATATTTGAATGTAGAGGCCAATGGTTGTCGTTCAGGTGTGCATCTTTAAGAGAGTCAGTGTTTTAAAAAATCATACTAAGCAATGATAAAAGAGGAAAGTAAATAATGAAGAAAGGTTTTGATAATATATTCTAGATTACGCATTTCCTTTTCCGAACTGTTTTTCTTAAAATTAGATTTTATTCTAAAACTAAAACTGTAAGAATTCTTTTTTTTTTTTTAATCTAAGAACTTTTCTGGTGAATGTTTAGGAGTGATTATACACACACATCAGTGTGCTAAATATGCATACTCCAAATTAACCTCCCAATAGGTAGCATGCTAAATAGTAGAATCTTATATCCCTTTCCCTCATATCCCATGGCTACAGTGTAAAATACATGTTTGTGTGTATATATTTAAAAATTGTGACATCAGTTCTGATGTATTATACCTTGAAGATTCCAAGAAGAATTGGGTACCACCTTAACCCAAGGTGAATTATTCTGCTTTTAGTTATGAGTGAAGGTAAAAGTAATATGAAATCTGATTGTGTGCATATCTCTCTGTAATCATACTGATATGCATGTGATAAATTGCCAATCCATGTGATAAATGAATTTGTCATGCACCTCTGACAGCCTCATCATCTCTCTGTCTGTTAATCCATCTCCTCAAGGACTTACTCTCACATTCCAAAATTCAGAGCAGCTTCCTTTGACCACTATCTTTCCCACAGCAAATAAGCTTACCAATGGAAGCTCTGTCCTTTTTTCGAAGCTATTAGTCAGAAATCACAGCATAGATAAAATCTATACTTTAACTTATAGTACCCCAAACTAGCTTACAGCAGAATCCTGTGTTTATCTACTCAGCTCAATGGGGCTTAGTCCCATGTCAGCATAGGTTTCCAGACTTTGTTTCCTTGAGAATGTTTCCTGACTTCACTAAACAATTTCAGATTTTCCTATTGTGTGATATTAGGGCCTCAGAGAACAATTATAACTGAACACAGTTTTTAAAAAGTCATATTCAAGTCACTATCAATTAATCAACAAGGTTGTAAGCCTTTTAAAAAAGAAGTAATACAGTGCATTTTAAAAAGAGATGGTATAACTCCTGGAATGCATAGTATACAATCGTTCAGTTATGCATGGGCTTTCAAATTCAAACAGAAGGCAATAATAAATATATAAGTAAAATAATATAACAACAGAAACAGACACTTCTAAGCAAATCTCACTGCTTTACATGGCAACAGAAAATTTTGTGCAAAGAATAATTATTTTCTCTTGGTATAATAGAAAGCCCTGCATAAGATAAATGCCAAGGCAAGTTAATATTGCATTATAATTATTATTATTATTATTATTATTATTATTATTATTATTATTAACAAGAAAAAATAGGTTAATTTATGCATCTGAATTGCAGTTTTGAAATCCATTTATTACTTTTTCACTTTTATGTAGGCAATTCTATGTGGATTGGTAAAGTCCAATTTTAAACACATGATTAGCAGATTTATCAACAAGAAGAAATCTGAAAGGTCTCTTTGTGTTGCATTCAGACATATAGATAGCTGAACATAGTAGTGCAGACGCACTGAGATGCATCTCTATGTGGCATATATCCTAAACATCTTTCTAATACTAATAGAGAACGATGTAGATACTTAAGAGGAGGCTATAAGTAATCAGAAATAACTTGCTTTTTAAATGGCTTTATTCATTCATTCATTCATTCATTCATTGAAATATTTATAATCCACACTTTACCTGAAGGTCCCAGAGTGGTCCACAATAAACAATAAAACCATACTGAAGAATAAATAAACTTAAAACATCATATTAAATGTCAGTAGCGTTCACAGATAAAACAAGCAGCAGAAAGTGAAACGAAACATTCTAAGGTTACCATGCATGTCATTTATAGTCTGGGGTGATCCTAAATCCATTTTTGTTGTTTAGACCCTGGTGACATCAGTGGCTAGGAATACTTTTTTCCCAGCTTCAGCCAGTAAACAACCATGGCTGTTTCTGAACCAGGATAGTTCAGAAACCTGGTTAACACCAGGTTGGATGACTACAATGTGCTATATATGAGACTGTCCTAGAGGTTGGTTTGGAACTAGTGCAATAAGCAATGGCTTGACCGCTCATTGGAGCAGGATATAGCCACCATGTTGGGCCACTGCTGGGAGAATTGCACTGGCTGTCAGTTAGCTACTAAGCTAAATTCAAGGTGCTGGTTTAAATGTGTAAAGTCCTATGCAGCTTGGTACAAGACACCTGAAAGATTGTCTCACCCCCTGTATGATCACTCCTTTCTTCAGTAGGTCATTTCCATACAAAACAAAAATTGGAACTTTAGTGTGGTGGCCTTTGGAATTCTAATTGCGTATTAGACAGGCACCGTTGCTTTTGCCTTTTTGGTGCCTACTGAAGACCATCCTCTTCTAAAAAGCCTTTTCAGCAGAGATCTTTCTGAGTCTGCATCTGTACTGGAATTGTTTTTAGATGTTTTACCGTTTGTGTGCTTGCCTCCCTTGTCAGGAAGGGGCAGGATATAAATTTAATGAATAAAATCCCTCCTCAAAAGGCTGCACAGAGAGCTATGCCTTCCCCTGACAGTGAACTGAAAACTGTAGAGACGTGTTGCACTTCAGAAGGGAGTCTGTTCTAGAGATCTAGAACCACTGCAGGGAAAGTCATCCTCCCAGCCTCTGCAATGCAATCCTTTGCTTAGCACAGGGGTCACCAAATGGGGTTCTTCAACATATCTTGGTGAATGGATGGGGCTGGTCTGGGTGGAGGCATTCTTTATGATATTTGGGGCCCACATACAGTTACTAAATAGAAATTAGTCTCTTTCTTAGCCTTTGTTGCCTTCACTTTTACTGCAGTTTCTTGTGTTAGTCTTTGTTCAAAAACCTTGAAGAATCCCAGCCCTTGTGAATCAGATATGATGGAAATAAACATCTAGAGCTCTGCATAGCTACTACCTCACTTCCTGTTTTCCATTCCTCTGAAAGTCTGACATATATTGAGCCTGAGCATTTTCCAAAATTGGTTATTTCATACAGGCCAGCATTTGAATGATGATTTTTTTTTAACCAGCACCAGCAATGTTTAGTTTACCCCAATTTAATGACAGCAGTAGCAAGTCTGCTATCCTATCAGATAGAAAGTATGTTTGACTTCCCAGTACTTTTCATCCATGGTGGGAGCCAGGTATTTCAGCTCTAAATCAGATGAAGGCAGCTGAGCTAGTGAATCTTTCAGGAAATCTAAACACATTTGTATTTATAGCCTAGTCTTTAACAGTCGCTAAATACTTTTAAATTATCAGCAGGTCTTGTTTACACGCAGATGGAGTACAACCTTTGATGCATGTCTTAGAAATTCAGTAAAATGATTAGAGGATGCTGCAGCAAAGGAGTACATTTCAAATGTGTGAATAACTGAATGCTACATTTATGCACAATTTGAAAGTGTTGTAGAAACAAATAAGTTGGAAGACTCGCTGGCCAGAAGTGTGTTGCCCAGATGGTTTGCTTGACACAGCACACAGCACAGAAACTGTGAAAAGCTAAATAAATGTTAAGGATTAATCTGCTTTTAATTGAAAACCTGCATTTAAAATACCATAAAACTGTGCCAGATTATTTTTTTTAAAGAACATATCAAAACTGAATACATTGTTTTGATGGACACCTGGAGTTTAGCTTGTCAACAGTACTGGGCACTGGGCTGTGATCTCTTTCTCTGAAGCTTAGTGAAAAACAGGCCCACTGCAAGATGGTAATATATTCAGGGGTCTGTTTTGGGGTGCATTTTTTTTTAGGAGAACCTGCTTCATATTTCACCATGAATTAATTTTGTTTGGATAAGGATCCTTTGAGGAAAGGGTATTCTGCTTATATCTATTACCAGTTAAAGTTTTAAAAGCAAACTCTATTTGGTGAGGGAAAATCTTTGTTTTCAAGTACTAACTGTATTGTTTTAAATGGTGATTTAATGACAATATCAGCATTTAATGTTTCTCTTTAAGCAACACTATTTTGATATAAATAAGAACAAAGTAGTGTGATAATTTCTTCGGCGCAACTTGTACTTACCGTGAGAAACGAAACTCTGTTGGCTCTGGCACAAGAGCAAGTATAAGAATTACCTTCTTATCAGTAAATTCAAAGGTCTATTTAATTTAACAATCTGGGGTAGAGCACTAGACGTAAGGGGGGGGGGGAACACAACTGCTGTCCAAACTGACAGCCATTTGTTGAGCTATCCCTTTGCTCTCCATAATGTTTAGTTACTAGTAGAACTTAACTCAGGACCTGGTATCATTATGCTGAGCGCTTTTCTGCCCTGCTATCCAACATTGTTAACCGTGAAATGTGGCAGTACAGCCTGAATGATATTCTCATACTGTGTGAAAATAAGTGTGATGGTTCCTAATCTCATAATGAAATCTGCGCCATCCCCAAAGTATCTGCACTCTTGCATGCATTACATTCAGTCATTCTTCCTTCAAGTTACTTTGAATTCCTTTGGCATTTTCTCTTAAGTCTCTTTGAAGTATTTTGCAGGCCTATTTTTCTTGTTCCACTTTATCTGCTTATTTCCAGTAGCTAGAGATTTAGGTGTTCTCAATGAGCACATCAGTGTTCCAGACAGAGATACTGTTTGAAATTATCCATGAACCCAGTGCCTCTGAACATTATTGAGTGACATTTGTTTCTGTAGGTTGTGTCTGCTCTGACTAACTGGTTTATTTCAGATTGGCAGCTGGGATTACAATGTAGTAGATGGACAGTTTGCTTGAATTGAAGATTGCACTGAAGCTGCACTAGGCCTCAGTTTAATATGCCTGGAATGTTCAGATTCAGATTAGAGCAAGTTGCATGACTCTGAAGGGGAAAATAAATCCTTGTTTTCACAAACTGTAATTACTTTTCTGTTTTAACTCACTGGCTGTAATGTAATTGCCCACAACAGCTATTCTTATAATTAGACTGGACAAAGTAGGTTTTCATACACCATTTCCCCCTTCTCACATAAAGTTTCTTTTTTTACGTATAATGGAGTTCTGGAGACCCGATGATTATGCTTTAAAAAGTTTAACCTTGCTTTTTTGCCTTCTGAAGTTTCCCCTCCCCCCCAACACTTCATTGAAAGAGCACCTTGGGAGAAGTAGTGGCACCCCAAAATAATATCCAGTCAGAATTCTACAACCAAATACAAATGACAACATAGAGACCTGTTAGTTTCTGCACATAATCTTTGATAATTGACATATTGCAGATGAAAATATATTATTGTTAGGTTTTCCAAGTAGCTCAAGATATGAGCATAAGACTTTCAGAGCTGTGTTTCTTTTCTTGCCCAACCTAATTTCCATTCTCTACTGATGGGTACCTGATGCATCAGGAAAAAAATGACTTTAGGAAGCAAATCACATCCAGAGTGACTAATAAATTCATGGCAATTGAAAAATAAATATAAAGAATTATATTGCATCCCTTGGCCATCTCACTTGCCATCCTGCCTGCTAGTATTGGAAAAGCTAGGCTTCTGTTATCCACAGTTGATAACAGTTGATATTTGCTTCTACAACTTCAAAACATTTAACATCAACTGTATTTTTTTTATAAAAGTATACTTACTGTTTTTACAAGATTATCTGTCTGTTTTTATTATGAGGAGAAGCAAACACTTTGATCAGACATTCAGACAACAGCCAAGAAAAATATGAGGCAAAATGTACAGCAGCTTTCTGCACATCCAACTTTGAATCCAGCCCATTATTCCTTTTAAAAAAATACAATTTAATATTTACTTCCTTTTTTTCTTCCAAAATAAACTTTTGCCATATATAGATCAAAATATCTATATCACTAAGTAGCTTTGTGGGAGTGGAATAAATTCCATTTGCACAACAGGACTTCTCCCCAAACATGCCCCCTAAGCGTGTTCTTGGGAGCAGATTTGAAGTCACCATGGAGCACAAGCATGAGGAGTGGGGGGGGGGGACTCCTCATGAGCAACTTTTACTCATTCCTCCCCCATAGTTCTGATATTCCGCACATACCTACATAAACCTTTTCTGGGGTAAGAATGGTCCTGCAAATTGGGGGGTGGCCAGTATCCCACACAGCCCTAAATATGCCGTTCAACTGCACCATTTGAATGGAAAGTCAGTCTTCCCTGATGCTGTCAAGCTGCATGCCACTGAAAGGAAAGGAATAGCTAGAAATCACTGGTTCTTTTCAAAGCCAAAAGCCATAATTATGCTGAACGTAAGTGGTGTATGAACCAAAAGGTATGGGAAAACCATTTCTTCGATGTGTATCCTGGCAACACCAAAATATTCCACTCACCCCCCCCCCCCCCAAAAAAGCACATGCCTCATGCCATCAGCTCTAGTGTGGTGTAAAGCTGCTTGCTGGGTTTAAATCTCACTCAGCCAGAAAGGATGTTCACTGGGTGATTTTAGGCTCAGTGCTTTATCTCAATCTAACCTATCATGCAGATATTGTTGTGAGGATAAAACTGGACATAAAGAGCAACCTGCTCTGAATCATGGGAAGATGGTGGGTGAAACTTTGAATACATAAATAATAACTTGCCATATTTGATTGACAGAAGCGCATTTTGGTTTCAGTTGCTTGAAGCTTGAGAGTATTACAACATTCACAACGTTTTATAGAAAATTGGCATCTTTTATAAGGACTCTGCTAATCCTGCATAGATATAAATCCATCATATATATATATATATATATATATATATATATATATATATATATGCAAGATGATCCAAGATACATACCTGTGTGATATTGTATGATTGATAAAAAGTAGCTTTAAGCAACTTCCTTAATATTAACGAGTTTTGTTAAATCTCAATATTGTAATGCTTGCAATCACTGCATTTGAGATTGCTTTAATCACTCTCATTATTTTCACTAAAACTGTAGGCAATTCCATTCTTTTTTTCTCATTTTGTCTTCCACTTCTCCCTCTACCTCCTTCCCATTCCATTTTATAGTCCTTTTCAGACATAAACACGGAGGGGAAGCAATTTTGATTTCATTTTTGAGTGGTGCTGCAAAGAAAAGTAACAAACATCTGTTTTTGCCTTAACTGCATCCATATGTTCAAACTCTCTAATACGCGTCTTCTGGAGAAATTTACAACCCTATTTGGTGGGCACTGCATACTATTGAATTAACTTTTTTTCACAGTTAAAAGAGAGAAGAGTTTAATTTATGCCAGGGCTCAAAAAAGCACAGCCCAATAGCTGTTTATAATAGGAGAGCTAAAGCTTGGAACATGTAAAGTGATTTTTTAAAATGCTTTTGAGCATGTGCAGAGTTCCTTTGCCTCCTCATTGAGCAATTGAATCCTGTTCCCACATGTTTAGTATTAAGTAGCAGGCTTCCAGGGCAGATGGTATGACTCCCAAACGGCCTGGGTCTCCCACATCTCCTCAGAAACTGAGTACTGGAATATATAATATGTTCAGAGACTGGAACTACGCATTAAATTAAAAACTAAAATGCTGCCAAGGAAAGTCTACGTTTCTCTTGCCTCTTTATTACTGCCAGAGAGAAGAGAAAGCAGAGAAGTAATTCCACACACCTGGTAACCAGTTGCCTATGTGTGTGTGTATATCTACACAATCAGTACAAGTGATCAATATTTAATCATTTGTTCATTACACATTAACATATTTTTCAGCTTAACATGTGGAAATGCTAAATGTGCTCTCTCTCTCTCTGTGTGTGTGTGTTTGTGTGTGTGTGTGTATAGAGCAATGAATTGTAAAGGAGTCCTATAGTTTATTTCATTTTATAGCCTCATTTTACAGCATCTGGAACAATTATGGAAAGAACCAAAGTTCTGTTATTACAGAGGACTAACAGAAATAGGACTTTTTATTACTGAAATGTTTTAGAAGCATTGAGCTAAAACATTGGTTTGTGCAATTTTGTATTATTGTAGTCAATGTCCCAGATTAATTGTATTACTTTTTAATTAGATGATGATATGGGAAACTTTTCACCAGTGAAAAGCTTATATGGCAGAGTAATAGCCAACCCCAGCTCCCTGGCAGTTTCATTGCAGTTCTTGGAATGCATAGTAAATAAATGTGTACTACTGTTGAAGACCAGAGAGAATACCGGTAGATAACCTTGGGATAGAACTATTGGCTGCAGAGTGCTGAGTTTCCAGCCCACTCTTGGAACTCAAGGATACCTATGCAGCCTCTCATTCAGGCACTGCCTAGGCACAGATCTGCTTAGCTTCAGCATCATTATGACACACTGTACTTAGGGCCATGTCCTTGAAGCTACTTGTCCTGATGTCATTGCAACAGCTTCATGTCCTGCTTCACGTCATTTGGCTCCTGTGGCCTCTGATGTACACAACATAGAAGTATCAGACTTGGGGTCAATTGCACTTCACTTTGATATGGGAAACGAAGGAGAACTCAACACAAGGCTTCTATTTTGGCAGCAGTCCTTTCTGGAGAGCACAAGCTGTTCCTATTTCCAAGTATGAAGATGCTTGCATTATATAGTCAGGATCACATTTGGAACAATGCTAATTCACTTGCCCAGTTCCTCTGAGTTTACTTGGGAGTTGGTCACAACATTGGATTGGAACTGTCATAGTTAGCGTCATGATTCTGTGTAGGTTACTATTTTCATAATATTAGCAAATCATTTAAATAAAGCTAAGAACTTTACTGTAAGTTTTACCCTTGGATCTTCAGATGTTGTTGGACTACAACCCTAGTCAATATATGGGAAACCAGGGTTGGGAAGACTGGGGTGTAGACCTTTTGGTTGAAGAGCATGGTAGTTTTCTCCAGAGCAATTTGCCTAAGGTCTTTAAAAGATACAAAATAAATGTCTTGGCTCTGTAACTAGAGCAAATTAAGTAGATCTGATATTTAAAGAATGAATGCTTGCTATTTCAAGACGTTTTAGTCAATTTATCACTTTGTAACATTTAGATTGCAGTCCCTTCATACAGTAAGGCTGCTTCAGTTCAATAGGATTTAAGCACCCTACACAGGATTACAACTTCAGACTAAGAAAGGGCAGCCCATATTTATCTTTGCAGTTCAATGTAATCTTTTTAATTAGTTGAATATTGTTCATTAAATTTCATTTCATTATTTTAAAAAGTGAAGGGCTTATATAGAAAATACTTTAGTTTTAAATTACAGTTGTTCTGAACACATTGTTACATTTAAATTTTATGCTGCTGGTACCATCCTAAATGTAATTTGTATTGCATTTTATATTGACAATTCTCTTTAAAGCCCTTTGCTACTTTTCCACCTTTGGGGTAACACTCAGTACATAAGTAGAAATACTTTAAAGGTTTGAGTTTTTCTTAATACCTGAAAATACTAGCTTTTGTTGCAGGCATATGATGCAAGCAGAACAAGGTGGTGGAAGCAAAGAAAAATGGAGTCCATAAGGAGAGTTTCTGATTGTAATAGCTGGTCTCTGTTTAATATCACAGAACAGAATGAAGTTTTGCAGTTTCTCATGGAAATAGCTTCTAGAGTACTAAAATGATTACCTCATTCTTAATACCAGTGCCAAGCACTTAGCCCCACTGTGCACACACGGGCTTGATTTTCAAGATGAAAAAAACCAGAAGTGTGGAATGACATTTTCAGGTGACAGTTATGGTTCTATTGCCTGTAATTAGCACCTCTTAACATGCAAACCTGCCTATGTTTTTTCCAGGCTGCTGAAGCTCAAATCCGAAGTTTTGGACAGACTCCTTCCCAACTGCTCATAGAGCCGCATCCTCCAAGAAGCTCTGCCATGCAGGTGGTAAGTTAGGTGCCAGGTTAATTATTTGCGAATCAGCTGCTCCAAATTCATACGTACACACTTCATTTCCCAGTACAGATCATTTTTAGTGATTTAAATGTTCTTTCTCCATAGACTTAATTGAATACATTATGAAGGATAGAAAAGGTTTGTTCATTATTTGAGCCAGGTTTTAGAAACATTGCGTACAAGCCAGGGCATTAGAGTCAATGGGTACTTTGCTGTTAAGTGATATCCAACGTTGCATGAGCAACTTTAATAGTGGAAGCCTGTTTTGAAAGCAGGCTGATACCGTTGGATGCCATTCATTGTCTTCATTTGGGTGTGGCATTTACTCAAGGTGTGGTTCTTGTGAAGAGTCAGGTGTGTTTGTTTGCATACTGAGTGTTTTCAGAATATTCAGCTGGCATTCAGATATATCATAGGATCTATAGTTTTCTGCATAGGCCCTGTGGTTCTGTGCTCAATACTAAAACGTGCAAAATTTCATGACAACAAATTTTCTGTGCTGAATTTAAGTTGCCATACTATGTTAGAGTTGTACTTACGGGAAGTAGAGGGAGGAGAGGCAGATGGGCTAAAGCAGAAGGAGAGGTTTTGGTGGGAAGCAAAAGAACCAAAAAGCAAAAGATACATAACGGAATCTTAGTTATCTTATCAGTTGCTTGAATTCAAGGTTGCTCACACTGTATTATTATGCAGGTACATGATTGTATGCAAGTAATATGAAACATTAAATTGTAACTGTTTTCAACACAATATGGAAATCACCATGTTGATCCTATGATTAGCTTCCAAATTCTTAACAGTTTTGTTTGTTAAGTTCAAAGGTGAAGTCTGATCCACACATTCAGTTTCTAAAGTTGTATTCAAACAGCACAGATCTCTCAGGGAACAGGTGGGCAGATGATATGTCTGAGTGTCGGGCGGTGATGAGATTTTGTTACCACTTTGCACTTCTCAGCTTTTCCAAGTAAGCAGATGTGTAATTGACTTCTCCATCTGCAAATGTCTTCAAAAATGTAAAATGTGCAGATCAGTCCTACGTTGAGGTTCATGCTTTTACTCCTGCAGCTGTTGTTGTTTGAGAACCCAGGTACCAGATGATAAATGGTTTTGAACACTAGAATTTGAGCAAAGATCAAGTTTTTCCTAGACAAAAACACATTGCCTTTTCAGATGCATTAGTACATTGGCTTTCTCCATCACAAAGCCAAATGTTTTACCACCATAATGATTCGGTTAATCACTAAAAGTTTCAGTGCTAGATTTTTTTTGGGGGGGAGGTAGGTGGAGTATGTATGGAGAAGAAATTAAAGGCACCATGGGCTGCATTAAGTGCAGAAGCCATAATATGCACCAGGTGTAGTAATTAGCAATCACATGAAGGCTGCCTATTTGTCTGGTTTGGCTGCTGTTGCTGTATCCCCTTGTGTTTTCACACCATCAGATAGCTGGATTTAATTGAGGCCACATCAGATGAGGCATTACTGACACCTTTAATTGAATGAGCATCCAGGGAGGATTAACTCATAATATTGATTGGCTTTTAGCCACTTGCTCAAAAGGGTGTCTGGGTAGCTTATTAGTTGTTTTTATTTACACCTTTATACAAAGACTGTAAATAGGAATTCATAGTGCAATATGTTTTTCTAAGTACTCTTAATAACTTTTTTAAAAGGAGTGATAATAAAAATGCAAATGAACTTAATTTTTTATTAGTTCTGTATAAAAATATGTTAAATGTGCCCTCTTATATACACATTTACATATGTGCACATGCATTGTAATGTTGCTGATGATAAAGAGGCAAAAGCCATTACCAGCATATTCAAATTCCATAAAGATACTAATTAATTATTAAGAAATAGTTTCTCAGATGCAGTCACAGGTAATACTAATGGACAATGAAGAAAACACTCCTTGTAAATATAAATTTCTCTCAGCAAACTGAACATTAAAACCAAGCACTCTGACAATCCTGACTTGAGCTTTATATAGCTTAATAGCTGTGTCGACAAAGCATCACAAAAAATGAGAGATGCTTTTGTCATAGTGATGTTATGCATTGTCTATCAGCACAAGTTTTTAGGATAGTGGTTTAAATCTTGTGGTTTTCTAATACATTTCATTTATACATTTTTATGTATGTTCCAGAGACTTACAATGGGAACAGAGTGCAGCTAACTTAGATTTATCCAACCCCTACACCCACCTTTCATTTATTCTGCTTTAAAGTCCTAAAGTTTTAGACTTAGATCATAATTTTCCATGACTGGAATTCTGCTCATGGAAAACTCCTGTGGTAGAGGACACAATTTTCACCAAACCCTCTTTACTCCTGCAGTCCTCTCTGCCTTCTGAAAATCTTCTATGGGAAGTGATACTAGGATCTGCTGGTGAATTGGCAGAAAAATCATTCCTTGTATCAGTGACAGCCTCTGGTGAATCAGTATCCAAGCTATAGTATTTACAATACATGGAAAGGTGTAGAAAGTACATGCATTACACATTTTTAATTCTGTATTGCTATTCCTAAATTAATTCTGATGGTATGCAAACACTGCATATTTAGTTTTCTGTTCTCCCTTCCCCCCTCTATGATTTTCCTGGAATTTTATTCTTTGAGCTTTGGTGCAGCTTTTAAAATTCTCTGCTTTATTTTATTTTATGGGGTGTACTTTTTTTGAAGCACTACTTCTGCTGATGTTGAAGCTAACTGTTTGCAAGACACAGGCAACTGGAAACTTTTAAATGGGGCCAATGACTTGCTACAAATGTTGGCTTCTTAATATTTTTTTCGCACTGTATGTAATTAAGGGAAAAAACCCTCAAGGTGTTCAATAAAATGATAGTTTCCATGGGCCTGTCAAAAATTACTGCATTGGCATTCATTTGCGGTGGCTATTGCTTGTTTTAATTGGGTCTTCCTTCTTTTGTCCTGTCCTGTCCTTTCTTTCTCCTCCTTTGTCTTTTCTTTTTTTCCATGTGGTTGGGGTCTTGTTGCGCCCACTCAACAGTATCTCCTCCTGCAGAGTCCATTGATGTTCACAGACCAAGCTCAGCAAGATGTCATCATGGTCCTAAAATTTCCATCAAACTCCCCTGTAACGCATGTAGCAGCCAACACCCAGCCTGGTTTGGCAAATCCTGCTGTGATTACCGTCACTGCTAATCGACTGTTTGCTGTGAATAAGTGGCACAACCTTCCTGGTAAGTATGGAAATACTAGCAAGTTAAGATATAAACAGTAAGTTGGGTTGGGTTGATTGTGTGTGTCAAAGATGATGCATGCTTGTTTATAATAGGTTGGATCTTAGGAACCACAAGTGAAGTTACAGTATGAGAGTGGAACTGTCCATCCTTCCCACTGTACCTCTAGAAAGTCATTCCTGGGATTGGAAGACTGTGAAGGATGCAGGGATGGATGCTGCAGCTGGAGGGAAGTGGCAAAAAAACAAAGAGCATCACCCTTGTGTGAATGAAAATACCTTTCACATGCATAGGGTATTCATTTGATCCAATCCAATATGAGATCCTTCAGCATGCCTATTAATATGTAAAAAGACAATATCTAAAAAGACAATATCTAAAAAGACATCTGAAGCTGGTTCAGGCAACCAGGTTGATCACTGGGGCAAGAAGGTTTGAGCATATTACATTGATCCTGGCCCAACTGCACTGGCTGACAAATAGGTTCTGGGCCCAATTCAAGTGCTGCTTTTGAACTGTGAAGCCTTAAACGGCTCAAGACCACAGTACCTCAAGGACCGCATCCCCCCGTATAAACCAACCCAAACCCTGCAATCATCATGTGCCTCCCTCATGGGCCTTATCTGTGGTGGCCCCCCTGTTTGTGGAATGCACTCCTCAGGGGGGCTCACTTGCTGTCTTCATTAAATATCTTTAGGTGCCAGGTTGAAAAAATTCTCTCCAACCAGGCCTTTGGCTGATTAACGTTCTATGGGCTTTTAAATGTGTTTGTGGGAGGGGGAGTTATTGGTTTGTTTTTGTTTTTATTCCTGCTTTTATTATGTGTTTTGTGTTCTCATTTTGTGTTTTTTTTGGGGGGTGTGTGAACTGCCCTGTGATCTTTGGATGAAGGGGGGCTATAGAAATTAATAAATCATAATCACAATCATAAAATGATCTGGTAATTAATTCCCTTCTATTTCAGGTTCTGTTAATAGCAATTTTAGAATTATGTTATAATTGGACAGTGTTATAAAGGAATTGCACAAGAAAACCTAATAATGTAGCCTATCTCTATATAACAATAAAATGCTGTAACTGCCCTACAAGATACATACCTTGTTCTGTAGAATAAGTAGGCTTCAAAGCTCAAAGATTAGCTGCCAAATACTTTTTATAATAAGGAAATTAATTTGCCTAACAAAACAACTGGTAATGCTATACTTTTTAGAAATTTCTAGAATCAGTATTCACACTTTTGAATTATAGTGGCCTGCCTTGCAGCGGGATAGCAAAAAGACCATCCTTGGTCCTCTGTTTAAATTTGAATAGTGAGTTTTAGCAAACAAATACAGCAACCTCTGTATCTCCTGATTTCCCACTTTCCCCACTTCTTTTCCTTGCTGTTCCTTGGAGCAATTTGTCTACCAAGTCATCTCCTATTCAGCAATGTTCACTGTTCTGTACTACCTATTACCCATTTACCCCTTAGCCTTTTCACTTCTTTATCAAATGATATTTTCCCCCTTTCATTTTTGATATGTCTTGCTGTTAAGATTATAAACCACAAGTCAGAGTTATTGTTCAGAGCTTGTTACAAAATTCCTATCACAATTGTGGTACTAAATAAAAACTACTTTTGCAAGGACAAGGAGGCGTACTAATGTGGCTCTTTACATGTGCAAGTAAAATTGTACACCTACTTCATTTTGGTAACTTGTCAGCTTAAGCACTTTACTACCCATTATGTCCATATAGGGTAGAAACTTATATTGTGTCATCATTTATTCAGATTTTGCTGAAGCAGGACTTCTGAATTCCACAACAACTGTGTAATCATTCCAGCAATGCTGGTTTTATAATAAGCATATGCTTTGCAAAGTACATGTGAAAATGCGAGATATTGCACACATGATTTTTATTATGTTAGCTTCCATTTCCGGAAGCTTTCATTGATATTTTGAAGTGGAGCTCTGAGGGGAAAAAATGTGTTTAGCATCAACAAAACATGAACGTTTCAGTTACAAAAGAAATGTTCATACATTTGCATAAAACTGGCGTTCACAAATGTTTCTTGAAGTTCATGTATGCAGCTTTCCCATGATGAATAGAATATTTAATATAGTGTGAGCTAAATCCTTTTCTCCATCATAAAATATTATATATATATATATATATATATATATATATATATAATCCTTTGTGCTGTACTATTCAAAGTATTTTTTTAAATGGAGGAAATAATATTTGCCACAGTCAGCAGATGGTTGTCACATTTTGTTTTCAGTGCTCTTTACCACTTAATTTTGTTTTGTTGCAACATGAGAGGCTGCTGGTCAAGCATCTGCTATAGCTTATGGTCCAGAGCTGGAGCCTCTGATGATGGTACACATTGAGAATAGCAATAATCTAAAATAAATGTAATAAACAGTCCTTGAAAGCACCTGGATTTTTGTTGTTGATGGTGTTCAATAAATGGATGAAGCTACCACAGGGAAACAATGGCATATAGTGTTTGATTTATTGGATTTTCCATGGTTTTAATGCCTGAAAGTAACACAGTTTTTAAATCTTCTCTCGTGCATTCTAGCTCATCAAGGTGCTGTACAGGACCAGCCATACCAGCTGCCAGTGGAAATCGATCCTCTCATAGGTCTGTCACTTCCTTCTCTCTTTGCGATTCATTAAGCTCTGTATGGTGGCCCTGAAGTGTAGATTACGGTTGTTTTTCACTTGCTGGTTGCTGGGAATGGAATTTTCCTGATAAACCATTTGCATGCAAATTGGAATGCAATGAGCTGTGGCTATGCTGGTATTTCATCAACTCCCCCTCATTGGTTTGCCTAATTTGAACAGGCCTAGGACGTGTGTCAGTGAAAATTAATATGGATGCCGTAATAATGTGTGATTGAGAATGCGCATGAAGTACTGTCAGGATAATATTGGGTCTTTTCATCACTCAGACTTGTTGATGAGCAAGAGCGAGGCATGTTATGATGAATTGGTGCGCCAGTAATGCGATGGAGCTCTTTTGCTGAGGAAATTTTCATAATAACAGTGGGATTCTTAACAGCACTGTGTTGTGAAAAATAAAACTGTGGTGCCAGAATTTCATCATTAAGGGAGATCAATCCTTTCTTCACAGGCCTGCTGTTCAGGCTGAGGGAATTAATGTGTAATTGCAGAACAGTTCCAAAGTCGAAATATATTGCTCAGCCATTTTTAGTGTTCAGGTATTAGTATTCTACCATTTTTCTAGGGTATGGCAGACTTCAGGATCACAATCAGGAAAGTAAGGATATTGTTTTCTCAGCTAGATAAATCATTATAATCCATTCTACTTCCAAGTGGCTTGTTATGGTGGTGGTGATTCTTATTACCAAGAAGAAGGGCTTGTTTATTTGCAATTCTTTGTTTTAGGCATTTGCAATTTGGCCACCATAATTCATTATAGCTTGTGAATTTCTATGTATTACAGTTCTGAAAGGCATCACTTAGCAAATACAATTTTTTCTCTTCTTCTATGATTTAACTTTAGAAGAGAACAAAAAAATATTTTCATAATCACCTCAAAATTCATCTGTAGATCGATTTCTCAAATCGACCTTTTATAAGCTCTTTAGTTACTGAATGCAAATGAACCAGAATATTTACATTTAAAGACCAAGGCAATTGTCACAAAATATTTTGTCACATTACTGTATTTTTTGCTCCATAGGGCGCACCGGACCATAGGGCGCACCTCGTTTTTAGAGGAGGAAACAAGAAAAAAAAATCTGGTTTTCCTCCTCTAAAAGCCCTTTTTTTGAGGATCAACTAAGAGTTTTGCAGCTTTTTTGCAAAGGGAAAAGCCCTGGGTGTTTTTTTTTGAGGATCAGCTAAAATTTTGCAGCTTTTTTTGCAAAGGGAAAAGCCCAGTTTTTTTGAGGATCAGCTAAAAGTTTTGCAGCTTTTTTTGCAAAGGGGGAAAAGCAAAGAGGAAAAGCCCCGTTTTTATGGGGTTCAACTCACATTTCTGAAAAAATCTTAAGGAAAGGGAGCCGTTTCTACTGTTTCCAGACAGATAATCTAATCAGCCAGTCACATGTCGCTGGGGAAACAAACAACCTCCCTCTGCAGCACATTCAACAAAGGAGGCCTGGGCAAGGGGGCGGGGCCGAAAGGGAGCCGGGACTCTTATCTCTCTCCTGATCTCTTGCAGATCAGCTGCTCAGCAGGTCCTTTCAACACCCCCTTTTCTCTTTGTAAAATAAAAAGCACAATCTGCTTTTGGCCCCTCGGCAATTCAGCTCCAGGGACCACCATTCGCTCCATAAGACACACAGATATTTCCCCTTACTGCGGTGCCCTGCTAGACAAATGCCTCGCTAGATGAAAAACTCGCTAGACGAACGCATTCGTCTAGCGGAAGGCTGCCCCGCAAGACGAATTTGTCTATGGGGCCGTCTAGCGAAAACCGTGGTTTGCATTGCCGCTTCACTAGACGAAAAAACCGCTAGACGAAAATATTCGCAGAATGAATTATTTTCGTCTGGCGGGGCACCACTGTACTTTTTAGGAGGAAAAAAGTGTGTCTTATGGAGCGAAAAATGCAGTATTTCAAGTTATTATCTTAATATAACTACTATAGCTAGTGAAAAATTTATTAAGTGGTAATTGATTATTAGTATATGCACATATGAATACTGATATATGTGCCATGATTGGTGATGTGTAATAACTACATGAAAATTGTTGCAAGGTGCCCTGTTGCTCCATTCACTCATAACACTAAGCCAAACTATGGCTTAGCATGAACAAAGAAGTGTGTGGGCTCATAGGAGATTGCATCCTCTTTGCCACCTCAGTTATAGCTTGTGGTTTGTCTGGAGCAAGACAAACAACAAATTCAAGTCCGGATGACATACTAAGCTACACCATGGTTAATCTCACAGCAGCATACTTGCAGGAAGACCATAGTCAGACTAAAACTGCTATGATCTCCTCTCCAGAAGATCATACACTAAGTCATAGTTTGGCTTAGTGTTACCTACGGACTGGGTCTATTTAGCTGACTAGTTTATTTAATACAGATTATCATGGTCAATGAATGTAACGTTTGGCTACATTACAGTTATGATGCTGATGTGCATTCCCCTCTGCATTTCAATGCAAATGCGCAAATGTACACCCAGACATTCAAGTGGTTTTCCATGAGCTCCGTTTAGTCAGTCTAAAAGCTATATTGTACGCCACTATCCCTGGTTCAAGTGATAATGTTTTAGTTGTATCAAGAAATTATGTCTTCAACCATTTGTTTGTTAGGACATTTATAGACCACCTTTCACTGTAAAATATATGGGTGTACATATAATAACAAGAGTATGCAGTAGGCATCCTAAACAAAAATTATATTTAAAGTCAGAGCCATTTGATTCATAATGAGTTCCCCAAGGAATAGAATAGTTTAAAATATACCCATACACACATTCAGTTACATAAAGCCTTATACATGAACATTTTAAAATGTGCAATACTGGTATAATACCATTTGTGGATGTCTACTTATTAGGAGGTAAAGTTTTTTTATTTTAAAAACAAAACACAGCACTCCTTTTTAAAAGGAGATTAATACATTGTTGAATTTAAGCAGTGCTGTCAAGTATCCCGTTTTCCCCGGGATTCTCCCTTATTTCAAGCAGTTTCCTGCTGCTCTCCCTTATTTTTTATTTCCCTTAAATTTCCCGTTTTTAATGGAAGCAGCTCCTCCCCTGCTGGCCAGGGACTGGGTGGGAAGACCTCGCCTACTTGGAGAGAAAAGCCTCAGCCCTCAAAGCAAGTGGGAGCCGTTTCCCGTGCTTACAGGAGGGGGTATTCCTCCCCCTGCATCAGCCCCTATCCGCTGCCGCCGAGCCCCTCAGCCGGCCAATAGGGTTAGCTGGCGGGCGGAGCCTGGCTGCCTTTGAGCAGCTGCTGCTTCCTGTCCTGTTTTGATGGGATCAGACAAGAAGACGATGGGGCTCCATCGTGCAGAGCACATGGCTGCCCTCCTCTTTGCTGGCTGCCCTCCTCTTTGCTCCGCTCCGAGCCCGAGCCCGCTTGGAGTTTACATTGCTGCTCCGCCCACTTTTGCTTCTGGCTCCGCCCACCACTGACATGTGACTGTCCCTGGGATAGGTGAGACTGCTGATCCCTTATTTTCAAATCCGAAACTTGACAGCTATGATTTAAGGGTTAACTTTCTGTAAACTGTCATTTGTTTCTACAGAGAACTGTGAAGATAGAGAGTATCAGCAGAGGGCCTAAATGATAGTTTAACTCTTGCCCTTTAAAAACCAGTGATAGCCCTATGAGTCAGGTTTCTACTTTATAGACATTCTGCTCAGTTACAGGCCGATCAGGGAGCAGGATTTCACACAAATTGGAATTGTTGTTGAGGGGATGACTCAAGATGTCAGGCCAAGGAGAGCAGATGGGAGTCTGGTGTGTTTGGCTGTTGGTTAGCTCAAGAAAGGGCTGGAAGCTGGAGTCAGGCAGTGGACATCAAGGGAGTTAAGAAGTAGCTCAGAGAAGCTGAGAGGAATCAGGAGCTGAAATCATTGGCTAAAGCTGAGGAAGAAGGTCTGTGAGGAAGAGCTTGTGACTTGAGGGACTGTCTTCAGGAGAGTTGTGCACTCAAGGGCCAATGATGATTGCAGAGAACCTGAGATAATAGTGGTTCCTGGACCCTGGAGAAGACTGCAGCAGAGTTTCTGACAGACTCTGGAGGGAAAAGGTCATGGATTTGCATGAAGACTACTCATGTAGCCCTCACTGCCTAGTTGAGAAGTGTTAGAGGGGAAGCAGCCATGGTATAGGGAAATTGGCTTTAGGTTTGAATAGTGGGACGAACTGAAACTCACATTACTATCCTCTGAAAAAGAGCAGGAACCCTGTATTGCATTTGCCATGACATTTGAAGTGATTTATAGTTTAAACATTTATGTTTCAAGCAAGTGTAACAAAGTGAAGTTAACAGTGCAGTTTATTAAGTAACCATACACACAAACATCACCATCTGTTTATATTAATACCTTTTGAAAATAAAGTATAATTTTTTTCACATCAGCACTTTATGGCGTTGTATAGAGTATGATATTCCATTTGGAAGGGCACTGATTTCAATATACAACCCAATATCACTGAGGTTATGGTGAATCTGGTATTAACTCCCAGAATGTTTCTGAGTGGTGTATACACCAGTGGTGTATCGAGGTGGATAATTGTCCTAATGTGTATCTGCCAGAGTTATAACTCACCTGGTTTATTCTGCTGGATAAGCATACTTTGGAAATGCCACTGGTATGTAACTAGAGGCTTATAGAATGTGCTTGACAATAAGATGGGGAAATTGTAGCAAAACAGTGGGGAAGAAGTAAAGGATTGGGGGTGGGTAGGAGGGAGGAACAAGCGTGAATGTGTGTGCATCAGTTTGACAAGAAATTAAAACTAGATTTGCTACTGTTTTAAATAATTGTTTTCTCTTTTGTCTCCCCCTCCCCCATTCCCTTCTAGCCAGCAATACGGGTATGCACAAGAGACAAATTACGGATCTCCTAGATCAAAGTATTCAAGTCCATTCCCAGTGTTTCGTGATCACTTCTGATAATCGCTACATCCTGGTCTGTGGTTTTTGGGACAAAAGTTTCCGGGTGTACTCTACAGATACAGGTACTGGATTCATTTCAAAAACTTTGGATAAGGTTTTCCTGACTGCTTGCGTTCTCCTTTTCAACTCAAAATCTCGTTCAGAGTTTAAAAGATAAACCATTCCCCGCTCACAGGCTCTCAGTCTGATGTATATATGACACAGAAAGAAAAAAAGAAGGAAGGAAGGAAGAGGAAACCAAGCAGATTTATTCAAGGAGATTATTGAAGAGTGGACTGTACCCCTTTCATACTGCAGGCGGGAAATGCCACTTTAAAATGGTCCCCCAATTAGAAAACACCTTGCAAATTAAAACCAAAGAATTCCATAACCTAGTACATCTGATGAAAGGTTCTAGCCCACCCAGGTTCCTGTTGCGCTAGTTTTCTACTTGCATGGAAATGTTTTAAAGCATTAAAAATTGCTCACACACAGTCAGTGGTAGCATCTGTTCTACTACCATTCCCTCCAACTTCTGCTACGTATTTGAGACTAGGCTAAAGCATATTAGTTAAACTGGAACATAAAAATGTTGCTATTAAATGTGTCCTTGGACATGTGCTTAATAACTCAAAATGCGCTATTTGAGACACATGTGCTCTCTTGCACTCAACTGACTAAATAAGGGAGGGAGTGTGAAGCTGAATCACTTTGTTCTTTCCACATGAATCAATTATTTATAGTAAGCGTATGTGTATTTAAAAACAAAATATACCTTTTTCTTCCCTTTTATTATCCCATTTAAAGCAATGCCGTGTTATGTTTACTGAACGTTCCCTGACTGCAGTTCTTTAAACAGCACTCTTTATTCAGATGGCTATTTTGCTTTTTATTTATTTTTTTGTAAATGATTAGCAAATGGTGATGGAAGGCATTGTGTAAATTTAGAAGTGAATGTTTAGCAAGCTTTATAACACAACGCACATCAAAGTGCAAGAAGCTAAATAGGTACTGCTCTGGCGGGAAGGTAAACGGTGTTTCCGTGCACTGCTCTGGTTCACCAGAAGCAGCTTAGTCATGCTGGCCATGTGACCCGGAAGCTGTACGCTGGCTCCCTCAGCCAATAAAGCAAGATGAGCGCCGCAACCCCAGAGTTGTTCACGACTGGACCTAATGGTCAGGGGTCCCTTTACCTTTAAGATAGATGTATTGAATGATCAAGCTTGGATCCAAAGTAGCATAAGTCTTGGCTAGTGCAAGTTTCCCCACCCATTTCCCACTAATTCTCCATTCCCATTGCACTTCTCTGTGTCTTATCCCACCACTTTTCTGGGAGGCACCTAGAACTCAAGAGCTATAGTGGGTTCCACTTTGGAAAAGGGGCTGGAAAGCCCTGTTCCATGAACAGAATTCTGTTTGTGATCATCTGGATCCCAAATGCCATATAAAACAAATAAACCAACTTCCTGTGGTGATGATGATGATTTATTTATATGCCACCCATCTGACTGGGTTGCCCCAGCCACTTTGGGCAGCTTCCAACAAATTAAAACATCCAACACAGTAAAACATCAAACATTAAAACCTTCACTGTACAAGGCTTCCTTCAGGTGTCTTCTAAAAGTCTGGTGGGAGGGAGTTCCACAAGGTGGTTTGACTACCGAGAAGACCCTCTGCCTGGTTCCTGTAACCTCACTTCTCGCAATGAGGGAACCTCCAGAAGACACTTGGAACTGGATCTCAGTTGGGGACTGAGACAGCCAGTTAAGACATCAGGGGGTCAAAATTAGTTTGGTTATCTTCTATATTTTTTAATGAAAAAGATCAATATTAATATCTAGCGCAGCACTATTAAGTGTACAGTGGAAAAGTCGTATTTTAGATGATGATAACTGATTGATAAGCAATTAAGAAATATAATAGAATGCAAAATCTAGTTTTGCTCTTCTTTCTATCTAGTGCAATGGAAAAATCCTATTTAAGATTATATTAATTGATTGATAAGCAATTAGGAAATATAATAGAAAACAAAATCTAGTTTTGCTGTTTTTTCCCTTTTTAAACCAGCTTACTCTTCTGTTTGCATGTTCCTTAAAAAAATAAATTAAAGAATAGCTGGTTGTAGTTTTATATTTGGTTAACTCCCCATGCAAATACTTTTTCTGAGTTGGGTGTGAGGGGGAGAAATGAACAGAAGATGATGTGATCAGTAATAGGTAATGGCAAGCTATCACAAGTGTTGAATTCAATTATATTTTAGCGCTTACGCTAAAAGAATCTTTTCCTTATTATATTTCAAGGTGGGGTGTAACAGGAAATACCTTGAGCATAAATCACACTCTCTGAGTATAGCTAGAACAGCAGAGCCACAATAAAACCATCTTGAAGTGGTGGATGTTATTTTCAGACAACTTTTTAGATTCAGTAGTGCAAAAACTTGTTCCTATTTTATTATTTGCAGTACAGCTGTCATATAAAACATTAACTAGAAAATTTGTTCTGTCAAAAAAGGATGTCCTAGTGCACAATGAGTAATCATTGATAGTATGATGTAAAAAGCTGTAGTAGTATTAAAGCAAAAAAAGTTAAGTAATTGAACAAAGAAAGGTGGCTGAACAGAGTGATTTCTGTTGCCTCATGCCTCTTGGGGAAGCTTTGTAGCAGGCTAGCAGAGCATGTGCTTTGAATAAAAAATGTCCCCGGTTCAATCCTTGGCATCTCCTGGTAGGGCAAGAAAAGATCCCTATCTGAAACTCATGAGAGCCACTGCCAGTCAGTGTGTTTGAGCAGGTGTGGGGAACCACCTTCCCCTCCAGATGTTGATAAACAACTCCCATCAGCCCCAGAAAGTATGGCCAATGGCCAGTGAGAGTTGTATTTCAGAAACACCTAGAGGGCCCACATCTGGAGTAGAGAATACTAAGCTAGATAGAGCAATGGTTTGAATCTGTATAAGGCCATTTCCTGTTTCTTAACAAAAGCAAAATGAATGTCTGAGAAGCTGATGACCAAGGTTTGAAAACAGAATATTGTAGAATCATAGAATTGTAGAGTCAGAAGGGATCCCAGGGATCATCCAGTCCAACCCCCTGCCATGCAGGAAACCATGTCCACAGCCATTCTTGGGGTGGGCTCGAACCACTAACCTTCTGATTAACAGCCAGATGCACAGACCCATTGCATTGGAAATAAAAGCAAAAACTAACTGAGATGAAAACATCAATACCTTTTCATGGAAACAGCTATTAATTGAGAAATTAAAACAATTGAGTCTTGTGGTGCCTTAAATACAGATCTATCGAAGCATAAGCTTTTTCATGGGCCAGAGTTCACAAATAGAATGGGTACAGTGGTGCCTCTGGTTACGTACTTAATTCGTTCCGGAGGTCCGTTCTTAACCTGAAACACCACTTTAGCTAATGGGGACACCCACTGCCGCTGCGCCGCCAGAGCACGATTTCTGTTCTTATCCTGAAGCAAAGTTCTTAACCTGAAGCATTATTTCTGGGTTAGCGGAGTATGTAACCTGAAGCGTATGTAACCCCGAGGTACCACTGTATTTTGAACTCACTGGAAAAGGGTGAATAAATGATGGATCAACAATATGTTTCATGGTCCTGATCTAGGCAGGCAAGAAAAGCTTTTGGTTACAACTCTGTCACATTGCAAGCATTCTTGAAGAGAGTTCCATAATAATAATAATAATAATAATAATAATAATAATAATAATAATAATAATAATAATAATGTGTGAACACCTCAAAAAGCCTTTTGGAAGGAGGATTATTATGATTTTATATCTTGCAGTTAGTCTGCTCTATGCTGCCTAGGAACTTGCAGGATAATTCAATGTGTTTCTGTGTGCACAGAGTTCCACTCCTAACTCAGAGCCCTTTAAATATGTTTGGTTCTTCATAATAACATGCATAGATGCTTTCTACTTACATACATTGTGTCAAATTCATACCAATGCAAACTGGAATATATTTATATATAAACTGCAAGTACCAAATGGATTTTTTTTATAAAAAAAATCTAGGATAATTAAAACAATACCTCTATTTGAGTGCTATTGTTCTGTTGGCTAGCATGATAAAAAGAAATATGGGGACAATTTTAGCATTTCCACGACTTTTAACCGCTACAAACAAACAAACAAACAAACAAACAAACAAACAAGAAGTTACAATGTCAGAGTAGAGTAAAAAGAGGCTACAACAGAGATTGGGAATGTGTGGCTCTCTAGATTCAGGCATCCCCAACCTGTGGCCCTCCAGATGTTTTGGCCTACAACTCCCATGAACCCTAGCTAACAGGAGCAGTGGTCAGGGATGATGGGAATTGTAGTCTAAAAATCTGGAGGGCCGAAGGTTGGGGATGCCTGCGTCTAGATGTTGTTTGACTCTCAACATCTTTCAACCCCAGCTAGCGTGGCCAGTGGTTAGGGAAGATGGAAGTCTGGCGGCACAGGTTTTCCCCACAACTGCACTATAAGATAAAGTGTTTTTATTATTATTTAGAAGGTGCCAGGTTGCAGATCTGATTGTTGATTTACATCAAATTACCCAGATATTGGGAATAATTTCTGAGTCCCAACGCAGTGGTATTCATACCTCACACTATAGCCAAAAAGGATCCCAGAATGGCTTACAAAAAACATAGTAAAAGAGCCCCTGCCCCTTAGGCATACAATCTAAGTCATACTACAATAAATAAAAGGCATGGAAAAGAAGAAAAGGAAAAACAAGCTCAGGTAAAAGTTATTGAAGTTATAATGTGGTTATATAGCTCTGTGTGTGCATATTCTGGGTGTCCTCAGAATTCTTTCATTCTAAAATGATGTCTTTTTCACCTGGCCCTAGTTGATAGATCTTGGGGCTAGAGAGCCACTGTCTTTTTGAATGGGCATTTATGAGATAGATAGATAGATAGATAGATAGATAGATAGATAGATAGATAGATAGATAGACAGATAGATATGTGATCTCATTCAGTATAAGGAAGCTTCACATCTTTATATACCTTATGTGAAGTGCACTGTTATATGTCTATATTTATATATTGGCTAATGGCTGGGGAAAAATGTGTTTTGTGTATTCCAGGGAAACTGATGCAAGTAGTGTTTGGACACTGGGATGTTGTCACCTGTCTTTCTCGCTCTGAATCCTACATTGGAGGAAACTGCTACATTCTCTCAGGGTCTCGTGATGCAACGTTGCTACTGTGGTACTGGAATGGCAAAACCAATTGCATTGGTGATAGCCCAAGTGGTAAGGAAAGCCTTTGTTGTTACTTACTTTTTTGTGTAAATGGCAGACTTGTTGCATATGATATTTCAGTATTGTTATACCTGAATTGGGGCACATTTCTTGTTTGGGGCATCCCCCTAGATCACAGGTAATGTACCGTTTTCAACATTTCTTGAGTGCAGTTACTGCAGGGCATACTGTTTATCCCAGCAAATAATCCTGCTTCTGTGGAGCCCTGTAGGTTAAGTCACTCTGAGACTTTTTTGTGAGAAACAAATGCAAATAGTAAATGAATGAACGAATGAACGATATCCTTCACATCTATGAAGAGCTGTCATGCTAGCCAGCCATACAGGCAAAAGAAATAAATTGATTCAAATCACTTAGACCAAATAAATTTTAACTGAATAGTCTTTTGGGAAGGTAAAATAATCTAAATGTATATACATTTCATATTTTATCTGTAACCTAGAACATTACCTCCAAAGGAATGGGCAAAGGAAGGAAGATAAGAAAATATGTTTGCCATGGTGTGGGTGTGTGAGGGGGGGGTATGCAAGAGAACTATTATTATTACTATCATTCTACCATTTCAAATCCAATACAGTTGCTGACTGGGACAAAAATATTTGGTTAGAATGTTTTTTGCAATGGGGAGGTATTTAGCAGTCGCCAAAAAGACAAAATGGTGCCCATCTGATATGTAACAGGAGGGAGTTCCAAAGGATAGGGTGCTGCCACACTAGGCCCAATTCTGACATCGTGTGGCATGAACTTCTTGTTATGATGTATCTTTTGCAGAGCACAATGACTGGTTGCTCATATAAGGGGTAATACCACCTCCTTGAACATAGCTTGGGAGTTAATTGACAGCCAGTTAAGTTCTTTAATATGATGGCAATATTCTGTCCCGCTGAGCAGTTGAGATGCCACATTTTCTGTTTCTAAGTCACCCTCAAGGGCAGCCCCACACAGTACACTGTTTCTTCCAAGATAACCAGGAACACTTCCTCCTATAAGGATGCATTGATCAGAACCTCTTTTAGAAAAGGTTTTGAGGTCTGATGGATCAATAAAAAATAAAAAAAATTCCCCCCTCTCTATCATACGCCACCCTTTATTACAAGTGATCACTGGTGGGAACTAATTTACATAGATGTCAATAAATCAAGATGTAATGGCATTTAGATTAAAATGAATTAAAAGGATTAGCAAGATATCTAAAAGCAGAATAGATAATATTTGTAGAGGAAACTTTCACAGGGTTTCTGAATTACTCTGTTGCATATAATGGTTTGTCTTAAACTTTGAACATTCAATATGATACCAGCTTACATATGTATTAGCCATTTACATTTCTTCAGTATGAGCAGCTTCAACACATAATGGTATTCTGGACAAAAAGGGTTCCTTTAAAATAAATTACTGTACATGGAAGCTGTGTCAAACTTTAGCACTGTTGCAGCCTTTAGGAAGTATCCTTTGTTTAAAGCTTCCATTCCTGTCTTTTTAAAACTTTTTGCTCCCTATAATCAAGCATCCTAGAGTGACATCTACTGGTAGTGATGTGAAATTCCATAAAACAATCCATGTAGCAAAGTCAGTGGTAGAAATGTTACTTTCAGTGTTGAGAAATCAAGGTCTTGTACTCCAGAACAATCACATATCTTCATGGTTGTTTACAATATTTTGTCAAAGCGTTGTCATTCAGCAGAGCCATGCTGATTAGTCACTTGCCATCAACAAGCATCCATGTTGAAAAGTCAGTACAGTCATACCTCTGCTACCAAACGCCCTAGGAGTCGAACGTTTTGGCTCCCGAATGATCAAAAACCAGAAGTGAGTGTTCCAGTTTTTGAACTTTTTTTGGAAGCCGAAAGTCCAACACAGCTTCCGCTATTGTTTCTGGTGCACCTGCGCAATCAGGAACTAATTGGAAGCCGAGCCTTGGTTTCCAAACTTTTCGGAAGTCGAAGGGACTTCTGGAATGGATTCTGTTCAACTTTCCAAGTACGTCTGTATTCAGTTAACATGTATGGTTGTGAATTTTTCTTGATCTTCCTATCTTCTTTTCAAATTGCTTTGAAGGTTTTTTTGGTGTTTTTTTTTACAATCAAGCATTGTATAAATTTTATGACGCAACAGTGATGACCGAATGCAGTAAGATTTATTTGTAGTTATTCTGACGAATAGTCATGTAGCAGGCACTTAGTGTGTGGCTTCCTTTTTCTTTTTTGTTTTGTTTGTTTGTTCCAACCACAATACTGAGATGCATATATGTACTTTTCAGCCATAGTACACTTTCCATACCTGAACGTCTTCTGAGATTGTGTTACATTTTCCTACCCTTTCACACATTTATTGTGTCCAATCTACACCTTTGAAACATCAATGCATATGGTTCACTAAGCATCTCTCTCCAAGTTTTACAGCAGTGAGGGCCAACTGGACATTACAAGGAATGTAACGTCACTAATCACATCTCCTCTCAGATGTTCTCCAAGTAATTTCTTGTAAAAGGAACATAGAGTATTTCCCCATCCTCACTCTTCATTAGCTGCTACATTTGGACCAGATAGTCCTTCAAATAGAGGATGTGTTCTAATAGAGAATAGTTCTCTTGTCAAGTAGGGATTATAACTACTTACAGTTTGAAAAATAAGTGAACGGAGAAGGTGGGGGGAAATGGAGGCAGAAGTGCTGAGTCATATATTTTGTACTGCAGAATCATTCGAGGAAATAGAAGGATTCCTAGTTTCTGAATTTATTTATTTTATTGGCTTTTCTGGTTCGTATTTCATATCAGAAATGTGATTTGCAGTGACCCTTGTTTACTTCTCTATTGGATAGTTAATATGGGTGGTATTCAATGAACACAAGGATTTCTTCTTATGCAATGGGACTTTATCCCCCTGCCTTTGCACACCCCACACCCTCCCCAAATATGCTCTAGAGTGTGTGTGTGGGGGGGGGCTCTCCTTGAAGAAATCTAGATGGAGCATGGGGGGGGGGGAGTCCCACTGCACAAGCAGAAATCCTTGCACTGGAGGGACCTTGACTAAGGACTACATTGGATACAGCCCCCTATGTCCTTCATGGGAAGAGTTGTTCCCACCTTTGTGTGTATAGGAATCATGTCATGTCCCAATCACTTGCTTGTTCACAGTGGAACACTCCTCCTATTCCCCCCCCCCATTTTTTTATTAGGTTGTTTTTAGTATATTTTCCCATTTGTAGTCGTGTTTCAGAATTGTGTACAAATATTTGTTAAAAGTGTTCGCCTGGAATGTGAAGTGAGTGGGGAAGTGTGTCTTGACCTTTATCACACACCCTCTTCCACCTCCGTCACAAATGCTTATAATGGTGGTTTGCTTAGTAGATTGCCAGCACGCTAGCTGTGTTTTAGATTAGATGGAGACCAGCTTTTCAATGTTGCTGTGTTCGAGCTCAGGTGTCACTAAAATGATACGCATGAAATTATCCAGAAGGACCAGGATGGTTTAGTGCTCCATGATGAAATGCAGGCCTTCATATTTCAGGCAAAATAAGGCTCTGTTTACTGCTTATAGGCTTGATGTTGGATGTTGTAAAAGGAATAATATTCATATGGTAAATGAATAAAAATATAATGTGTTCCATATGTATAGCACTGGAGTAATAAGCTTAACATATAACATTTATTTACCTTATTAGATGTTCTATTCAAGCTAGTTTCCCTCTCCTAATCAACATAGATGTACTCTCCATAGATCCATTTTGATTGTTTAATTTTCTTTTGTCAGTGCTGTTCTTCTAGTGGGCCAAAAAGTGAAAATTCAGAATAATTTCCTCAATTAATTTCTTAACTTAAGAAGTTGCTCTGTATAAATCCGAAATGGGACATTCTGTGTGTTCTACTTAATGTAAATGCTAATATTGGCCATGCTGATTTGACTAATTTTAAATCGTATTGTGAGTCTAAAGTACACAGGTCAGAGAACTCCTATAAAAGGCCACAGAAAAAATCAAGTTTGCTTTAGTTACAGTTTTGTATTAGCTAGTACCTATTCCTCGTTTGTTTTCACAGACTTTTATTTCTGATTTCGAATGTTAAAGCCACCTGTTTGAAAGGAAGAGCTCCTGCCTCATAAAGATTGCATCAATACTTTAATATCTGTATGTTTTAAAATACTGATGCACTATTTTTGGTATTATACTATATATTTTCCCTTTGAATTCATTCATTCCCGTTTCCTTTCCTTTTAAAAAAATAACTTTGAACCAGCTTTCTTTAAAAAGGAAAAAAAAAACCTGGCTAATAAGTGTATCTGGAATTATTTATAATTTTATTTATGCAGGTTGTGAGTTATAATAGCAGTCTGTTACCAATCTCAGTGTTCCTGAACCAGCTATATATGATCATATTTCATATTTCTATATTTAGAAGTTCTTAGTACACACGTTTTCGGTTCCTAGATCAAATTTTAAAAAGCCAACTCTTTATGAACATTTAGGACACAATATGAAGGGGGTGGGGACCCCCGTAGAATATAATAGGGCCCTGTTTTCTCTCTGCTTATGGTGCTTGTTCTTTGGCTGAGGATGTGTACACAGGGCCATTTAAACTGGATACATTGCATCCTACATGCATGTTTTTCATGTCATATCATATATGCACAATGTTGTCCTCATCCAAATGGCAGCCTGTATTTTCCTTCCATTTAATTAGAATTTCCTGCAGATAATGTGTGGTTTTTTTTGGGGGGGGGGGTCCAACATAAAATTGCATGTTACCCAGTTGTTGACAGAAGCACATTGGGTGGGTGTGGTGCTTTTTAAAAAAAGTGTGTTGTTGTCATATTTTCCTAGGTGCCATCTCTCACCGCATATCCTATTTCTGTTGTTGAGGGATACCTGGGTGGGCTGCTGGTGGGGCCGAGCACTCTCCTTCTCTTTAACATGCAGTTTTGTGCAAGACTGGTACATAGGAAAACTTGTATCTAAAAAAATAAACAAGAGTTGTGCGCTCAGGTGAACCAATGCATACCCACAATGGGCTTAAGGTTTTTGGAATTCAGGGCGGGTGGAGAAGTACTAATTATTTGGAGGGGGGCAACACCACACGGTGCAAATGCAGCCCATCAAGCACCATCCACTAGTGTGAATGGGAAACATTGAGAGTGCGCACATGTGGACAAATATGCACAAAAACGCACACAGGGGGGGGGGAAATGGATCTCTGCAATCCCATGTGCACATTAACACTTTAGGATATACACAGCCTGAAGGGAAGGATTGGACAGGGATATAAGAAGTGTGTACAGACCACACATTCCCTATATGAACCTGACATGCTTTCTGCATGATTGCTTGTGAAAAGAAAGGAGTTTGGATTTGATATCCCGCTTTATCACTACCCGAAGGAGTCTCAAAGCGGCTAACATTCTCCTTTCCCTTCCTCCCCTACAACAAACACTCTGTGAGGTGAGTGGGGCTGAGAGACTTTAACGAAGGGTGACTAGCCCAAGGTCACCCAGCAGCTGCATGTGGAGGAGCGGAGACGTGAACCCAGTTCACCAGATTACGAGTCTCTGGTGGGGGTTCTTCTACATGTGCCAGCATCGGGAAGGTTTTCGCTCATATTTAAATATTCAGCTATTTATTTATGAAATTTATACACCTCTTGATTGTAAAAAACAAACAAAACAAAACTCAAACCTTACTAGACGTTCAGTTTTGCTTTAAAATATTTTCAAGGGAGTTAAACTGAACAGCAGATTTTGTTTATTTAACCTAACCTTTTAAGATACGTTTATAGCAGGAGTCAATAAAAATAGAGAAGGGTTGTTTTATTTAATTTAATTTAATTTATGTTGAGACGTAAAAAAAATTAATTGCTTTTGTAATATTGAAGTGCTAGGGGAGCCCTACAGTTGTAGAAAAATCAGTTATTTACATGAATTAGCTGTGAATAATAAACAGCTATGCTTGGTTTAGGAAAAGCTACCTTTTAAAGTAAAAAAAGAAGTAGTATTAATAGTGGTTTGTAGATTAAAGTCAACATTCATAAAGAGTCTGCTGGATTGATTTTAAGATGTATGGACCAACATTCAGTTGCCTCTCCAGATTTTCTGTCACTTTTTCTCTATGAAATTTAAGCCTAACAGAATGAAAAAGCAGATACAGTTCATAATCAAGCAAGGAACAAACTCTCATAATTTTCATTTTTTCCCTAGTACAATATTACTAGCCTTACTGAACTAATCTCCTTTTACGCTCTGAGGTTATGAATTCTTTGTTTTAATTCTGTAAGAGTTATAGCTTATGCAAACAGTTAGTAGGAAGGAGAAGGATTCTACAGAACGGATTTGGGTTTTTTGTGCGTTTTGTAACTCTTGAAGTAGTGTAATTTCTCTGTTTTGTATGATTTAGAAGGTACTCTCTTTGTTTTGTGAATGTTGTGTTAAATACCAAGTTCAAGTTTTAAGCAAAGCTTTAACAATGAGCTTGAGGTAGTGTTAAATATAGTGTTGCCCGAAATAAATCTGCAAAACAGTTTTGGGTATTAGAACAGGATTTGGACTTTCTTTAATTTCATTTGACTTGTTCATCTTGCTTTAAGGATCTCCATAAAGATGTACTCAACATTCTTTTCAGGCCTTCATTAAAGCTTGGATCAGTGGTCGTAAACCTGCTTAAGGGACAAAGCCTTGCCTTTCTTTGAAGTCACTTCCCTGGGATTTCAAAGAAGACATAGAAGCCAGTTCCCCCAAAAGCAGTTCTGAAAAGTTGGAAGTGGTGCCCCTTAAACCAGAAGCAAAGTTATTCCCCCCCCCTTTTCTTTGCTGAAAACCATGACAATCTTCTGAGGTACTAAGAATTTAAAAGCTTTTTAAAGAAATCTCTTCTGCTCTACAATCAGCTTCTGAGTTGACACCATTATTTGGAAAACCAGAAGCATGAAGAACCCTAAATGTTTAACATTTTTATCAAAGGGATCAGTCTGACTTTTCAAAGGACTCCTGTTCCATAAGGCTACATTGGTGCTGAGAACGAAGGTTAGACAAACTTTCAATAGCCTTTTAAACATACCATTGCTAAATCAATGTAGGCAGCCTGTGTTAAAATTATAAATACAGTTCATCTTATTAAAAATATTTAGTTAATTTCTTGTGCATCTGAAATATATATATGAAATATAAAATTACTAAACTGGTAACAACTCAAATAACATTTGATGTGCAAAAATGAATTATGCAGTCACAAGGGAAATACATGTGGAAATTGGCTTGAGTCCAGACACTTAGTAACATATATGACCTTTGGGATTGTGTCTGATGTTATATTTTTCAACCTATGTTTAATTTATTTCTTCTTAAGATTTTACATTTGAATCCTTGGCATTGCAACATCATTAAACGTCCAGACTCTTCAAGTCCATCCAACTGCCACTCTTTTCATATAATCTAAGATCAGAACAGGAGAGGATTTATATTTCTCTGGATGGATCTATTGTTGCCTCTTCCTTCAAAAACTTTTGTGCTGTTGGTCATTCCTAGGTAATAAGAGCTGTTAATACTTTTAGAGTGCAACAGACTTTGAAAACCCTGAATGTAACTTATGCCAATAATGCAGTTACAGTCAGACCTCACTCCAGGCCCTCCTTAATCTGAAAAGAACTGGGCATGCAGACTCAAAATGTGCTTGGGTACTCTATGCTAGAGTGGTAGCACTGCTGGAGTGCCAAGCCCTTTGTTGGTCTTAGGTCCATACTAATCTCACTGCCATTTTGAACTGAGCTTACTACAGTGCATCCTTCTTATTCTGTATGGCAAGGGTGGACTGCCTCAGGTCTAGGGGCCAACTATGACCTTCCAGACTTCTCTATCTGGCTCTCAGGACTTTCCTCAGGCTAGCCCCCCCCCCCTTGAATACTTTTGCCTGGCTGGAATGTGTCCTGGTTGCCAAGATGGAGAGATGTGTATGGTTGTGGTGATATATAAACTTACGTTTTTTCCATGACTGGAATGTAGCCCATGTGCAAAGAAACATTCCCCCCCTTCCTTCTTTTGCCCCGTGCTGTTTGCTGTTGGCGTGTGGCTCATGGAAGGTTGCTAGCAAGGGAATGCAACCCTCAGTGAATTTACTTTACCCACTTTAAGAAATGGAAGCTTTGAGCAGTAACCTTAAGTTGCCATTTGCATGAAAGATGAGTGCGCTGTCATTCTTCACACGAAAGAGAATAATAGCAAATGGCTATGTCATCCCGTAGGGACACGGGTGGCGCTGTGGTCTAAACCACTGAGCCTAGGGCTTGCCGATTAGAAGGTCGGCAGTTCGAATCCCTGCAATGGGGTGAGCTCCCATTGCTCGGTCCCTGCTCCTGCCAACCTAGCAGTTCGAAAGCACGTCAAAGTGCAAGTAGATAAATAGGTACCGCTCCAGCGGGAAGGTAAACGGCGTTTCCGTGCGCTGCTCTGGTTTCGCCACGTGACCCAGAAAAACTGTCTGCGGACAAACACCAGCTCCCTTGGCCAATAAAGTGAGATGAGTGCCTCAACCCCAGAGTCGTCTGCGACTGGACTTAACGGTCAGGGGTCCCTTTACCTTTACCTTTATGAATTCCCATGGCCCTTTTGCAGCATCTGATCTTGCCTAAGGAATGAGGTACAGATTGCTCTCCAAATAGCTCTAACTCAGCTCCTAGGAACTATTTATAGTCCTATATTCATCACACACAGCATGTGCTGTCACAGCTGGCCATGCCATGGAAGCAAGAGGACACAAAATGAAAGGCAACTCAGTTATCTCAGATACATATCAGTCAACCTTTCACACAGCAGTTGTACCATTGTATGTTAAAAGAAGGACTTTTTGGTTAAACCATGCACATTCATGTCAGTAGTAAAAAGTATTGCTTTTTTTAAAAAATGCTTTAGCTGTGCCTTAGTTCAGGAAAGATCAGCAGACCCCACTTTTTATAAAAGCGTAGTGACTGTTCACAGTCACCTAAGCGCTGCCTAATAAACATAAGGAGATATAGTAGGGTTCCTGCTCTTAGGCTTTTAATATGATTTCCACCACCACCCCTCCTGAACTGTCTGCCATACTTCCTGGATTTGAGTGTGCTTTGCCAAATCTTCCATAAAATAAAAGCTTTTTAAAAATTTATGGTGGCTATTTTGAAATTGTGTAGTTTGAAAAAGAGAGCAGGGTTGAGTTGCAGTAAAGTATTGTTTTTTCCTTGTTTTTAAAAAAAGCACTTTTCTCAGTAAGAAATAAAATTAAGTCTAGTTCAGCATACAGCAGAATAAAAACATAGCTTGAACTCCAAGTTTGTGTTCTGGTTTATTGAAATCGATTGATGTTTTGCCCAGTATTTCAATAGGATACGCATTGTACCCATGTAGGAAGCTGCCTCTTACCATGTCAAGCTGGGGACTTTTATACCATCTGCTATTTTATCCTTTTAGCAGCAGATATGAGGGTTGAATCCTAGCATGGAACCATTCTACCACTGAGTTGTAATACCTCTCTGATCCAATTTCTTGTACGATGCATGTCTGATCCTATCAAATGGCAAAGTGAGACTGTTGCCTCAGGTGACAGATACCGATCAGTGGCATCCATGTCTCCAGCCATTCCTCCTGAGAACTTTGGCCATTCACCTTAGTTGGCCAGCAGAGTCTTGCTGCCCTAAGGTAGCAAGTGGAGGATGCTACCCTGTTGCCAGGATTGCATTCAACCCAGGGGCATAGGAAAGGGGGGCGGCAATTCGCCCCAGGTACCATCATGGAGGGGGGGGGTTTGACAAATTATCAAGGAACAATTACTGCTCTACTAGGGCAGTTCATAAAAAACTTTTTTTTTAAATGCCTGCTCCAAAGGTCTTACCTTACTACACTAGGGATTGTATAGCTATATCTGAAATTTCATGCATATCAGTTAATATATTGACCCTCCTCCACGAAAATAGCTGTTTACTTGGCCGTTTTCCTATGTCATGAAGGCTGAGATTTCAATTCAGAGAAGCAGGGTCAAGATATTAGCTGATATGCATGAAATTTCATATATAGCTATATAATCCCTAGTTTAGTATGATAAGACCTTTGGAGTAGGCATTTTATTTTATTTTTTAAAGAAAAGTTTTTTAATGAACCACCCTACTGCCCTACCCTCTGCTGTGCTTCCCGGGTCCTGGAAAGTCAGCCTATGTGAAGAAAATGAGGCTAGGCTGAGTAGATTAGATAATACAGAGCATGGTGAAATCACAATAAATAAAACCTCCCCTTCAGTAGTTTCAAGCACTACTACAGGTTCCACATAATATCTGTACCGCATTGTTTACTGTGACAGCACCTGCACTTTGGAACTCCCCGCCTATTGCAACAAAGCACATGCCTTTGCTAGACTCTTTTCAGGCACCTGCTAAAAGCATTCTTCTTTAGGCAAGCATACCTAGATGCTTAGGAAGTTGAAGCAATTTTAATCTTAATATTTTAGCTTTCGTATGTTTTAAAGTAGGATTGTTAATTTTTCTTGATTTTACTGCTGTGGTGTTTTGGTAAACCACTTTGCAGGTTTTTTAAAAAAATATTTTTTATTAAATAAATAAACAATAAATATAAATAACATAACATAAGCCAAATAACAATGGAGCATCTTATACTTTGCCTCAGGGAACATAATGTCTTGAGCAAGCCTTGTATGCATGCCAGCTTTGATCTGTTCATGGAATTCCCTGCCCTGTCCTCCCCCCACCCCCAAAAGGAGTTCCCTATTCATTTGTCCATTTGCAGATACTATGGAGAAGGAACCATTGCTGTATACAAACAAAAGCCCCCATAGGCTCATTGACCTTGTTTAATTGCTTTTTTTTTTTTGGACCATGTAGTCATATTGACTACACACAAGCACCTCATAGGTAAGGCTTATTTTACCAGTGTCTCTGTGAATTGAGCCTCCTGTGTTAAAAAGGTTCCATTCTATGTTTTATCTTGGCTGCCTAGAACTGCGTTGTGCATTTACTGGTGAGCAACAGCATATGATGCAAATAAAATATCACAGCGCTGTCAGTGGAATTTGCACTACTGCGGGTGCCACATAATAGCTATTCCTCATTTGTAAGAATGTGATCATTTAATGTAGCAGCATCTACACTTTGGAACTAGCTGCCTGTTGAGATCAAGCAGGTGCCTTCCCTGTACTGTTTTCGTGCATGCTAAAAATATTCTCGTTTAGACAAGCCTACCCAGATGCTTAGAAAGTTGAGGTAATATTGAATTGTATTCGTATTCTGACTTTTGTATGTTTTAAAGTATGGTTGTGAATTTTTCTTGATTTTACTGTTTTATCTTTTGCAAACCTCTTTGAATTTGGTTTTTTTTTGCAATCAAGTTTGTCAATTTTATGAAATAAATGAAGTGTGACAAAGGAATTTCTTTCTTTCTTTCTTCCCATTGAAGGTGAATTTGCCACTCCTCGAGCAATCTTGACAGGACATGACTATGAGATTACCTGCGCTTCAATCTGTGCTGAACTCGGCCTGGTAATAAGTGGTTCTAAAGGTAAAGTTTGTTGTAGCCTTTTCTAAAACTCTACTTGGAAATGTTTTTCCCCCCTTGAAAGCTGAAGATTAGTATTCTTTAGGCTATGAAAGTTAAGTTTATTCATTTTTCTTATACAAATCTTTTATCTTCATCAATTTTGAAAAGCTAAGCAAAGCAAATGAACAACAAGCAAGACAGACAAAATGTTACATTTCACCATTTCATTATGAGTCCCACATAGTGCTTTGTAGAGACTAACCATGTCTAATCATCAGAGGACAGGTTTTCCCTCTCTTTCTGTTGTGTCCTGACCTCTGCCTGCTGTGTGCCACTGCTGCAGCGTAAATTATGTCATTTGTGTTTTATGTTCCAATAGAAATGGACATTGGGTTTCTCTCATGTATATTCTCACTGGTATTGAGAATATATTTGTATCGGTTATATGTTCCTGTGCTTGTACACAAATCACCTCCCATGCTAGGTGTGGAAAATCCTTTTCCACATTTCCCTGTGGAAAATCCTTTTCCTTCCATTTTGTTTGCAATGTGTGTGTGGGGGGGGGGGATATTTTCAGTCTTCCTAGAACAATATCTACAAGTTGATCCATTTGTCCTCAAAAGCAGAAACTGTGTTCCACAGACACAGTTATTCTGGATATGCAGTCCTCTAGTGTTTAGAATGTTCAACCAAGACCAGGAAGATCCAGGTTGGGTGGGCCCCAATTTTTTTTTTTTTTACCAAATCCTGCTTGCCACTTTTACAGTCAGTCTCCGTCTGTTTTGTGTTTAACTCAGCAGCAATGGCGGCAAGCAAGCAAGTCCCTCTCTACAAAAACGCAGGCAGGGGGCCTTTCCTCCCTGATTAAGCCAGATCCACCCACATCAGTAGCACACGCTGGGAGCGGGACTTTATTTCTGAACATGCCCAGTTCCCCAGTTCGCTCAGGCCATCAGGAGGAGGTAGCTGCCATTTTGCATTAGTAAGAGAAACAGTGGAGAAAATACTGTCCTTCAGCCTTTTCTGCTGGCTCTTACTAGAAACAGAAGAAGAAGTATGTTATATGGGAAGGTAACTGTTGTTGGAACAGACGGTTGGCTTGGAGCTCCTCCCCAACCCCTAAATGCAAAATTCCTTTCCCAAAGAAACCTTCAGGCTCCAGTCCTATACGCACTTAGAAGCATAGCATCTTAGACTCGGAAGGGACCCCTGGCGGTCATCTAGTCCAACCCCCTGCAATGCAGGAATCTCAGCTAAAGCATCCATGACAGATGGCCATCCAACCTCTTTTTAAATACCTCCAAGGAAGGAGAGTCTACCACCTCTCGTGGGAGTCTGTCCCACTGCTGAACAGCTCTTACTGTCAGAAAGTTTTTTCGAATGTTTAGTTGGAATCTCCTTTCTTGCAACTTGAAGTCTTTGGTTCGAGTCCTACCCGCCAGTGCAGGAGAAAACAAGCAAGCTCCATCCTCCACGTGACAGCCCTTAAGATCTTTGAAGATGGCTATCCTATCTCCTCAGTCTCCTCTTTTCCAGGCTAAACATACCCAGCTCCTTCAAGTGCTCCTCATAAGGCTTAGTTTCCAGAACCTTGATCATCTTGGTTGCTCTCCTCGGCACATGTTTCAGCTTGGACACAATATTCCAAGTGTGGCCTGACTAAGGCAGAATAGAGTGGTACTATTACTTTCCTTGATCTGGACACTATACTTCTGTTGATGCAGCCTAGAATAGCATTAGCTTTTTTTGCTGCTGCAGCACACTGTTGACTCATATTAAGCTTATGGTCCACCAAGACCCCTAGATCCTTTTCATATGTACAGCTAGTAAGCCAGGTGTCCCCCATCCTATATTTGTGCATCTGCTTCTTCATGCCAAAGTGCAGAACCTTACATTTGTCCCTATTGAAATTCATTTTGTTAGCTTGCACCCAGTTCTCCAATTTGTTAAGGTCATTTTGAATTCTGATTCTGTCTTCTGCAGCATGGTTCTATTAATTCTGAGTAAACATGCATAGCAAGGCACCATTTTTCTTCTCTTACTACTAGGGTGTGGAGCAGTGAGTTTTAGGGAAGGGGGCATGTGGTAGGATTTCTCACTGCCTAGGTTCAAATATTCACTCACCTTACTGGGTAAATTGTGGTGATAGAATGGGGAAGAGGAGAACCTTGAACTCCTTGGAGGAAAGGCAGGAAATAAATGTAATTAATAAATAAGAATAAATAAATGAACATAGCCAGTCACACACACAGTCAGCCTAATGACCTCACTGGGTTGCTGTGAGGATAAAATTGGGTAAAAAAAAACATGCACATTGCTCTGACTTGAAGGAATGGCAAGATATACACGTCTTAAATAGAGTCTTAATGACATCGCATTGTCTAAGCGAACCAGCTTGTTTTCCTGTTATGATCACAATTAATCAGAGAAAGCCAGGTCTACTTTGCTAGCATCTGTAGAAAGCGTTAATGGTTTTACCTTTTTCCTCCTCTTTCATCAGAAGGACCATGTCTCATACATTCTATGAATGGAGATCTACTGAGGGCGTTAGAAGCACCTGAAAACTGTATGAAAGCAAAGCTTATCCAGGCATCAAGAGAGGGTCACTGTGTCATATACTATGACAATGGTCACTTCTGCGTATTCAGTGTCAATGGGAAACTGCAAGCAACTATGGAAACTGATGATAATATAAGGGTGAGCATTTTAAACTTCATTCCGTGTGCAGCATCTTCATAATTCCATATATTTGAAATCTTATACTTCAGTGTTTTCTCAGCAAGTGAGAAAAAAATAAAGAAGAATGAAGACACAAAACTTAGATGTGCCTTTCCCTGCTTATCTGTTTGCTTTGTAGTACGAAAGACCTTTAGAAAAACCAATTAAAACAGGAATGGGGAACGCCTTTGGCCTGGCAAGCCAGACTTTTCTCTCTCTCTCCCACAACCTGCAAGCCAACTCTGACAGGTGGGTGGGATCACCCACCTGTCACTCATCTGGTGTCATAATGATATCAGTTGGTTGGCAGGTGGGTTGTGTTGTCAAAGTGGACCCATGGGAGTAGGGGGAGATGCTCACCAAGCAGGATTGAACTCAGTGCAGGGAGTTCAATCCTCCTTTCTACAAGGTTCAGGTGTGCCAGCACGTTTGCTGCAAAGAAATCGCTGGCACACCTGAACCAAGCAGGATGGACCTTTTGGATCAGCTAGTGCATGGCGACCAGCGACATAACAAGCTGATTTCTTGTGTAGAGGAGAATCATGATCTAATTGTTTACAGATATGATTATATGGGGAAAGTGCCTGTAACTTGTTTCACATGTCTGCCTGCATTAAATGTATTATCAATTCATACTTTATACTTGCCATACTATTCATAATTCACAGCCAAGTGTTTGTGTTGGTGTTACCATAGCCCCCTGGTACATAGTGTTTTTACTTCCTTTTCCTACAATAACTGTGCTGATAACGTGTCGCTTTCCGTTGTGATTATGTTGTCAGCTAGACCAGTAAATCTGTAAAATATCTCACAATCCCTTGCTGGCTGAAACAATTTCTGTAGTGTTTGTCATTCCCAAGGTTTCAGGAGTGTCGCTTTATGCAATGGAAATTCTACTCTCTATAGGCCAGCATTACACACAAACCAAGCCATTATTTTCCCACAGCAGTCCCACTTGGATTTAGCCTTAAACAATCCAGTCTTTCCCCCAGAGCTTCTGTACTTTATCATGCTGCAAGGAACGCGGCAACAGGATGATTAAAATGAGAATGTTCAAAATGACTCTGCCCACAGGCACTGGAGTCCAACAGTTTCACATTCTGATGGTAGTAGAAAAATTGAGTGTGTTCAAATTGTTCATATATATATATATATATATATATATATATATATATATATATATATATGTGGGCTCAGTTTGCACAGCCTACAAAGTTGAAGCTTTCAGTTGTTCTATTCAGACAGTATAATCTTCTGATTTACTGTCTTGTATACAAGTACAAAAAAAGAAATGCTACCAAGAGAACTTTTAGGCAGTCTGGATATACTCAGGGCCTAATCAACACATTCCACCTGTTTTTGCTTTAAATATTGTATTGCTCAGTGGAACTTAGGCTAACAGCATATCACAGCAGATCTGCCTTGCAATGTTTAGATATCTTAATGAGTAACTTAAATCTAAGTCGGCAGGCCGTCCGGAGAACTAAAGTTATTCTATCCTAAACAAGGCCAGTATGCTATTCTGCCCAAAGGAACCAATTTATTTTTCTTTCCTGAGTCTGTTTTGAAAAGTGAAGTATCTAACTAGCTCTTGCTGCTTTATAGCAATGTTGTCATGCTGACAGGTCTGCTTTTTCAGAATAGTGGCCTCTCACAAATCGTGAGTTTTGAGACTGTTTGAGGGGAGTGCAAGTCAGAAACAAATGAACATGGAAGATTCCTTAAAATGTATGCTTTGGAAGATTATTTGCACATCTGAACTATATATTGGGGAAAAGTTGAGCTGTCATTAGGTTACCACTTAGTAGAAACCAAAGGTATTTTCATAGTGAGGCAACCTCTGAACTTTAAATTTTTGTATTATCTAGACCGCTTCTTGAGAACATCTTTTATATTCCAAATCCTGAGGGCAGTGTTGTGAAACTGAAACATTGACAGACTTGCCCCCACTCCCAAACCAACATATATATCAGTCTATCAATGTTTTCCCCCCCATTCCCATCTAGGTGACTCAGTAAAATGCCACATCTATTAGTAAAACTATAAATCCCATATTTTATTTAATCAAGAGCACAGAAATTTGCTAGATTCATTGGTTGTAGAAGAGTTCAAGATTAATGGCTTTAATTTGCCTTTTAATATAGCATTTCTCTGATAAAAAGCCTCCAGTATAACATTCAAGTGAACCATAACCATAAGGTTAATGGATTTTCATCAGATGAATTTTATAACTGTAGCAAATAATTATTTGTCATGGTCTTCACTGCAATTTCAAAAATACCCTAGGAGATTGCCATTTGTGAAATGAGCAAAAAATGGATATTGATTTTGCTTATAATGAATAATCTTTTTAGTAATTGTATTTGGTTTATTAGATAACGTGAGTGCAGCATTTTCTTTTAAACAATTTACTGCCTCAGCTTCATCATCCTTCCTGCTGTCTGCATTGTCATTTGTTCATGTATAATGTAGCTGATGTGCTTAGATTCTAAGGGCAAGTACAGTTTCTTTCTTAGGTGAAAAATTCGTAGCACGTCTTTGGGACTTGCAATAAGGAATAACAACTACCATGATAGGCAATTTAGCCATACTGCAGTATATACTGAGCTGAATGGTTTTGATTATTCTATTTTTAATGTTTATAGCAATTGTGGGAAAAGGTTTTATTTATGAAAAGCTAATGAAAAATATTAGAAGCTAAATTTAGAAGTTAGCAACTTCTAAAATTAATTAGAGTTAACTTAAAAGTTAAACATTTTTACTTTCAACTATTTAAAAGGTAAGTGAAAAAGAGTTAATGTTTAAAAGCTAAGTTGAACTGAAGAAGGTTCTCCGCACCGGGTCTGGGAGGGTGGGGCCCTGACTAACTCCAGCTACAAAAGCCGAGGCTGCTGAACAAACTATCGGACAAACTATTTTTGTTGCTGTTTTTGATATTATTTATATTAATCTTTTGTAACTTTTAGTTTTTTTATTTTATGTATTGTTTATAACTACTTTTGGTAGTAATTTTACTGCCCAATACAAACTTTTTGGTTTGTAATTATGTGATTTTCATGTAGTAAGCCACCTTGAACATGGTTTGAACTATGGGAAGGCGGCATACATAATAAGATGATGCATGATGTATAGCTCAGTCGGTAGAGCATGAGACTCAGAGTTATGGGTTTGAGCCCCATGTTGAACAGAAGATTCCTGCATTGCAGGTGGCTGAACTAGATAACCTTCATGGTTCCTTCTGACTCTGTGATTTTCAACTCATATCCCAAGGAAATAGATTCTTAACAGAGCACGAGGTGCTCCCATGTATGAGTGTGAGGCATTAGTACTCGACTGGCAGGGCTGACATCTACCCAAAAGAGAATGGCATGATGAAGGAGAAACCTATGCCAGTGTAGCTCCTGAAATGGTGCAGATAACGCTGCTTCTTTTAGCTCTATGATTATTCCCATCTGCTTGGAGATAGATATGAGACTGGCAAGGTTATGTTGCTGGCTGGAATGACTATGCTGTGTAATTTGAGGAGACTGAGTCCTCTGAAAGAGTGCATCAGTTTCCCATGCAATAACCTTTGCAGTTCGGCCTTGAAACTATGTGTTGACATTGTGCCCACATAATGCACCCACAATTTAACAAGCAAATATGTTAAAAGATTATCAATAGCAACTTTCAGCCTCCAGTTAACCTGTTGAAGGTTTTCTTTTCAGCACTCCCAACTATAAACAGGGAACAGTAAAAGTTACTCTGTGGATTTTATTTTATAGTGAGTAATATGGCTCATAAGAAAAATAAATGCTGCCATTGTCTGCAAGTTTGAGTTAAGTCCTCACTGTCCAAATAAGCAATAATTACAAAAATATTGACTTGTATATTTTGGAACAATTAATGGAAAGGTTGTGATCATGGTATTATGTGTTTTATCTGCTCTCTGTCTGTACCTGTATTTGCATTTGCATATCCTGCATTTGTAATGAAAGCATTCAGCCTTGTTGGATGATAATTAACACATGGAAGAAAGAACTGAATGATGAAAGTTGTTCTTTTAACAGAAGTCTCACCTTTTCTTTTTCTAGGCAATTCAACTGAGCCGGGATGGACAGTACCTCCTTACAGGAGGCGACAATGGGGTTGTTATGGTGTGGCAAGTGTGTGACCTCAAGCAACTTTTTGCCTACCCTGGTTGTGACGCTGGAATCCGATCCATGGCTCTTTCCTATGACCAAAGGTGAGTCTGTTTTGTGTTATTTGCTATTGATACCGCTTTGTACTGGCTTCATTCAGCACAGATCTTATATCAGAAAGAAAAGTAATAATAAAAAGTAACACTGAGAAAGCAAAAAGACTTACTAATTTATTTAGTGCATTTGTACCCTGTTTTTCAGCCAAAAAGGCTCCCAGAGCAGCTTACAATACAATCAAAACAGTCTTAGGAAGAAAAGAAAAAAACAACCCCAAAACAGCACAACAAATTTGGGGAAAGGGACAGGGAGGGAAGAGGAAAATAGAAATAAAAACCCAGGAACCAATTTCTAAAGAGTCGTTCCTATAATGACCATGTGACACAGTTCAGGGAACGCAGATACTTGATGGAAAGCTGATGAAATGAGCCCTTCTTCCCATCTCTCTCCCACTTAGGTAGCCTATTCAGTTTAATTTATTGTATATAATTTATTGTATATATGTTGTTCACAACGAACAACAAAGGGCAAAAAACAAGACATTCCGCTAAAATCACACAACATAAGTCTATAATTTACAACATTTTCCTTTCATTACAGTGCATTAACATAATGGAAATAAAGTTTCATAGCTGCCAGAGAAAATTTGGCTACCAGATATGTAGGTATTTTCAGCTAAGAGTTCAACTAGGAGGATCGATCTGAGGACCAATAGAGAATAGGATATATAAAAAGATAATTCTCTGGGCACTGTATATAAAGGGCAAATCAACAAATAGGGCATGCTATCCAACCTGACTGCGTCGATAAATGCATTTCTGTTCCATTTCTGCTATTCCAAAGTATCTCCCCTCTAAGTATGCCGAGGGCATCTGTTGAAGCTTAGGTTCAACAAAGGCCCTGCGTAACTCTGGAAAAGTGTTTCAAAGTAGTGAGGTCTTGAGTGGTTGCACTTGATTTGAGGGTACCAAATAGAGTAACGGGCAGTGATAATGGATACTCTGCCTTTGTTGGCGGCCTGGTTGAAGATTCAGTTTCTAAGATCATGAACTAAAAGATAGATATTTCTCCATTCAAAGATTGTAAGCCGTAATCTTGACACTTTTTTGCCCAAGCTCCTGTTCTTTATTGCTCCAACCAGCAGAGCTTCGTGAGAATATGGTCCTCAAAAGCATTTGGTCTATGAAAGTATCTAGCATAGTTTAGATCAATTCTGGTTGCTATCGAGAGACCCAACTCACCTCTAAGATGAGCCGACAGAGTCCCAGGTGAAAGCTCCAGTATCTGCCTCATAAATTTCCTTTGTAGAACTTCTAGTTCAGATTTGACATGTTCCACTGGGGCAGTCTGGTGGAATGCCTTCCCCCAGATGACAGTAGGCCTCATGGAGCTAGCCTTTTCACAGCTGGAGTGAGCTCTGCTTCCCAGCTCTCCCACTGCTGGAACAACTATCCCCATAAGAAGAAATGAGTGATCCATGCCATTCTGTTGGCTAATGTTGTACAGATAAGAGGTTTAGTTCCATTACAGCTGGGGTGGCCAAGATGGTGCCCTCCAGATGTTCAACTCCAATCCCCATCAGCCCCAGGCAGGATGGCCAGTGTTGAGGGATGATGGGAGTTGCACAGGTTTCCCAACCCAACTTAAACCAGTGCCAAGGTCGAGTGTGCTTCTTTGTCTGAAGCCTTTTCTCCCACTCATCCCAGCTGTGTACACCGACGATACCCAGTGGCAATCTGTGTAAGTTCCAGGCATTCTTTGCCATCATTCAGCTAAGTAGGCATGTGGCTTCCCTCCACCCTCAATTTTCCTCTGTCTTTTCTTCATAGGTGTATAATGACAGGCATGGCTTCTGGCAGCATAGTGCTTTTCTACAACGATTTCAACAGGTGGCATCATGAATACCAAACTAGGTACTGATGTTGAAACTTGCCGGATGGCATAGGTAGGACTACTGCTAGATGGAGACTTGAAGCATATGAGTCTTGCCTGGGTAGCTTGCCAGAGCCTCCATTCTTATAAATAATTAATATAACATCTGAATGTAACTTAAAATTTGCTGGGAGATGCTATTTTTTAAAGCTAATTGCTATTTTTGTAGACTTTGCTTTACTTTTGTGTGGGAAGGGGAAAGAAGCAGAAAATGGCTGCTGGGGTTCTGTAGCTTAAAAAGAAAATCTATATTTTTAGTCATAGTAAGTCTATTTTGATCCATGTATGGGGGGAGAGACCTAATTAAGATGGCTAAAATTCTTGTACTAGCTATATTATGAAACATGTTTCTCATGTCAATCTTTATAATATTAAGGAATATTTGATTAACAATGGAAGCTGGTTATAATACTGGTGTTTTAAACTGGGCTAACCCACACCACATTTTGTCTCTTGTACCTTTCCAATGATGATACTGTTTCAAGCACTGAATTTCTGGGAATCGAGAATATTTAAATTATGATAAATGTAATTTTGTTTCCATCAATGATCAAGCATGCTTCTAAGTCTGGAGAATTAGTTTTTTGATTATTTTTTTTAAGTTTGCCGTTTTTGTTGTGCAGTTGAAAAAGAAATCAGCAATAGAGTTGTTATATGAAATGCAAGTCTATACGTTTTCCTCCTCCCCTTCCTTTTAATGCATATCCAAAATGTGGATTGTTCCTCTATTAGCAAACTGCATAACTTTTAAAATCATGTGGAGAACTAAAGTACACTTCTGCTAGCTTCCTATAAGCTCTAGTAGGCTGCAAGTAGAAGATAATTCCAGCTCTGCCTACAGAATCTCTGGTGGCAAGAGCTTTAATTTCCATTGCAACATGGCTTGTGAGAGCAGTGCAGCACAAGCCATACCCAACACCATTTATGAAAATGAGGCATGTTTGCATCAGTCCTTGTCCAATCATGTTGAAAACCACAGAATAGCCCCCACCATCTTAGGTAATGAATTAAAAATTTATACTAAGGAACAATGTTATTTTGGTGTTGCATAAATTCTACTTTTTCTACAAGTTTGCTGTGCAGAATTCTGTGAAAATATTTGTGAAAGGGATTGCATTGTTTTGTAGGTCTGTATTGCATAAATTACTTTGTATGTTGTGCTTTATTAAGATTTGAAACTTACATTCCATATCTATATTGGTATATAATTTTCTTCAGCTGCTAACTTGAAGCAGTTTACATTGGTTCCCCCCCCCCCTAGCATTCAACTACTCTCTCTTTAAGGTAAAAGATCTGAAAGGGGAAAACTCAGTTTAGAAAAAATAATAAAAAGGCATTTGTAATTTATGTGTAATGAATTTTTTTCTTGCTAAGTGTTTTCAGTTCTATGAAGAAAGTCTTTAAAAAAAATTGCTACTGTAGTACTCACATTAAATTTCGAAAAGCTCCTTGGTGGCTGTAGCAGTGACTTGGAAGTGATTCACACTGGATTGGGGCTTTCTCCCAGGTAAGGATGCATATGATTGCAACCTCAATCTGAGTGTACAGAAGAAGGCCCAGTCTAATTTCAAAGCCTCTATTCCGATAATGTAAATGGCATGCAAGACAAAAGGAAATCAAGTTTAACACACACATCGGATAGACTTTCTACATTCTAAAAGAAAAATTACCACTGTTCTTTTCAAGAATGTTTATTGCAGATCTTACAGTTCTAAGGTAAAGGCTAATAGAAAATGATTCAGAATTGTTTAAAAGGAGCAAAGGGGAAATAAGCAAGAGTACATACAATACTGAAACAAGCATTAAGATAAAAGATCATTAAGATAAAAGATCCATCTACCTTGACTGCACATTTAGCATAACTGCTCCCAAATAGTTCCAGTTTTCCTGAAGTTATACAGTGGGCTAATGAAGAAAACACAAAACGGCCAAAGTATTCTGTGTCGTTGGCCAAGTAGATCATTGTTTTAGTTGGCTTGCTTTGAATATATGGCTCCATTTAGGTTATACGACATGCAAGCAGCCTTCTATTCCAGACAATTTGTGGTAGTGTTTAACAATGCCAGGAGGGAATTGGTGCAGAACCAACAACGGCTTAAAAATGCTTTGTTGACTGCAGTCTTCATACCAAAAAATAATAGGAGAAAAATGATTTGCCCGATGATTGCATTACTTTTGTATTCAATGCCACACAGTTTAAGTTCATGTTTTCTAAACTTTAGTTTCAATATTTTGAAAACAAGTCCCCTCACCCTGCACACATTCACTCAGGTTGTCTTTCAATATTGTACAGATTGCCCAGTAGGGCCAGTCTTGCCTTTCCAGAATAACTCTGGAACTGAACTTCATAAGGTTACACAAACGAATTACATCTTCTCAGTTGTTGACCCCTGGCATCTTTAATAAAGACCAGAGTTTGGTGGGCAAGGCCTTTTAGTGGTTCTTCCTATGTAGAAGTTTGTAAGTCAACATGTAATTACCACAAGAGCAGATCAATTCATTCACATCCCAAAATGTTCAAAATTATATTTAACACTAATTATTATTATTTTGAAAAAAGGAAGTCCAAATATAATGGTCAAAGTACTAAAAGCTAACATACATACTACCTACCTCTCTTTCAGACAGATGTGAACAAACTACAGTAGTGAGGGCATGTGAATAGTAGTGGATAAATTCCTGACCTAGCAATGGACTTCAGTAGAATTTGTCTCAAAATCCTGCAGTATCATCATGACATGATGAGACAGAGTGCGTAGAGAGTTTGAGTGGCTCAGAAGCAGCAGGAAATAAAGTTTTGAGCCCGACCACAGGAAGATCATGAGCTGCAGCATTTATCATAGTGGTTTGATCCACAGCAGCTTGGCCAGAGTCCTGACAGCGCTTGTTGCAGAAAATTTGTCTTTCTTTATCTAGAGCTGTGTTCTACAATAGAAATAAATGAGGGGGGGGGAGACTCACATCACTAAACCGTTACAACTCTCATATTCGACAGCACACAATAAACCCATCTTTTAATGCATGCATTAGTCTGAAGAAAAGGAGAAGTAACATTGGAAGGCTTTTGTAAATTTGTGGTTAGTGCGGATGGTTTCGGAGACTAGCTTCACACATGCATCACACCCAGCGCATTAGGAACAAGCACAGCACTGCATGAAAACAACATGCCATTGCAATGCCAGTGAGATAATTTTAATGAGCTGCTTTAAACACACACACACCCCGCAAAAAACCCCAAACAACTTCTCATTTGCAAGTCTGGTGAGAGAAAAACATGTACCATGTGTGGCCGGGGGTGGGGGGAAAGCATACCTGTTAAGCAGTCAGACCCAGATTTAGCTGTACTAGCAAGTAACTGGCAGCCCTGATGTAGATTTGCATCAAGGCACTTCTATGTGGATAAACATTAAATTGCAAGGGGACTAGGTATGTAGGTATCTAGGTATGTAATCATTACCAACATCGTTTTCTCATGTAGCTTAGGGCACATAGACCATAATTGGTTAACATGCTACCGGTATTAGGACAAGATATAAAAGTAACAGGAGTTTTTAATGCTACACTTATTTCTACTTCAAAGACTACGTATGCATGCTTGCAAAGATGTTGTGTTCTTCTACATACTATACTTTCCCCCCTTCATGTGAGCAGCTCCAACCACCCACAGGTTAAAGCTCAGATAGTCTCCACCAAATCCTGAAATCACAGTGGTGCAGAATGAGCAACAGGGATATCAGGAATGGCTACTGACCATGCCAGTGTTTGCACAGTAAACAAATTAGGCAGCACAAGAAGCTGGGGATAATTGAGAATACTTATACAGACAACACTGAATCCTATGAATACACCCTAAATCAATAAGGTAATAAGTAGGACACTCTGAAGACGTGGGTGGCGCTGTGGTCTAAACCACTGAGCCTAGGGCTTGCCGATCGAAAGGTCGGCGGTTTGAATCCCCATGGTGGGGTGAGCTCCCGTTGCTCAGTCCCAGCTCCTGCCCACCTAGCAGTTTGAAAGCACGTCAAAGTGTAAGTAGATAAATAGGTACCGTTCTGGTGGGAAGGTAAAAGGCATTACTGTGCGCTGCTCTGGTTTCGCCAGAAGCGTCTTAGTCACTGACCACATGACCCAGAAAAACTGTCTGCGAACAAATGTCGGCTCCCTCAGCCAGTAAAACGAGATGAACGCTGCATCCCCAGAGTCATTCGCGACTCGACTTGAGTTAAATCCATGCTTAGAGGAGAAATAATGCCACCACTCCACACAATGTGGAGCTATGGTTATCATCTAAGGAGGTCACCAGAACCTAGTTATAAAGCTTTTCATAAACTCTACCACTTCAGGCTTCTGATGCGGGAGTGGTTATTCCCACAACTAGAAGAATTCCTACACATTCATAACTAGCACATCAGGGTGAAGGCTAAGACGAATCTTTCCCTCATGATACACAAATTTTGTGTGACCATTGAGGTCCCAGATGAAATGGGGCGGGGGTGGGGAGATATTTCAAGCATACAATCTTGTCCCACACACTTGCAGCCTAAAATGGTACCACCTGGGAAAGCTTTCATTCTCACGAGTGTGTTAAACGCAAGCCTCAAAACACAAGTTTAGTTATTTCTCTCTGCTTTATGGGGGTGACCACAGAAATGCACATCCACGAGACCATGTTGGCAGTGGTAGTGATGCAGTTTGGGGGTTATGGATCAGTAATCCAACAAATAGCATCCTGGGAGAGCCGTTATCTTCCCTTTCTGCAGACAGCTCAAGTTCTACTTTAAAAAAGAATCTGCACCCAAAGACACAAGGACACAAAACATCATGCATGGCTGAAATGGAACAAATGGTGCAAACATATAAATGCAATGAAAGCTTGCCATGTGCCTCTTCTGCATCACTTAACAGACATCCCCACTTCAGACTGCTATCTGGTTACTTCTCCTTTTCTTTCAAACTAAAAAAAGAACATATTTTTAATGTAGCGAAAAAGCATCGTAATTAGTACATACCATTGCCTTGGACCTACTCAGAGGAAAGCAATGCAGGCATTGGGAGAGGAAGCAAAAGAAGAAAGCAAGGGACAGACACTAGACTTACTTGAAGCAGAACCAATAGTATTGCAACATTTATAAACGTAAAGAACCCTATTCTGAAATTAAAAGGTAGCACTAGAACTATTAATGCAATGGTTTTAATGCAATGATAGTCCCTACTCAGAATGTGCCCACTGAAATTAGTGGACCCAAGGTAGTCATTAGTCATGTCCATCTGTTTAAATGGGTCTACCCCGAGTCAGACTGACATTGGATACAACCCATTATATCTTAAGGTTCCAAGGGGGAAACAGCATATCGTATTTTTTAAAGATGCAATTTCATTCTTCTACCACATGAGGGCCATGTCTGCTTTAACTCAAAATCTCAGTGAAATAACTTTTGTGATGCAAAGCTGAAAATAAATTGGAATTAAGACAATTCTGTATACAGCAGAACACAGGAAATGAATGCTTGCTGAATAGATGTGAAGATGATTTTACCATATTCCCTAAATATGTATTTTCTTAGGGCTCAAGAACAAATAAAAATAGATACTAAAAGTAAAAAGCGAGGACGACTTTGTTATGGCATCTCTCCTCATCTCTGTTTGTCCCCTGTATGCTGTGATTTCTTATATAAATATACAGAAATGGCTCATTCACAGTAGACAATGGGACGAAGTTGCTAGAATACTAGCAATAGGTATTGCGGGGTCTGGAGGGATCATTGCATGTAACCGGGAAGCCCAAAAGAAAATGTGTGTCAGAATCAAAAACATATTCCCTTCTAGTTGTGTTCACCTCTGCAGTTGTGTGATAGAAAGTAATTTATGTATGCCTTCACCACCACTACAACCTCTCGTGGGAAGATGTGCAAGCTGTACATATGCTTCACCACACGGGAAATGCCAAATTCCTCTTACAAATCTTGCCACAGAAGCATGAACAGAAGAAATGCACTTCCCCTGCACTTCCTAGTAATGCACAAGCCAACCTGTGATTACAGGTTGGCTATTTAGTTCAGAAGAGGAGCCAAACAGGTAGGCTTTGAACATCTACGGAAATTATTGTATATGTTCTACACCTCACTACTAAAATCATCCTGGCTTTTTCCTTCCCATTTAATTAATGCAGCAAGTGACTATAGACAGCACTACACATCTCCATATTCTTCTCACTACCTTATACATATTTACTCAGTTGTATTGCAGCTTTAATCAGCAGGGAAGGAGAAAAGGCAAAGAAAACCTGTAAGTAGTGTTGGCAGTGTGTTTCACTGGCTAGAAACAAAACCATCAGGCCGGAGGATTAGAAAACTCCACACCAATAAGAAGCCAGAAACTGCATTATACTGGAGGCAAGCTTAAAGGCGTGCAAACTTGCGAGCAGCTAAGAGTTAGAATTTAAAATCACTCTGTTAAATAATATATTTTATACCAGGTTTCTGCTTCAGGTTTATCCACAAGTCTCAAAAATACAAAGTATGAAGTTCTGGGGCCCCTCAGACTGTCAAGTCAAACTGTCAAATGAAATGCAAGCAACAGCATCAGTCTAAATTATTTACCCTCTTCTACTGCTGTATTCCATTCTAAAATAAAATACGACTTTTTAAACTGTCATTCATAAGCTGATATAGACAGCTACAAATGTAAAATGACAGACAGTGCAATCTTATACTTCTTGCTTACCCACGATGTCAGGGTTTTACCTAGTGGTAAGTAAGTAAAGGGCTATAGGCTAACGCACCATCATAATTCTTTCCAGGAATCTTAGGATTTTCCCCAAACCTAAAATGACTTTGGTTTCCTACTGCATGACAATGTCTATTGGTGCTGCGTATCTGTGTAGCAGTGCAAACAAAAGCCGCTAACATAAAGTAGCATCTTTAAGAACATCATTGCCAGAATGCTGTATTTTATGACATAAAAATTCTTTAGAGCACAGGTGGAATAGCTGAAAGCTATCTGTGACTGAACACAAAGATAACAGATGACTTAAATAGGTCTGAACTGTTTGCTTAAAGTGAAATTACACAATCATAAAACAAAAAATATTAAACACTAAAAAAACGTCAACAGCTCCTTTTAAAGTGTTGTTCTTAAAAATGCACCCACAGCACGGGGAAAAACAGACACAACCAAAATTATTTGCTGCTCTTTTTCAATGGAAGGATTTCATAATGGCATTTCTGAGGGTGGGTGGTATGGGGGAGCTGGCAGGTGACTGATAGTATATTAGTCAAGTAATAAAAATGACGCATTTGCTTACCATGATGACAGAAACCCCTGCGGTTGGGTTATTCTGTTTTGGTAGTGTGTTGTTAAAGTGCTGCTTTAATTTACCTGTTACTTCAGCTTGCATATTATTTTCCTGGGAGGCATCATCCTTTGTAAAGAAATAAAGAGAACCACACTTTAGCATGCAGAAAAGCATTGCAGCCCCCCGCTCTTTCTTTCTTTCTTTCTTTGGAGTGGGATGACAAATTAGCCGGGACATGAAATAACCTGGACACAAACTCTTCCACAATATGAGCCTTCTGCACATAAAACCAAGAAGGAAAAATCTCTGGGCATGATATAACTGTAACTAAACAGTTCTAAATCCCAGTGGCTGCTAAGGACACAGATAAGCACTTTTTAGTTCTATGATGTTAATCCAATGCAAAGCTTATCTTTAGTTGCCTTCTGCCTCGTGATTGTATCAAAATTGATGGACTTCTGGAGAGCATCATGAATTTATGCTATGATAACATGCAGGCTATGGAAACATTCTCTACAGTATATGCTACTGCCACCCCTGGGCTCCTTTGAGAGGACAGGCAGGATATAAATAAAATAATTACAAAATGAAAGGTAACAAACTGTGATAACACAGTGGAACCAAGAATGTTCAGGGACTCAATGAAATCTGAACATATGGAGGAGGTCAGAGGCATGCAGGCAAGCCCTGCCCTTACCATCATGACATGCAATGCCCTCCCCTCATCAGAAAATTCAGCCTTTCCCATGTTGTAAAATGAAGGTTTACAGGGGTTTCTACTATACTTCAGGCAATCGAAAGTAGTTGCCCCTGCAGTGCTTCTCCATGCAGCCCGGCTTGCTGTCACCCACATTTGAGGTGTGTTTGGGTATTTGCCTGAACATGTGAATGCTCAAAGTAGTTTTGAAACCTGTACAGCGGTGGTAGAAAACCTGTGGCCTTCTGTATATTATTGATTTCCAACTCCCATCAGTCCCAGTCAGCATGCCTTGTGAGAGCTGTAGTTAAACAACATCTGGAAAACCACAGATTCCTCATGCCACTGCAATCATTCCAATGTAGGCAGAGAGATCAACAAAATCAGGCATCAGCTCCCAGGCTCCAGTGCTCTTTCACTACTTTTATACTGATAAACAGATTGTCCATTCTGGTTATGCATTGTGCAGACCAGAAATTGAGCCTCTTTCCCCTCCTCTCACCCAACATGTCACTGGCTGTGCTGATCAAGTAGCCAGCAACAAAAATGTCTCCTTCCACCAGAAAACTGACATGGAAGTACAATTCTGTCCTAATCACAACACTGATAGCAGGCCTGTACGCAGAGCTTGTCTGAGGCCTGGGGCAGGAGTCTTCTTAGAATGAAAACTCTAACAAAAAAGCAGCTGACTCCTGATTGGGGGGGGGGGGCCCTGGCCAGCTTAGCCCTCAGAGGCCTGGGGCAAGTGTACCTAAGCTGCCCTCCCCCTCTGCACAGGCCTGACTGAGAGAAACTTCAGTTGTTTTGAAAACAAGGGCCGCCAAGTACCCATGTGTCTTCTGAAGCCTTCAAATACAGACCATGCAACTACATGGAAGATCCTTTTGGGCATTAAAAAACAACAGCAGCAGCAGCACATGTCAGACTACGCAAGCGGCTTTGGAGTAACAGTGTAAAGGTAGAACTTAGCTAGCAGATGTGCCAAACTGCATTTCAGAAGATTAGGACTTAACACAGGGTGGGCTTCTTTAGAATTAATTTTGTATAAACATAAGAAAGTATTTACTCACTGACACCCAGGGGTGGTTTAGAATCTGAGCGGCTGTATATCGCGCTTCCACATTTACTTGTAGCATCAGACTAATTAACTCCTGTAAAGGGGGGGGGACATGAGGAAAGGAATGAGCACAATTTATAGTCGTATTAAAAATGGGAGACTGCTTTTGTCATGATTTTTGCTTTCTGTCTTCATGCCCACTAGACTCTGAGTTTACATTATCTTGGTAAGTAGCCTCTAATGAAGCAAGTAAGTATGTGTCCCAATTAAGATTTTTCTTCAGCAGCTTTATTTCTGGCTGTGCAGAAGCAAGGAAGTGCACAGATGATGGGGGAAGGATGCTAAGCAGACCACAAAAGGAAGTCTCAAGTGCATCCTCACCTTCCTTTTAAAAGCATATTAACGGCTGTGGTTACACTCTAAAATGGGGAAGCACTCATCCCACAAAGCTGTAGCAAGAGGACTGTGTCAGAAGTTAGCCAAATTTTTGAGATAAGAGAATTACACCAGGAATTCCTTCCTGGGAGGCAAAGCCCATGATATTCACAGCAACACGTTCCATCTAAAAATCACACGGCCATTGACTGCACACACTGGAGGTGGTGGAGGTGGAATTGCTTTTGGCTAGGAACAAATATTGCTGTTTCACTGCTGCAGAATTCATTATTCTTACAATATAGGCCCGTGCCCAAAGGAAGGGGTCCTGATCCCCTGCAGCAAATGAAAAGCATATTTTTTCTTATTTAGAAAATAGGAGTCTAGTACCTGTATTTCATTTTACTTTACAAAAGTGGAAACAAAAATGGGAACATTTCAACTGTGCCATAAATCAAAACAGGCATGAAACGTGAACTTAATTACATTCTCCTAAGGTCACATGATTACAGTCAATTATTGCCCACATCTAGGCATAACTATTCTACTGACCTATTCTACAGACCTTTGATATGGATATGTTCATACTCTGATTCAGCAGAGCATCTGTCAGCAGGTTACCCAAAATCTATTTATTTGTCCAATAATTTTCAAGTATGAAACTCCACCACTCATTTTACTTTCAGAAAAGAATGTGAACTTGAGTAAACAATCACTTCACTGAACTGGTCCCACTGCAGTGGCTGATGTTTTTATATTCAAATGAAAGAATAGCTGTCAAGCTAGCTGCATTACCATGGAAGCATCTATTGAAACTATTTGTCTTGGTCTGTTCTCCCAGCAATGGCTCTGGTGTCTTTCGTACTCTGCAACCAGTTTGGGTAGCAAAGACAGTTAGCTGGGCATTATGAGAAATACTTTCATAGCTTCAACTTTAATATCATTAATACAGCCTAATACCTTAGCAGAGTCCGTGATATTATCCCAGTATGGAGAGGGAAATTCTAGCTTTCCAACCAAGATCTGATCAAAGAGGTCTTCTTGCACATTGTTCTCACTGTGGATCAAAACCAAGCAAAAAAGGCATGTCAATTTAAAAATCATTTATGAAAGCTAAATAAAAACAAAGTTATTTTCATTTATTTTTATTGATTAGTTCAGAATTTACAAACTGCTCTCTGTTCAGAGAACACCCAAGAATAAATATAATACACTGTTCAGCAGAATATAAATAGAGATCATTTACAAACAATTAGTCAGATCTGCATCACTCTCAGGGGTGGAGCGAGGGGGGCCGCCCCTGGTACCGCCCTGGGGGAGGGTGACACTCCCTGGCCCACCCCTCGCCTCCATGCCACGGCTCCACCGCCTAGGGAGCCCAGCGGCGAAAAAAGCACTGAAGGGGGGGAAGGAGAGCAAAGGATTGGTATACTGATTTACGGAAGCTGCTTTGCTCACCAGAACTGATTACCTCTTCTTATTGGCATGTCCCATGGCAGAGGTGGCTAACTTGTGGTCCTCTGGATGTTGCTGGACTTGAACTCCCATCAGTCAGAGCCAGCATGGCCAATGAACAGTGATGATAGGAACTGTCAACAACATCTGGATGGCCACAAGTTGCCCACTCCTGCCCTACAGGATGTGAGCAAAAATTTCATTTTTTGTTTTAGCTCCGATCAGTGAACTATGCTGGGTGGGCTATGGATACCTTTCATGAGGATAAGGACCATTTCTGCAAAAGGAGTTTAGAGATGAGTCAAGATGTAAGAAGGAAATGTTCATGAAATGTAAGAAAGGAGAAATCAATAAGGAAGTGTGACCAAGACAATCAAGGGTCTGGAAGCAAAGCCTTATGAGGAACGATTGATGACATTGGGTATGTTTAACCTGGTAAACATGGGACACAGGTGGCGCTGTGGCCTAAACCACAGAGCCTAGGGGCTTGCCAATCAGAAGGTTGGCGGTTCGAATCCCTGTAATGGGGTGAGATCCCGTTGTTTGGTCCCAGCTCTTGTCCACCTAGCGGTTCAAAAGCATGTCAAAATGCAAGTAGATAAATAGGTACTGCTCCGGCGGGAAGGTAAACGGCGTTTCCGTGCGCTGCTGTGGCTCACCAGAAGCGGCTTAGTCATGCTGGCCACATGGCCCGGAAGCTGTCTGTGGTCAAACGCTGGCTCCCTCGGCTAGTAAAGCGAGATGAACGCCACAACCCCAGAGTCGTCCGTAGCTGGACCTAACAGTCAGGGGTACCTTTACCTAACCTGGTAAACAGGCAACTTAAAGGAGATATGATATCCATCTTCAAATATCTAAAGGGCTGTCACATGGTGGATAGAGCAAGCTTGTTTTCTCCTACTCCAGAGACAAGGACCCAGACCAAAAGATTCCAGAAAGAAGATTCCGACTAAACATGAAGTAGAATTTTCTGACGGTAAGAGCTGTTTGATAGTGGAACACTGGAACAGACTCCCATGGGAGGTGGTGGAATCTCCTTCCTTGGAGGTTTTACAGCAGAGGTTGAATGGCCATCTGTCATGGATGCTTTAGTTGAGATTCTTTCATTGTAAGGAGAGGCACTGGTGATCCTCAGAGTCCTTTCCAACTCTACAATTCTATGATTCTAATATGAATTTTTTTGCACTCCTGGAAGCCCCTATATTTGATGAATATATGAACTGGCTCAAGAAGTCCACCTACCTTGAACACCAAAAGGTTTGTAATAAATGAAAACTGGGAATCTAAAGACATCAGATATGTGAATGTTCAAACAGCATATGCTGATTATAGTTATAAATCCAAGTTCTAACACTAGAGGGCAAGCTCTGCATGCTTAATACAACAGATGGGTTCCAAAGAAAGAGACTCAAGGACAAGGTGACAAAGATGCTGGGAAGCTTGCCTGCCTACCTTTGACAAACAATATAGCCTATTCATTTCTTCCTGTAATGAATATTGCTCTTCTTTCTGAATATTCTGATGTCAGATAAACTGAACACATTACACTTAATAGAATAATGAAGGAAGGAAGGAAGGAAGGAAGGAAGGAAGGAAGGAAGGAAGGAAGGGAGATATATGGCCTGTGAAATATGAGAGAAGAAACTGTATTTATAATATTTATAATTTAAAGATTGAAAGTGATGTAGCGTAGGGAGAAACAGATCATCCATTTTAAATGTCACTTCATACTACTTACCTACGAAATGGTGGAAACCCACATAACAGTATGAAAGTGATGACACCTGCAGCCCAAATGTCGACCTTTAAGCCATAACTGTAAAAAAGGGGGGGGAATGACACCTTTAAGATACTTCCTCTATATGCACTACAAGATTCTGCACAGGAGGTTTTCAGGTTTATACAAATTTACTTGTTCGTGCCATTTTAATTTCTAATTTTAGCAGCACACTAACAGCAAATTTTCACTCAAAGCTAGCCATTGACCTAGAAGTAAGTAAAGATCAGGCTGATACTAATTTGTTCATATTCTGCTACCAGATATTATTATATAGAATACATGTCCATATTATTATAGGGAATATAATAAAATGTCTATTGTCTGTATCTCAGATACTCAAAATCATGGTATTCCATATATTATCCAATGTGAAAAGAATATTTGGCTTTGTTCAGATGTAATGTCAAATGATGGTTTGGTGTCCACAAACTCTTTTCTTCCTATCCCTCCTCCTCTCACATCTTCAGCTTGATTAGTAACTTGTGGGGTTTTGCCAAAGTTTTCCATTTCAGCTGAAGCCTATGGCTTCCGTTTTATCAGAAGACTATGGCTTCTGCAGGCCTCGGAAAAAACCCAAGGTTTTTACAATAGTCTGGTAAAACACCTGAATCAAGCCTATATAAACACATATCAAACATTAGTTGTACTTAGAGTAGACCTACCGAAATCAGCGGACATTGCTAACTTAGGTCTATAAATTTCCATGTGTCTACTCCAAGTAAAACTTAGTTGGATACAACCCACTGATTTCAAATAGATTTTCTGTTCAGACAACTGTACACAACCACTCTATAACTATTCTTAAAACATATTAAAAGGCACGCGCACACTTTCTTTTACCAAGCACAATAATAAGAAACCCAATTTTAAATAATGCATGTTCACCCTGTCTCTGCAATGATTTCAGGAGCTACGTATGTTGGTGTGCCACAGACTGTATAGAGGGGTCCTTCAACCACAGTGGCTAGTCCAAAGTCTCCTAGTTTCAGCGATTTTGTCCCATCTGGATACTCACAAACCTGGGGTGGAGGAGTGAAGGGAGGAGAAAACAGAGAAGGAATAATAATAACTCGTTAGTGGAGAAACATAGGGACTATACCTTACAGGATTGTTGCTAAGAATTATTGCATGCAAAGTGTATTGAGGGGGAAAGTGCAATATAAATGCTACCCAGCCCTATGCAAGCAGATAAACACATTCAAGTGGAAAAATGCATTCTAATGTTCATCAATAGGTGGCAACAAGTTTGTAGAAAGCAAGTGATATAAATACTTAAGACCTAATAGCAATAATATTGTAGTAGACAAGAATGAGACAGACACTGGTATTGGCATACGAAGGTTACCATTTTATTTAAACCTGAATTCATGTCAATCAAATCCAAAACCAGTAAGACAATAAAACAGGAACCTAAGCAGTTAACCCCCCCCCCCAATGTATTGGCCTGGCTTTCCATGCTGCTCTCGCCTGAGTGCCCTCGGGAAAACCCTGTGCTGAGTCCCATGAGTCAGTAAAAGCAGGTTCCCCCCGTGCAGTTGCCCCCACATTGCAGGGCAGTTAGCAACCAGGGCTATGTGACTGTTTACAAGCACCTCCCATTGCAACTCTATGTTGGCGCCCTGTCCCGTGGCTAGTTTGTTAGGACACTCGTCCTTTCACCCCAAACATGCCCACACACATTCTCTCATGCACACATGCACTATTTCACCCACCATCAAACTTGTGACAAAAAAAATATTCTGTCCAGAACAATGGGCTGCTATATATTATCCTTTAAAGCGGAAACTCCAAGGAAAGTGAAAAAGATGCTTCTTCCCAGCCAATCTAGATGGCATGGGGGGGGGGAATCTTTCATGGCCCTCAGAGCAATCAGTTATCACCTGGGCTAACTCAAAAGCCAAGGGAGGGAGGATGGGTCACTCAGTCTAAGTGAGACTGAGATGTGTGCTGAGCCTTAATACATTGCAAACATATCGGACTCTTATCTTCAATGCACCATTATCAAGTAATTTTAATAGGTGACTGTAAAAGGAAATCAATTGTGGTTTTTTGTGGAGAGTCTCAATTAGAAACAACGGGTGGGTGGAATTAGCAAAGTCTGTGGATAAGTCTAATTAAAGCAGCTGCCTACTTAAGCATGTAAATAGTCTAACAGTCAAATTTGGTTACAAAATTGATGACTAAGAATCAAATGGTGAGGAAGATATTCTGAAGGAAGTGTTAGAAGGCCTTACAGAGCTTGTGGTTCTTATATTACTTCTGAGCTAGACTGTCAGGGAACTCTTTGAAGAAGTAAAAAATAGTACATAAAACAATTGGCGTATAGTTCCAATGGGCATATCACAGATCAACTACATCTCTAAAATATGCCTGTTTAATTGCCCAGTGTGCCTTCTTTCTTAGTTAGCAACATAATAAACATATACTTCTAAGCAGCTCTCTGCAAGAGATGCTTTTCCTGACTTGGTCTCTTCAGATGTTTTGGACTATGTCTCTGACCATTCGCCATGATCATTGGGGTTGAATTCAGAAACTTCAGGAGGGCACCAGGTTGCAAAAAGCTAGCTTATGTATTGAAAAATCTCCCTAGCTCTGTGTGTTATATAGAAAGATTGCTAAAACTATTCCTTTGAGTCATGGCAAAATATGAATGACTTTGCTTTGTTGAAAAACTTCAGAAATTCTGATAGTGCAAATAGATAGAGATAATCATGCAGGTGCAACAGAGACAACAGCGTGATGTTGCTGCTAAAAAAAGCTAATGCTATTCTAGGCTGCATCAACAGAAGTATAGTGTTCAAATCAAGGGAAGTAATAGCCCTGCTCTATTCTGTCTTGGTCAGACCACACCTAGAGTACTGTGTCCTGTTCTGGGCACCACAATTTAAGAAGGATGTTGACAAGCTGCAACATGTGCAGAAGGGTGTGGAAACTATTGGCATTTACCCAGGGTTCATGTTTCCTTCTGGAAATGAGGCACAGAGGAGACTGTGGTGTCTTTATGATATATGGTTAATTTACACATATATACAACCTGAGCCTACGATGGAGGGGTTTCCTTCATCAACAAAACTGACAAATTCAAAGCTAGATAGCTCAGTTGGTTAGAACATGGTGCTTTTAATGTCATGGTCACAGGTTCGATCCCCGTATGGGACAACTGCATATTCCTACATTGCAGGGGTTTGGATTACCAGTAGATTATCCTTAGGGTCCTTTCCAACTCTACGCTTCTACCTCAAAAGGGTCTTGTTTCGCACATAGTCATGGCCTTGGATTCAAGCAGAAATAAGCAATGACACCCTCCCACCCTCCCTCCCTCCCTCCCTCCCTCTCTCTGCCTTCCCAGCCTGCAGCTTTTTAAATCCAGCTTCTAGCTCATATAACTTCCTAAATTCTCTAAACTCTGGCTTTATCTGTTGAGGGAGGGGCCCCCCACCCAGTTGTCATCTCACATGAGCTCCTTGAGCCCCTTTGATTCTTGCAATGGCCCATCACCCAGGCTAGCCTTGATTGGTTAGCTTTTAACTCTTGCTGGTTCCAGGGATTAGAAGTCTGGCACCCATCTTAACACCCCAAACACCCCAAACCTTGATAAAATTCTAACACTTAATGGATTGAGAAATTTAGAGGGGTCTGACACTCTCAAACTCATGACAATGCCCTTTTCCCATATAACAGGACATTCTCCCAAGATCCAAAGACCCCTGCTAAAACAGCTACAGTAACTAAACAATGTTTACTTAGCTTTAGAAGATTAGTTTAAACTTTTTAATGCATATTTTAAAGATGAATTCTTATAGGAATAATTCTTATAATTCCATGGATGTTTGATTTATGTTGCAATTTATGTATAGCTGAATTATATCATATCATTTTATTGGGCGAGTTCTTATTGTTGATTTCTCTGATTGTTTATCACTCTTGGGAACAATTATTAGCAGAAAGGCTTTTTCATTAAATAAACAAAAATGTAATGCATTGTAGTACCTCACAGCCATAACAGAAAGTCTCATGATTCCCAACAAAACATTACATATAACATCCATTATTTTATATGCATATAGCAATGAAGAACTGGTAAAATTGAATGCAAATCAGACAAGTGGCTGACATTATATCTAGCAACTAAATGTATTTCAATGATGAGAAATAATTTACATTGAGAACTATTATGTCATTCCAACCTGCAAATCAATGCCAATCATGGCATCTGTCAAGTAATCTCTTTAGGCTTTCTAAGTGAAAAGTGCATCTGTGCCTATTTATACCTGATTTGATTACTAATGAGAGCTTAAAGTGTCAGATTAGCCCGAGAGCTTCAACTCACTTAAGTGTCTGATGTCATTGTTATTATTTTAAAGCAGACAGGATCAACAATCGTGAATCACTGCCTGTACCTTGCATGTTGAACTGAGTGCTTGCATGTTGCTATTTCCACACAGAGAAACAAATCAAGAATAAGCATTAAAATGTTCACATTAAATTTGCTTTAAGTTATTATTAAGGATATTTTTGTACTGGAAACATTATTAAAGAGATAAAATACTTCACAAAATAGATACTGGTTTTACCAGTTTCACTATTCATATATGAAAACTTGCTTACAAAAAAGGTCTGCCTGTCTGTCTGTCTCTCTCTCTCTCCACCTGTATCTCTCTCCTAATATCCCTCATCTGGCAAAACAAAATAGAAATCCCTTATGTATGATATAGTCTAATGTCTGGATTTAATGTCAAGTCATTCCCGAGTTTGTTGGAATCTCTACCAGTGATTCCATCCCCTAAACATAGCTTTGCTCAGGGTGGTTCCAACTGTGGAAAGAGAAAGGAAGGCATGTCCCCTGATTTCCCTTTCCCTGTCCTACATCCAGCATTCCCCAACCCCCCCCCCCCAGAGCAGATTTATTTGTTAGAGAACAAGTCCCATTAAAACCAGCTTCCTTTCAAGCAAACCTGCTTAGGACTGCACTGTCAGCTAATTTGCTACTTATTTGCTAAAAAAAACACACCTTATTGAATTTGGAGGAAGAGAATTTAAAGGAAATATGTGCAAGAAATAGCACTTTGAGATTTGTTTGTGTTCAAGTCCCACTTTATTACTTCAGCCGCCAGGCAAGCACTAAGGTTTTTTTTTAAGTTACAGGTGGGTAGCCGTGTTGGTCTGCCATAGTCAAAACAAAATAAAAATTTCTTTCCAGTAGCACCTTAGAGACCAACTAAATTTGTTCTTGGTATGAGCTTTCGTGTGCATGCACACGAAAGCTCATACCAAGAACAAACTTAGTTGGTCTCTAAGGTGCTACTGGAAAGATTTTTTTTTTAAGTGCATTTATTAGAAATGCTATCAAATCAAATGTATGTCTTTGTGTAGGGAGATTCACATGGTGCCTTCTGATATGGTTTCAAATGTTTTTAACGTGTGGGAAGTGGAAGCATTAACACAGATCTTCTCATGTTTTGGATTAGGTTGCATGTCAAGGACCCGATCCCTCCCCCGGAGAAATAAGACACAAGAGACCATATGTAAGGTTCAAATGGGAAATAAATGGCCACAACTTTATTGGTTACGGATGTTGAGCAGTATTGGCTTAGGCATTGGATCAGCCGACTATATCAGACTCCAGTATGTCGTGCTGGCAGTCCGGGAAGGGTTAACCACGGATGGATGAGCCCCTGCTGCTGCACATCAGCGGAAAACAAGAGGCCGAGCCCTGGGAGCGTCCTGCTTAAATGCAGCAGGTACGCCCAAAGCCACCGTGCCAGTTGGCTGGTCGCCCAGGCACCGCACCCAGGGCTCGGCCAATCAGTGCCAGGGGATGACCCCATCCCCTGAGCACGTGAAGGGCTTGTGTTACCTGCCTGCAACTCCCCCTCCTTCTTACGGGAGGAAGGGGCATTATTGCAATATGCTGCAGGTGTGGCTTTCCTTGAAGATGACTCGGAAACTTCAATGAGTTCAAAATTAAGCGGCCAGATTATTGGATGGGTTCTGTTTAGATGTTATATAACCAGGGCTGGATTTAGGTTTGATGAGGCCCTAAGCTATTGAAGATAATGGGGCCCTTATACGTCCAGCTGTCCTTTGTCAACAACAAATTGTCGCTATAATATTAACAATGTAATATTTAAACTGAAAAGTATTGTTACAGATTGTTTTCAATATTTTATGAAAGCAGATGGAATTTAGGCACACCGTTATTTGTGTTTCTTTACATCCCCCTCCCCCTTTGCTTTTCAGCAGTTAACATATAGGTATGAATTTGCATTAACATGGCAAAGAGATGGGAGAATAGCATGAAACAGGCAACATACCAATAGATTTTCTGGCTTGATATCTCTGTGAACGATACTGAGACCATGGAGATATTTCAGTGCACTGGCTAAATTGTAGACCATTGCACTTCCATCACGCTCTGTGTATTTTGTTGAAGATGTGATAGCATCAAAAAGGTCTCCTCCCTGTAATGGTCAGGAGGATCAAATAATTAACACAAAACAAAATAATCATATTTTATAATTGAAGGAAAATGAGATTTTTTCCCCATTATGCAATGTTGGGGAAATCACAATGGAAGCAATAGGGTGAAAGTTGCACATACCTAAACCGCACCAAAATGAGTGGAACAAGAATGCTCACTGTGTGTTTAACACTGCATTCCTATGCACTCTTGCTGGTAAATGAAATATCGTTCAACTACGTAGGGCTTACTTCTAAGAAAAGCACCACAGTGCTAAACTACATGCATGATTTTAATGGAGTTTAGGAGTACCTCATCATACTAGACAGCAAATCCCTTATGCTTGATTATAAATGTTAAAAATCCCTGTGCCATGTTCACTGGGAGATATAAGAATGCCTTTAAAAAAATCAAATCTACAAAAGTCTCGACTGAAATATAAAATAATGAAAGCTTAGTAGACATTTTTCATGGGCATTACATGTGTTGTGGACCTGCCTCATTTGCATAAGTCTCTAAAGTCTGACAATTCTCAACCATTAATTGCAAACAACATAGTTTTTTTTTTTAATGTGCCTTCTAGCAGAGGTAAATATCAAGAAAAATAAATTGGAAACAAAATGCTCTTATTTAACTTTAAATGGCTACTTCTGCCAAATGTGAAGTGAAATCTGAAAGTAAGTAAGAACTGGATAAAGAATTCCTACATTAAAAAAAAATTGAGGGAGAAAGGAAACCTGCAAATTTATGATGTGGTGGCTGTTTATGCTAAACATAGGTGGTTACATGCCAATCTAATATTAATTTTAAATTGCAATTTTAAAACAGTGCAGAAACTTAACACTATTGCGCAGCAAATTTCGACATCTGGATGTCCATGATAACTTAGTATGTAAATGCAATGTATATAACGATCATATGTGCCAGAATCAGACTTCAGAAATAATTATCATTTTCACATGTTACAAAGTTTGCAGGTTAAGGCACACAGGAACACCAGCTGTCACTCTGAAAAAGGAATTTCAAAAGTGGGCTGGGAACTACTTTGGGATGGGAGAGGAAAGTCCCATGGCGTCCCAACATTGTTTTCTGTACGACTATTATGCATAAGTACTGGAACCTGGAACTTTCAGTATCTTCATGTTCATTGATGGAAAGCCTCTCACCTTGACCAACTCCATCACCAGGTAGAGTTCGGTTGCAGTATCCATCTCCTCTATTAGCATGATAATATTGGGATGTTTCACTTGGCGCAGTATGGAGACTTCATTTTCAATCAAGTGTTCCTATTTATTATTGGGAAGAGGAGAGGAAGGGGAAAACAAACCAAGACAAATCCTCCTTGTAACAACGTGGCTTTGAGATATAGTTTTCACATGAGAAAGCAGCTTCCTACAGTGCAGCTTTCCACCACTATTCATCTCCACATCATTTACAGTGTAGTTATCGAGATATCTCTAGTGAAGCAGCATAGGTATAGGCTCAATGACTTAATAAATCCTTTGTTACCAAGGGCTTCCAAAATGTTCCTCATTAAAATGATTTAAAATTGAAAAAACAAGGCATGCCATTTTATTAAATCAGGTAAAATCTTTAGACGCTTTCAGTTACAAGAAACCAACTGGGTATGCTCTAGGAGGGCCAGCCACTTAATTTAACAGTTAACCATGGTTGCTGTAACACTCTGGAAGACACCAAAACAACCATTCCAGAAACCTCACCTTTATCACAGTACAAACATTCTAACAACATGCGCTTCATGCTTTTGTGGGAAACCCTGCGGGAAGTACATGTGAGCATTCTACGACTGATGGACATGAGCAGTGTCTGAAAAATTAGATGCGATTTGTCCTACACCATAAAATACCATTGAACAAATGGCTTTGGGAAGTCAATTTGCATCAAATCTGTGAAGTTTCGATAATTTTACCCTGTTTAGTTACTAAAAACCCACATGCTGAGCGTGCATTTCCTCCTGTGAAGATGTGGCACATAAGACGTGGCTTAAACAGATCGCACCTTTGAAACCCAATATGTGAGAGCATCAAAAGTCTTTCTGGAACAAACATATATGTCTGCTCCAAACAACCGTGTGCTGGAGAAAAGAAAAACAAAATATGAATGGGTTTTTAAAACACGGTTTATAGTTATAAACCTTAAAAATGTAAATCAGATCAACTGAGAAAATGAGGGGATTTATTATAATTAGTTAAATTAACTGTGTATCAGGAGGAATATAATAAATATCAAATAATTTGTGAAATTTAGAGACTAGTGATATTTAAAGTGTTGCCTACTAACGATTATTTAAATTTACTGTGCATGGTGCCGCTGATTTAGTGAACTATTGTTCAAGTAGCTAATGACAATTAGTAAGAAGCTTTTGAAGATAGCTTCATCAGTATTTTTGTTTGTGATTATTGGGATGGTTGGCATTTAATGTTCTTCCTCCCCTCTGGCAAAGCTTCAAGAAGTTTGGAAGCTTCTGGAAGCAAACAAACGGTTGTTAGTCTTAACTATGCTGAAGAAGAGATGCCCCTTTCAGCAAGTATTTTCACCTCCATGAAAATATCAAATGCTCTTGGTTCTAACTACCCTCAGTAAAGTCTCTTCACATATAAACATTCCTTCCCCATGCATCACTGAGGCTGTGCTTAGAATTATCTTACATAGAGGCTCTTCTGGCCTCCATTAAGTTCAGGGTCTTTTCTGTCATAGCCCCATAACTTTGGAATGTCTTCTCATGAAAGGCGGCATGACATCCTTCCTGTTATGCTTTCGTTGTGACTTCAAAGTTTGGACTGTTTAAGCATTCTCTACTGTGTGTGTTTCATTATGAAATTTGTTGTTTTACATTGCTTATGGTTTTTAATATACTGTGGTTACGATCAGGAGATTTACACTGCAACTTGGTATACATTATTTTTAAATACATAAAACAAATAACACTGATAAAACACCTGTTTTCTTAAAATAGGACTGCTTTTAAAAAGCTGGACTGGTATATGAAAATCCCTTATTGTGGTCTGTAAGGTACATTACAGTGCAACTCTGTTAAAGGCAAATTCTGATGGGTGAATTCTGGAAACACCTTTACTCCAAAATACTTACCTTCATTCTCAAGACTCTGAAGCAAAATATATCTATATATTTAATGCATTTTCTTTATATAGAACATAAACTTCAACCCCTTTGAAGCAGCACTTTAGAATTTCCCACTGTTTTTCCTAGTGATGCTGGTCTGGACCCAAACACACATCCATTATTTTGACTTTGTTAAATTAATGATGCAGATGGGACATATTTTCTGCTGACTTACAAATAATAAATTCATGAGCAATGTAAATGCTATCTTGATGAATATTTTGTTACATCTGACCAAGCATAATTTTTGTGAATATCAATGCAGCTCTACAAAATTAATATACATACATGGTTGGCGGGATTTGCCCCAATGAACTGTAAATTGAAATACTTTTTGTAAGCAAAGCCGAATTTGACAAATTAACTATCTGTGAGTTTAAAACTCTGTAATTCTGCCTTTACTTGAAATCAGGTAAAATTACTATGAAAGCATCTCCCCAACTTATAATGCTGTAGCTCTATACTCTTTCATACCTTTCCACAACATTTTCCTTTGTCTATAATCTTCAGTGCAAACTCCTTCCCAGTAGACCTACAAAGAGCGAAACAAAAGAGGAATATCAGGCAGAAATGCAAGGATTTATTCAACATGTGGGTTTTTTGTTTGAATGTACAGTGATGATAAAATTGTTTTCATCAATGTGAACAGATGACAGAAAGAAGGTATATCTGCTTTTATTTTGTTTCTCAGCAAGTCATGTCTGCTGTTGCCTTGACTACCAAACGCAGGCTTTCTACTATGATTTTCTCAAGTGTGACCTAATGTGTCGCATTTTGTCCCTGATTTAATGTTAGATGTTCTGTACCTTTCATTCAGCTCTTTTTAACTGGCAGTCATGTGGCAATTTTTACAGGATTGGTATTTCAAAGTCTCAGGTGTAGAAAGGTTCATTTTAACTTCTTTTTATTAAACAAAATTAGATCAGCTATTCTGTAGTATAAAATTTATTGGACCACAAAAATCATTTGAAGACAACCTATAGGAGAAATATTATGTGGCCATTCTACCTATTTCTGTGAAATTTTGTTTTAAGAAGTCTGCTACCTCCATTCTAAATATCATGTTCTGAAAACTACAATGGATAGTTATTTCCACTTATGTTTAAGTGATGCAGGCTTAAGAGGTGAAAGCATTTTAAATCTAGTATTATAAGACTGTAGCAAATAATAATATTACAATTTTTTTGGGTATATGGCCTTCCAAATGCATGTTGCAAAAGTGACCATTAAAAAAAGATCAGACAGAATGAAAGAAGTGGCCATTATGGTTCTCAGTATGTGTAGTATTATCTCATCAACATGAAACCCCATTTGTGGGCATGCTCAAATGAAAATGACTCAATGGTTGATAATTACTTTTACTACAAACTCACTGAGAATGCAATTCACCATATACTGCATTTTTAAAGGTTTCTGTTGAGGATGTTTGTTTGTTTGTTTTAAAGGGTACACTTAACAAAGTAATTAGCACATGAGAGAACTTGCACATTCATTGAAAAGCAAGGTTTTGCGGAAACTCTTTGCCAGGAGTACAGAAGATTACAATGGTCTGCAGCCACATAATGTGCGAAATGGGTCATACAGTACAGCTGTAGCACAAACCCCATTCCTTCCTACTGTATAAGACTTCTTGACAGCAGCAGGATTTTAAAATGAATAAATACTGTCAACAGTGTCCAGTTAGTATGAGCAGCTACAGCAGTAATAATGGTGAACATATTTTGCTTCAGGTATAGCTAATCAATTCATGCTGTACAAATAGATAGTATTGGAATTGCATTTAGTAAGGACGGTTGTTATGGAATAATACAGTGCAGCAAAGCATCCCTGGTGTGAAAGCACAGCTGCGTCTGCTGAGTTGTCATAGTTACAACTGGATACAGATGAGGACAAAAAGGGGGTGGCAGTATCTGACTGAGCAGTATTTTGAGAATGAAGTACAGTGGGCTGTATCCAGAAGTGTGCAAACAGAAGAAATAGAATGATTGGTTTTACCTGAAGTGCAGATTTGGGAGTAGGGATGCTGGAGCCATTGGGATAGGACATAGCCCATTGGCTCCAGCATCTCATCAGGTAAATTATGGCAGTGGCAGTGTTCTGTGAACTGCTGAACTAGAGGAAGACTTTGTGTAAGATAGTATTAGCACAGGTATACAGCTTGAGACATTGCCCAAAGCCTTGCTGAAGAGATTGCGCAACACTTTGTGCTCGTGGAAGCTTTGTGCTAAAGTTCTATTTTCACATGAGAAGCTCTTGCAACATTAGAAGAGTTCTCCCACTCACGAAAAGCCACCTCGAGAATAACCCTATACTTTTAAAGCTGCTTTTTACTTTTAAACTGGAACATTTTCCAGTAACAGAGCCAGTTATTATTGAATACTTGGACAATTATGCAGAAGTCAGTCTAATGATGATTTGAATTGCAGTAGCCTATAAAAGCAATATTCCATTGAAAAGTAGGGCCCATTCACATGACTGAAGAACAGTACGCTAGCCACTGTTGCCTTCTATGACTTGGGGTGTGACTGTCTGAAGTGGGGAGTCTCCCGTACTTGTAGAGTAACTGGACAGAGTTCACTGCAACTCCTAACACTGGATGTGTGAATAGCAACTTGATTACATATATTACTATCATCCATGAATATTTTTCCATTTGGTGTGAGCTCCTCTTTTTATATACAGGGGCTCTCCTCAAAGAGGCAGCAATACAAATTGTGCCATTTCTGGTGCATTGCCTGCGTATTATATGGTAACCAACCAAAACGGAAACCCTCTGTTGTGGAATTCTCTAGGTTCCGTGTCCAAGCCTTATGTCTTGATAGGGTCTAGACCTGATAAAAAATTTAGTATTCTGTCTTTTCACTGTTTGTAATTATCACCCAATTACTTTCCTGATTTCTGGCAGTGAAAGTATCCGTTTCCATTAGTATGTAAGTTTTTCAAGCTGTATACTGCTTAGATTTATCGTCCTGCCTGAAGGGTTTTTGGATCTGCAGAAAGCAAGAGAAAAATCGTAAAAGCTCCAGAGGCATTTGCTTTTTAAAGCTTGCTTGGGAAACAGAGCAAGGTTTACATAAGCACACTGTATTGAGTGAAGGATTTTGAGAAAAAGTTGCTTAATATTTTTGTAAGTGAAGAAGTCGTAAGGGATTTGATTATATTAGCTTGGAATGCTTTTTTTTAACAGAGGAAAGGAACTAAAAAAAATATTTAAGAATGAACTCAAACTAGCCTGAGAATTTCCAATAAATACATAAATAAGTACTTAATAAAAAGTAAAGGTAAAAGTACCCCTGACTGTTAGGTCCAGTCATACTTAATACGTATAATTAAAATGTGTGCATGGCCATATGGATTGACTGAATTGCTAACTAAATTTATTTTCCTTATTTCCAGATTACGTGGGTTTATTTCCATTTCCTTGGCCTCTGCTTTCCCCCATTTGAACTTTTAAACTTCCCTTGCTTCCTCTTTTCCTATTCCCATCACAGCTGGCCCTGCCTCATCTTCCTCCGTATTTCCATCCCTAGACCATCTGCTAGATCCATTCCTCCTTCACATGTCCCCTTTGCTAAATCTCCCTTTTCAGACACCTGTCTCCTTTGGCTTGGTCTCCTAAGATTGCTTACTTAAGGAACTTCATGGAAGGGAAGTCTCCCATCGCCTCACTGCCATGTTCCCAAATCTCCCCCTTACATCTTGTTCAAGGGCCTCTCCGATTCTCAAAAGAGTTTTTTTTTTAGAGTTACCGGTACGTACGTGTGGCAGCATAGGGGAGGACTGGATGCTGCACTTTTGTTCAGTGGACTTTTTAAAGTTAGGATCCAAACCTAGATTTCCATATAGATTTCCACTAGAATGTACGTATGGAAATGTGATCTAGAGCAGGAGTGGCTAACTTGTGGCCTACTCAATGTTGCTGGCCTCCAATTCCCATCAGCCCTAGCCTCAGGAATAATGGAAATGGGCATCAAAGAAAAACATGATCACCCACCTCTGGTCTACATTTAGATGAATGCATGCATAATGAATGTATTCCTTTTTCATCGGCTCGGCTTTTTCTTCAGCTTGACAAAAACTTGTGGAGCAATTTTAAAAATATGTATTTCCCAAGACCTTCATGTTTGTTTAATTTGATATCCAACACACCACGTTTTGTTTACCTATGGTTATTAGTTATCCTTTTCACCCAGTGTTATAGCTGATGAAGTGGACATCAGCCAGAGGTGTCAAACATATGGAATAGATATGAACCTACATGAACTCTTGCATTTTACAACAAATGATTTACCAAGACACCTGGTTGTCCGTGAAATACAATGATTTTCTCATATATGCTCAATGCACAGTGGAGGGGGCAGCTGCAGCTAATTAAAAAATGAATATCTCAGCAATTTTCTTGCTCACCGTTCTATGCACTCCTTTACCACAGCAAAATTGCCATCTCCAATCACCTTTCCCACTTTGTATTTCTCAAGAATAGTTGATGTCCCTGAGCATTTGTTTCCATTCACACCTGTAAGATGTAAAGGGCAAAAAATAAGCTAAACATGGATGTGAGCAATGTGGATTGTCTCTTACTGACCTCAACCCTACAGTAGGGTTATATCTTAAGCTACAAAATCTTTTTTTTAAGTTATTTTAAGTATCTGTCCCTTCACATTTGCATCTAAAGCAAAAAGAAATAGCTGGCAAGGCTTAATCCAAGCTATATGACCTTGCTGTGCAAATCAGAGGGTAAGCAACGTATTTTTCATGTAAGATTTTTTTTAAAAAAACATGTTCCAAAAGGCAACAACATTTCCACTTAAGGATCAACACCCAGCTACCATTTCATTTAGTCTTGTTGTTTAACAAACTGCATTGTTTCAGCTTCTGTTGCAGAGCTATTAAGTGGCACAAATATCACAGGGTTCTGGTGACACTGAACAATAAAATAATTTTATAATATAAATATTGCATTATTACTTCCAGTCACCTGCATTACCCTAATCTAGGTGGGAATTCGTTCATGACCATTTCTGCCACAGGGAAATTACTCAGCAGAGAAAGGATGTGTATCTATCATTCTCCACATTCTCAGGCTAGGATACATTTTAGCATTAAAACATAATAAATGCTGCCTAAATTTTACAAATATGTACCTTTATCTTACCTCAAGGTGTGCTTACCAAAAAGTGAAATATTCTAAATTGGTTTTTATGTAAATGTAGGCTAAGATTTTGTGTGTCCATTGCAAATCAAGTACAATACAAACATTAAAACAAAAACTCAGAATACACAAGATGTTTGGTGAGAATGTTAAGACAACTTAAATTTTCCCTTTCAAAATGGCCAGCATGTCTCCATTTAATCTTTAACTGATAAATTGCCCTGTACAGTATGATGCAACTCTTCTGCCAGAGCCATTTGGAACAGTTCTCCCCTGTATAGTTAATAATTAGTGGTGTATAAATATGTATCTCACAATTAATGAGAACATTGTTTCAATTCAGAAAAACAAAATTCACATGGAAGTAAAACATATTAAATGAAATTCTCATGGATGAGGTTCTGGGTATTTGGTCATGCTTATCTTTCTTTTGTGGTGGCCAAGAAATCTTGTGGGTGTCCTTTCTTTCATTTATTCTACAAATCATGTCCTACCATCCAACATTTATCTGATGAAAATAGGTAAATCCTATTCCATAATGATAATTATATTTATACCCCACACATCCTATTGGGTTGCCCCAGCCATTCTGGGCAGCTTCCAACATATATAAAAACATAATAAAACATTAAACATCGAAAAAGCTTCCCTGTACAGCATTTCAGACAGCTCAGGAGTCGATTAACTCCAGGCCCTCCAACATTTCTCCAATGAAAATAGGGACACCCTAAGGAAAAGCAGGACATTCTGGGATCAAATTAGAAATTAAGACAGCTTTTCTAAATCAAGGACGTCCCTGGAAAATAGGGACACTTGGAGGGTCTGCCATCTCATCAGTTGTCTGCCTTCTGCAGACTTCCTAGGTGCCCATGTTTCAACTGAAGACTAGGGGAAGACATTATGAAGTAAATATCTCAATATTTTGGGTTTTTTAAGATCAGGAAGTATAGACAGTCAGGAGTAGGTTGCAGAGTGCTAGAGCAACATTTACTGGAAAGAAAAGGCATGCCTTGGATGCCTCACAATCATAAGGTAAGCTCAAAATTCTGTAACCACCAACATTCTACATAAATCCTTAAGTGGCTTGAGAATGATGCAGAAAAATGGAGGCCCTTTCAGAGGGGTAGAAAACCTCTGAGCAAGAGAAGGCAGATTTTGGCCCAGCACTATCAGTAAACCATTCAGTACCTGGTGACATATATTAAATATACAACCCTAATCCTATCTCAAAGTCTGCTATATTTCTTTTCATTGCCACTGGCATGGGAAGGGGTGGTCAATGTCAAGAGACCTTAGAGTAAAAAGCTCTAATGAGTCGAATGAATGATGAATGAATGAATGAATGAATGAATAGCCTCACCTCTATGGATCATCTTTGGCCTAATATAAAAGTGCAAAGTAATACCAATACAGTAGTGCGAATAAGCATATTACCAAAATAAACAATAATAAACAGTGGTTTACTTTTCCAGACTGAAATATTATCTCCAATACAGACATTTAACATAAAAGAACTTGAAAATACACATTCTTACTTTCAGGACTCAGGCAAGGAGATAGTTCAGGCACACCATTCACGTTGCAAGTTGACCCACAATGTGGTGGAATCTGTGAAAAAATGTGAGAGTTTATACTTCAGCAGTTAAATATGCTTCTGAATAATCACATTAGGAACAAAAACATTCAACAGCCTTCTGTGCTATAAATTAATATTACACATTCATCTGTTAAAAGCCAAACACAATTTTACTAATATTCCCAAAGGCCAAAACATACAACCTCTGTAAAGTAGCTGGTTGGGGTTTTTATGACATGTTGCATTGAAACCAGACTACGCCAACTCCACTTTCCCTGCACTATACAACACCAACAGTACAGTGGTACCTCAGGTTAAGAACTTAGTTCGTTCCGGAGGTCCGTTCTTAACCTGAAACTGTTCTTAACCTGAGGTACCACTTCAGCTAATGGGGCCTCCCGCTGCTGCCACGCCGCTGCCGCGCGATTTCTGTTCTCATCCTGAAGCAAAGTTATTTACCCGAGGTACTATTTCCAGGTTAGCAGAGTCTGCAACCTGAAGTGTCTGCAACCTGAAGCGTCTGTAACCCAAGGTACCACTGTATTTGCATTGTGCCAAGTTTCTAATACACTGTAACTAGATATGTGTTCTCTCTAAAAGCACCTGAAAGTAGTTGATTCCTTCTCGCTTCAAACTGATTACTTCTTATGATCCATTTAGCAACAACAGAGTGAAAAGGGATGCACATGAGGTAACTGAATGCTTCCCAAGAGATTGTCTTCCTTTTAATTTCTAACCAGAATGACACCTGCCTATCCAGAGAATACAAAAAAAGAGCTGAAAACAAGAACAAACCACCTTTAGACAGTTCAGGGAACATATTCATGGATCTCAGTCACTGACCCAGTTTACAACCATAGACAGACAAAATACTGTGAATCAAGAACAAAGCTTGGTTTGTTTTGGGGAAACAAACCACAAGCCCAAGCTCAGACAACATGAGCATATTACACAGATTCTGGCTTAACTGCACGGGCTGCTAATTCAATTCAAAGTGCTGTTTTTGACCTATAAAACCTTAAACAACCCTCAACCGTGATATCTCAAGACCACCTGTCCCCATATGAACTGAGCCAGACCCTTCTTCAAGTGTCTCCCCCAGGAGAGTTCCAGAAGGTGGTAACAAAAGACAACGGCCCTTTTCTGCAGTGGCTCCCCATTTGTGGAATCCTCTCCCCAAGAAGACTTGCCTGGTACCTTCATTACATATCTCTAGGCACCAGGTGAAAAGGTTTCTCTTCAACCAGGCTTTTGGCCTTTAACATGTGACTGTGAGAAGGGCATTATTGGTTTGTTTTGCTTCTGCGTTTCTTTCATTATGCATTTTGTGCTTTCATTTGGTATTTTCGTGTTTTGAACCACCCTGTGATATTTGGGTGAAGGGAGGAATACAAATTTAATTAATAAATACATAAATTTCAAGCTTAATTTTCACTCTCAATTAATAGTTCCCCAAAGTGCCAACTAAGGCTTTATTACACCTCCATGTGTTTTGCAACACAGGTCAATTTTTCAGGAACATTCTGAAAGTTTCAAATTAGGTAGCATAGCTGAAGCAGCTTACACAAACATTTCTACCTATCTGGCACCACAAGGAAGGCCAGACAGGTAAATGATATTTACATGGGCTGCTTTTGACTACTCTGCAGAATTTGGAAGTTTCAAGATTGCTCCTGAAGAGTATGCGTTCTGAAATTCTTTTAGCTAGCACTTCCAAAGCAAATTTCCCCTCTTTAAATTCTCTCCAATTTCTGTGTCTCCCTCCTGGTTTTCTTGTTTCACTTTCAGATAATGTCTTTGCCCTTTTCAGTCTTCACTGTACTCTCATTTAAAAGATTATCGCACAAACTTTCATCACTTGTCACAGGGTGCTTAAAATACTTCTCTAGCCTGAGCTCAAGATCTGTCAAAATGATATTGGACAGCACAAGGGAATGCAAGGTCAGCATTTTCAGTGCCTGGTTATGCAGCAAAATATTTTAAATCATTTCACCAGCAATAATGACAATAATTCAACTGGCAGATCAGGTTTTATTGTAAAATTTTCCCAGGACACCAATATGTGTCCAAAGCAGTCAACAGAAGCTACATTATCAAGACAGCAAAAGGCAACACAAACTAGATCACTGACAGCAAGTTAAGTTTAAGAAAGACAAAAATAACACTGGCTGCCAGAGAAATATGCAAGATGGCTGCAACAACATCTGCACATTTTTTTGTTGATGATGATGCCCTGGATGGCTCCTGCACCAAAATAATACAACATAGTTCTTTCAGAAGATATTTTTGTAATAGAACCAGAAACAAGACAGACAAAATAGATTACTATTTATTGCATTGACTTATTATTTTCTGCTCAGTTCAGTTGTTTTGTTTAAAAGCACAGATTTTGTTTCCTTAAAAGCAAAGAACACTTCATAAAAATTAGAATCATGGCTATGAAATTTAAAACTAGGGTGGATGAAAATATTTCAGATAACAAACAACAGCACAGTCTAAACCAGGCATAGGCAACCTTCGGCTCTCCAGATGTTTTGGCCTACAACTCCCATGATCCCTAGCTAACAGGACCAGTGGTCAGGGATGATGGGAATTGTAGTCCGAAACATCTGGAGAGCCGAAGGTTGCTGACCCCTGGTCTAAACCATGTCTACATAACACTAAATTCTACTGGATTCAATGAGGTTTACGCCCAGGTATGTGGGGTTAGGATTACAACCTAAACTATTTTAGACTTTTCAATTTCAGTTAATTGTCACAGAATAACAATGGTAATCTTTAGATAATGTACTATGTTGTTATCTCTTTTCCAAGTCACTAGAATCAACTACATTATTCAGCCTAATTGACATTTGCATTTAACGCTAAGCTATGGTTTGGGCACTATACGAAAGCTGCTCCGCCATATCCAGCATGGAGTGGATTTGCAGCCCCATGTGATTCTAGAATAAAGATCACGTGGTGGGGGGAATATGGCAGCATCATGGCACTTGGGACACAATGCAGTAAGGAAGCGGTGCCACTAAAAAGGCACTGCTGCCCTCTCCTCATTAGAAGTCCTTTTCAGCATGGCATCCTACATGCTGTATGATTTGGAGGGCTGAGTAGAATTATTTTGGAAGTGTTCTCTGATTGGCCTTGTGGCCTCCCCCCCTTTTTTGCCAACTCCATGCAGTCTGTTTTATGCTGCAATTTGGCTGATAGGTGTTGGTCATGACTTGCAGGCAAAATTAATGACAAGCCCCTAGAGATACCTGCATAGATGGAGCACAGCCCCAGCTACAAGTCAACTCAAGATAGAGTTGCAAGGAGATGGTCCTGAACGCTGGCCAGCAGGAGCAGGGTTGTACACAGTTTCTCCTCTCCAGAAGCTGGTGAAGAAGAGCAGGGGTCAGCCAATCAGCTGACTTAAGTCAATTGCTCTTTTGCCCCTGCCCCTAGCTTGGTCAGGAACTCCGCAGTCTGCATTCCCAGCACAGCCTAACATATTTGTGCTACTTCTTCCTTTCACAGCTCCATGGTTACTGGAGCTGACAGGAAGGGTACCCAATGCAGCTCTCAGTTAGCCTCTTCGGCCAACCGTAAGGAAGGCCAAGTACTCTAATATGATATAAATTCTACTCTTTCATCTCAAAGAGTCTATTGGGCTTAATGAAATCTTTCAAAGGAGGTTAGCACTAGAGAATTAACATATTCGAGAATTGTTGGATGCATTTTTTGTTGTTGCTGCCGACATACGTAAATCAAGATCTATTTAAAACTAACAAGAGTAATACAATTTCTAATTGTCTTTCTTTCACTTTCAGGCCATTCAAAGGAACACTGTCCTGTATTCTTCTGGATGCAATTATATTGGTATGGCTGCCAAGTTTTTCAATGAATCTGCAATTCAGCATTTGTGCTGAGTAGCAAAAATGAAGCTGCACAAATTATAGCCCTTGATTTCCTATCCTTGTAAGTAGGCTTTCCAGTTAAGGCGGTGGGGTGGAGGGGGGGTAGGGACATGTGTTGCGGAGATGTGGTGTTTTTCTGGTAAGTAGTAGTGTTCTGAAACAACAAATCAATTACTTAAATGAATAAATAAACTACATGAATGTGATGTAGATAGCCAGTCCTTTTAATTAGCATAACATGAGTTGAGGGTCTTCTAGCAATCCAAGCCATGTAACAGGCAAAAGGAGGTACACGCAAAATCAACATGTTTAAGAACCTACAGCTCACACAATTAAACCCCCCCACAGCTTTATTGCAATTCAAATGAAGTATTAGGATATAAATCTGAATAGAGATGACAAGGCAAGGTTTTCAGCTGATCATTCATTACCAGTTTTGCTAAGATGAGTACACAGTTACAACAGAGGGAAAGACAGAAATTAAAGATGGAGACATGCATCTTCTGCCATGCTTGATGCTTCAGCATCACTAAATGAAGAGACATGGCAGAATGATCCAGGCAGTGCACAGAAACCAAGTATTTCAAGGAGACCAGCCTACACATTATTTCATTCTAAGCACAGCTCAGTTGTTATAGGGATCGCTTAAGGAAAGGATAAAGTAAATAAGTCACTTAAAAACAAACAAAAGTTTAATTTTACTCCTCCTCATGGACAGCACGTGTACAGAACAAAATTCAAGCAGATACCGGTACATAATAAAATTTTATCAAGAATATCTGACTGTTCAGTGGTATGTATAATTGTAATTGTTGTATTTTAGGGGTTAATTATTTGAACGGCATATATTCCTGTTTGACATTTCCCCAGAAACATGGGTGTTGGGAATGCATTCCAGATGCAGACACAAGCATTGTCACAAGCCATGTTCTAATTCAGATATATCAGTTAAGATTACTCAGAACCCAAGTGAACAAAGCACAGCTGAAGTGTACACCCAAACAGCTGCATACTGCAGAGATAAAATAAAGGATTTTAGCTACACTAATTCTCTTACTAACCAACTGTCTTTTAAGAAATTTCTATGGTTTTTGTTTCTACTGTGTTTGGTTTGCTGCATGGCCTTTTTTTATTAAGGTTTATTCGATTATGGTGCTACACTGTTCTTGTTTTTAAATGCTGCAAGGTGTCATTTTTATTGCATAATTTTAATTTACAAAGGAAGAAAAATGCTGCAAGGTGTCAAGTACACACTTGACAAAAACATTGTGTATAAATAAACAAAATCATCAATGAAGGATGAGATGGAGCTTACTGACTGTACTGACAAATTTTACTAAACACAACTATGAGTGCAGCCCTAACCCTTGGCCCCGGATGGCGTGGTAATGGAAAGGAGCTCTGTTGTGGGACAGATTTCTCTGCCATGGCAGATGGCACAGTTTCACCTCCATGGGCAGTAGGCTTCCATTGTCAATTCTGCTAGTGGTGGTAGGTAGCAGCAAGCCCTGAAATGGGGAGTTTCAGGGTGCCAGAGGCTTGGGATTTGCTGGATACTACATCCCATGGATCCTTGAGGAACAGGCTTCTTAGCAATGGTAGCCTGGAGCTGACGGGGTGAGTCGTCCCCCCCCCCACTTTCCACCCTGGCTGATGGATCCTTTGCTGCCCCCTGTTGCTCTTTGGCCCCATTTAGGGCAGCTCTCTAAGCCAGTGGATAAAGTTTAAAACAGAATAATAGATTATTTTACTCATTGCAATATTAGGTTTAGCCTACATTTTAACTACTCTGCAACTGCTTTCATGCAATGTACATTGCAATGTAATAAATAATAATAATAATAATAATAAATATTTATCATTGCTTAATATAGCACGAAACTGGTGTTTTCTTGCAACCACAAAGGCAATATTCCAAAGCAGAATTAGTACTTAAACTGAAATAGGGCAAACTTTCTAAAACATACCTTGAGTCCCCGAAAGCTGCCTGGGCTTGTTGGTGAGGAACTAGAAGATTTTGTTGATTTGGGAGTTGAAAGCTGGCTACTTGGAGCTCCATTTACTATTGGGAATAACAAGGGCAAAAGAAGGAAAAGAAGTTGTTATTGCAAATAAAACAAAAGCTGAAATTCCTATTAAGATATGGTATGTTCCTTTTAGATAATATCCTGTTAATCTTTGTTAAGTAGAGCAGCTAGCAATAAAATATACATAAAGCTAGGCATTATCTTAAGAGCAACATGATGCAGTGACCAAGGGCTTGCTAAGACCAACAAGCACACAGCTGAGCCTTCTTAAGATCTAAGATTTCTTTCCACACCTGTGTTCTATCATTGGTTTTCCCCTCTCTCTTGACCTACCCAAAGACACTTTTTTTTTTCCTGGCACACTGCCTACTCTTTCCCCTTCATCTAGCCACACTATCCTTTAGCTTTTCTACATCTCAGAACCTCTTCTATCAAAGCTTTATAGTGTTCAGACTCTCTATCTTGTCTACATAGCTTGCCCTGTCCCTACAGCCTATTGTGATGTTTCAATCACAGCCCAAATGACTTTTCACTTGACTCAGCAATGGCAATATATCAACATACTATGGTGCTGGGTACATTCTTCCACGGATTAAAAATGTTGGTGATGGTGAACATTTCAAGGTTATCAGGTCATGTCAGCCAATGGGCACTTGAAAAATAATCACAGCCACAGAGCAGTTTAATATAGTACAGAGAACACTGTATCCAAATGACCAAGAACAATTATAAAACCAAAAACCAAAAATAAAAAAATCATGCTTACTTATTTTCTATATGATCATTTCCCTTAAAAATAAAATACTTGAAAAAATTATTTGCCTTTGACAAGAACCAGCTTCCCATTAGTATGCTTTTAAATATACAAATAGATTTCATATTTTAATTTTGAGGGGTTTCTATATATGTGAAAATATGTTGCTTCCCCTTCAGTTCAGTCTGAAGTGGGTTCCACCATTTCACACAACTTGTGACTCTTAATATGCACCATCTATTAGCTTATTTGCAAGGCTCTCTGATGAACAATATATTCCATGTCTCCCAAGGAAAAAGTAGTAAGAGTAAATGTTCCAAAGGGCAAGATTGATTTCAACTGCAGCTCAGTTAAGGACTGCTGCTCCTTTAAGAAAAAAAAATTAGCCTGCCAGCTAGACATTCGGTTTCCATGGAAATGCTAGTTACCACCTACACTTTTTCAGCTGTGTAAAGAATATCTATAATGGGTAACAGAACATTCATTTAACAGGCACCATTGTTTTTGCTGTGTGAATGCCTGCAGTGATGAACTTGTCTGAAAACCAAGTCTTCCAAACTAGCTGCTTTTAAAAAGGAATTTGCTTTTAATTCTTTAATATTTAGGAGCCAACCTGCTGATGTGACTGCACAGGGAACTGTTATTCTGTGACATTATGTATAGATGCAGTAAATAAATAAGTAGAAGTTAGCATCTTTCCACCATGATGTAAGAACCGGCTTCCAAGATGTTCTAGAACAGGCATGTCCAACAGGTTGATCACAATTAGTGGTCGATCGCTAGTAGTGACCCTGCCCCCTGCCACTAGCTGTTTGCTTCGTCGCTGCGCGAAATTGTAAGCACTTCCTTTTCTAGCAAAAAAGCTCCACAACTTTGGCTCCACCCCCCCAAAAAGCTTAACATTGGCAATGACAATGGGTAGATCACTGCCAGCTTTTTTGTACTGGGAGTAGATTGCATTCTCTTGGGAGTTGGATGTGCCTGTTCTAGAAGAAGTTAACATTTATGGGAATAGGAGGATCTTATTCTATTGCTGTTTTCACTTCATCCCCAGAATCTATGTTTTAAAAATAGTTACCTATAGAAAACACATGTTTCTGACCTTCATATGTTCATGCATACACTTTATCCCACTTTTGTATTACAGTGGTACCTCTGGTTAAGAACTTAATTCATTCAGGAGGTCCGTTCTTAACCTGAAACTGTTCTTAACCTAAGGTATCACTTTAGCTAATGGGGCCTCCCGCTGCCATTGTGCCACCGCCGCCGCACAATTTCTGTTCTCATCCTGAAGTAAAGTTCTTAACCCGAGGTAGTACTTCTGGGTTAGCGGAGTCTGTAACCTGAAGCATTTGTAACCCAAGGTACCACTGTATTACACTCCCTAACACTAATCCTTCCAATGTAGCACTGTCCCTTTAGCCTGAAACTATGATTGTGGGCACACTATGCCTTTCGAGCACATTCAAAGCCCATTATTTTCCTCAAAAATTCTGGGCACTGTCGTTTGTTCCCTCACAGAGTTACCGTTCCCAGCAACCCTTAACAACAGTGCCCAAAGTTTATTTGAGGGAAAGAATGTTTATTTGAGGGCTTTGAATGTACTTTAAAGGTTATTAGTGTACATTACCTGAGCCAGCCTCAGAGTCCCAAGCAGCACAGCTTCCCACCTGGCACACAAACAAAACAATACAACACGGAAAGAGAATTTCCTCCCCCTTGGGACTGCAAGAGGGACCTTGAAATCCTGTCACTGTCCTTATCACCCAGAAATTAGGGACATAATACAGACGCTGCTTGGTTCTGGGACTCCTTAGCTAGGGTCCACACACAGATACTCCACCCCACAGAAAACAAATGAAAAACTTCCTCATAACCTCCCAGTAGCTAGGTTCAAGTGGGAGGAAATGGTGGACTAGCGCAATATACAACCTACCTTCCAGAAGAGCACGTGGGATAAAAGCAAGCAAGCAAACTCCACACACAATAAAAAACACATGGAGACAAAATGATTTGCTTTTTCAGTGTGAGCAGGAGCAAGGCAGCTTCTTTCAATTACATCCTTCTATTGCAAACTAGATAAATTCCCATTGTTAAGTCAGATAATATCAAACTTTGATGCCACCACGGACCAAGCAACTGGTGTACATAGATCAATCTACAAGTCCTTAGCTGAAATTAATTAGTGTCTTAATGCTCACATGGTTCTCTAAATAAGTGGGCATAGTGTTTTAAAATATACTGTTTCAACTTTGAGCTTTATTTAATTCTGGGTTGCAACTACATGCCGTACCAAACTTGAATTTAAGTTCTGGGAACTCTTGCTGTCAGCTAATATTGCTCATTTCATACAGAATGTTAAACATACTGCCCCCCCCCCAGTACTACTTGTGTACTGGCCAGATTATATCTTAACAAATTTAGCTCCATTGTGTACTAACCACACGTGTCTGATCCCTAAGTTCTTACTTTCCAATGTCTAGAGACAGGATAAACTCACCATGTCTTAGTTTTACAAATTGTCAAAATACACAGTGCAAAATAATAGGCACACAGAAGCAGATGGAAGTGTTAAAAATGAAAAGGTAGGCGACAAGTGTTGGTACACAGCCATAACTGCCATGGCTCACCTGGGGATTTTGCTGAAGAGTAAGCACTGGAGTAATGGCCACCCCTCTTTACTGTATTCATTCAATTGACACAAAGGAAAAAGACAGGATATAGGTTATTCAGAGACATGAAAGGAAGAAAGGTAACATAAAAAGGTGGAAAGCAAGAAGTGGTTTTCCAGAAAGGCTTACAGTGAACCTATATTTACTACTATGCATAGTCCAATTTAAAGTAATTTAAGAAATAATAGAACTGGAGAGCCAGAGAAATTGAGTTATATGGAAATTGTCGAGTTGTGGGAAAGGTAGGGATGCCATATTGGAGATGGGATAAAGCCACCTAAAACAATTAGGTCTGCTCTGCCTACGGATCAAATACAAATTTTACAAATGCACCATGAATGCTCAAACCTTTCACATTTCCCCAAACCTTGGGCCTGAGCATATGGTGTGCGGATGCTACTTCAATAACCTGTTCGTGATAAAGTCACCTAGTAACTGCCCTCAGCTAACCTGCCAACTTTCACACAGGTGCTTAATTATGTGTCTCTCATTTCCAGTCGCCTGTTACGTTCCAAAGTCTACTTTCTCTTTATGAATGGTTACACTACACAAATGAAATATGCCATCCAAAAGCTGAAAAAGCCTAGAGGGAAAGGTAATATGCTGGGGGGGGGGGGCTTTTAATATTTTGCCTGGGAGAGAATCTCATATGACTCTGCAGTAAGAAAATCAACACGTCTTTTGTTCTACAGGTATGTTCAGGTCATTAATGACAACAACAGCCAGTAGACTTATTCTGTATTCTTCCTTATGTACACTTAAGTCCAAACTTGTGGGTGGTACTGCTGGGCCACTGTACTGAGTAGCTTTTTGATTCAGCACATCAACAATCTGTTGTTCTCTGGTTGTCAGTGAATCACTTCCCCTAAAATGTTGATATTTTAAAATACTGACACTGGAGCAGGATTGAAAGACATAATCAAAACTGGGGCAAAAAGCCAATATAACCTGAGCAAGAACTGTAAAAAAAAGGGGGGGGAGAGACAAAGAGATAGGAAGAAGGAAGGTGTATTTTGTGTTGACTAAGGATACCGAAGAGAAAAAAGGAGTAAGAAAGTCATGGGCCTCAAAAAGAAGAATAGAGTGGATGAAGGGAAAACACTTAAAAGTGTGCAACTGAATTTATTCATATTCATCCTCTGCAACCCTTGCATCTCCCTCAGGCTTGAGGAGTGTGTAATTTTGCCTCACCTTTTTGAGTGAGCTTAATGTGAGAAGTAGGGGGTTGAGGTGGGGCACAGCCATCAAGTAAGAGAAGGACTAGCACAGGGGTAGGCAACCTAAGGCCGGGAATCAGCGTGTTTTTACATAAGTAGAATGTGTCCTTTTATTTAAATGCATCTCTGGGTTATTTGTGGGGCCTGCTTGGTGTTTTTACATGAGTGGAATGTGTGCTTTTATTTAAAATGCTTCTCTGGGTTATTTGTGGGGCATAGGAATTCGTTCTCCCCCCCCCTTCAAAATATAGTCTGCCCTCCCCTCCACATGGTCTGAGGGACGGTGGACGGGTGGATCGGCTCACTGCTGAAAAAGGTTGCTGACCCCTGGACTAGCACATGTAAAAAAAACACCACTTGTTACTACACGAACTTCCATGGGCACCAAGGTCTTCCTCAAGAGGCCCTGTAGTGAAGTTGGGGAATTCTTTGTGTATTAAACTTTGGTTCAGTTAAAACTGTGGCATTGTGAGAGAAGTAAAATCCTGCCATCTTGGGAATGTGTGCCTAGCCCTTTAAGATAACCTTTCCTTTCTCACTCTCTCTGTCTGTGAGCCCTGTCTTTAAAGGTGTAAATAATTGCCCTGGCCTGAAGGCAGTGATCTTATCTACATAACAAGCTGGATTTATAATGCAAAGTGGGAAGCTTGATGCAGCTGTGGTTTGATTTGACTGGCCAAATTACGAAATGGTATGATTTAGGATAAATATTCCGCATATTCACATGTTAATGGCCTTTTGCTGTCTGCCTGTTGCCTTTTGACATGCAGGCTGCTAAGTTTCTTTGGCTCAGGTCATTGGCCAAAGAGAAACTTCTTTTGATTCTAAGTTACGTTTGAATCCTTATTCTGTAAGTACGATTAGCAAGAAATATTTTACAATGTTACTATTTTCTGTTTGTAACCCTTTTAAAGAAATGTGCACTTTTAAAGTTGTCTTGTTTTATAATAAGTCCTTTCCAGGATTTATTATAAAACAAGACAACTTAAAAAGTTCTTGTTTCTGTGCTTTTGTTTTGGGGAAGCTGAAGACAGTGTCTGACCACTTGGACACTACCTATTTTGCTATTTTGTTAATTGGTTTCAAGGTAAAGTGAGCCAAGGCGTGTAACCTAATTAATAATAGGATTTCTCCTCCCTGGATTCCTATTTGGTTACCCAGAAAAAGGGAGGTGGTGGAAGTTTCTACCTTTTGATTCTTGTGTTGCCAAGTAAAGTAAAACACCCTCCCCCCCTTCTGTCCAAGTTCCTACCGGTGCTTAGAGGATTGGATAGGAGGGTAATATCACTACAGGGACCTCTGTAGGTTTTATCTGCTGCAAGTAGTGAGGTAGGTGGTGATCTCAGATAGGGCCTTTTTAGTGGTGGTACTTTGCAATTCCTTCCCTGGTGGTGCTTTTCTGGTATGGACTTTGTTATGTTTCAGTCAAGTGTCAACCTTTTTATTTGCCAAGGGTTTCTAGATACTGTTTAACAAATGATATTTAAACAACGATTGGCTTTAATTTTATTGTTCTGCTGTTTTAAAATTATTTATTTTACTGGTAGACATATTGTGTGTGTGAGCTGCTGGGGATTGATGCGCAGAAAATATATTAATGAAACAAACCAAGTTCTAAATGCACATTTCCCCTATCCACCCAGGCAGCTGTACCTGAAGCTGGTGATTTACTTCGACGTGAAGGTCCGGGGCTTTTAGATCCAGGGCTTTTAGATCCAGAATACCTTGATATCCCACATGAACGGGAATAAGAGGATTTCATAACACGACATTCTGTAAACAAACAGATGGATAGCAGAAGAAATATTTTTAGAGTTGCAATCACTTCCAACAAAACCACCTACCAGTTAGATAATTTATCACCCAAACATACTCATTTCATAAACAGTTTTTCTCAAATGAACCAAAAGGAGTTTATAAATTTGTAGGCTTATAAACTTGTCATCTGGTCAAATGTTGGAAAATTAATGTTTTTTCCCCCCAAATTGCTTTAAAACTAGATTCAGTTGTTTATTCTGTTACAATAGAAGAGTGTACATGTGAATTTTATATATGTCTCATCTCTTGGAAAAGTAGATCGTTTATTTTACAAATAAAAGAATATAAAAGAATGTTAACATATTGCATATTTCATCAAAACTGACTGGAGCAAGTCCTCTTCCACCTGTTCACACCAGTGTCTTTCCGATCCAACTGTAAGTGTAATTATTGTGCCCACTGAGACTGCAATCTGTTTGCTGCTCCTACATGATGAATAGACAACACAATGTACGCTAGAAGTTTTAAACTGAAAGTTGAACTGTCCCTTAGACTACTGTGCAGTTAGCTATTTTAATAAACAACAGTCTCTAGCAAATCTGTTTTCTTACGTCCTTCAGCAGAACTCTATGATTCAGATTTATATGGATCCCAGGGATTAGAATGCCTTGATGCCCCATATTGCCTCTCCAAAAACCCTTTGTGTCTTACTGCATCATCCCATCATCTTTCCAACATTGATGTGCACAGGGAATAATGCTAGTGGTATATTTTTCTTAAAGACATGGTTTCTTTCAAATGGACCACACAAGACCCCCATATTTGCAGGAATGTATGTTCTTCCCTCACAGGTCCCCTTTACAGAGTTTAGGTTTTCACAGCAGTGGAACTTGGGGTCTCAAATTTCCCACGAAAAATAGGTGTCCCCTCCTACTTCTTGTGCTCCATTGGCTGCCTTCACCTGGTTTAGCCAGCCAGTCAACGCCATTTCTCAGGGTGTGGCCACTGTCACATGCAGCTTCTAGGAGCTATAGGTGAGAACTGAGTACAGGGTGGGGACCAAAGGTGGACAAACTACCCCAAAAGGAGCACAGTATGTCTTCTACCAGAGGTACTACTCCTCCCCTAACACCTGATACACCCCATTTACAGTCTTTATCAGTGCAATAAATATGGGGGGGGAATATGCAGTCACAATGTCACTCAGTGCTTTCATAAGCACTGGAGGCTGATGGTTCAAAACAAATGTACAGACAGTACTTACCACTGTGATCTAGTACAAAATCATCTTGAGCATAACGGTATTTCTCAGGTCCACAGGCAATGAAAACATCATCATCACCAAAAAAGTCTTGCAAACAGGTAACCTTTTTTAAAATAAATAAATAAATAAAAAGCAAAGAAGAATATTACTGAGTGGACCAGCTAGACTAAGGAGAGAAGTTTACATTTTGTGCTATTTTTCTGCTTTGCACACAGCAAGGGTAATCAACCATTTTTCTGTTAAACACTGCATTTCCCGAGGGAGTAATTAGTCTGGGGTGGCAGGAATTACACCCTCAGAATCCTATCTCAAAATCAAAACATTATAGCCATTTCATTAAAAAAAAAAAATCCCCATAAGATTTGTCTGTAATTTGGCAGACAATTTAATTTGACCTTATCTACTCTGAATGAACTACTGTGCCTACAAGTTTCATTCACTTCTGTTGAAAGGGGAACAAAATTGCAGCTATTTTATAAATTTCCAAGTAGTGCTGGAGAGTACAAATGAGCTCAGTTGTCCTGAACTGCATTGAGATGTCTCGGCATGGCTGGTCATAGTGGGAGAAGAATGGGACAAATGTGTAGAACTGGATCCTGGAGAGCGCCAAGAGGTCTAGGAAATGCTGGTCTAGATGGTGGGAATGTGCCCAGTTTGTTGTTGGCAGAGATTCCCACATCAGTGTTATCAGGTGCCTTGACTGGCACAGTAGAACTGCCTGACTTGACTCTGGCAACCCACCTTGTTAGTGAAGTATCTTCTGTCTCAAAAAGGAGTAATCTAAGACAGTGAGGCAAGCCATGTCAACTACATGTCAATCACTAAGAATGCTACAATGGCTATGCTGGTGTAAGCAGACCCAACCTACTCGTAGGTGGGTCTGCTGGCTTGCCTAGTCCCATATTATGGGACAACAACTGTTCACATAACAGTACCCACTTTTAATCTCTGGAATACAGACTTTAGATGAAGGAGTGTTATTTTTAATGTAATTAAGTTTATAGGGATTTTTTATTATTATTATGTTCGCTTCTTCATGCAGATGTGGCATGTGTTGTTGTTGACTTTGCTGTCTGATCTTTGACCACAAAAAAGATTAATTGACTGACTGAACAGTGCCAACTCTGTCCTTCAAAAGGGGAACTCAAGTGAGCATGTCAAGTGTCAAGACATTTTAGCTTACTCCTAACCATGTATTTTAGAGCTCTGCTGTGAACTTCTGAACTGTGTAAACTGTGGTCTGATCTACATTTGGGCATTGCAGTGAATTTCGGAATAAAGCCTTTAACAATAACTGAGCTGGGAGTACTGCAACCATGAGTGGGAACCAAGGCACTAAAAGATTGAAATTGGGAAGCCTTTGATGTGCCTCGGGTCATGGTGAACTGTTTTCTGAAATGCTGAAACTGGTTCCTTTTGCCTGTTCTCACCACCAGTTATGAGATTACCCACCATGGGGGATGATATGCCTGGATAATAGGAGAGACTATTTTTAATGGCCATTATTCTGACTGGATCTGGAAACACTGATGTAACTGCAACCTGGTCATGTATTTTAAAAATAACTTTTATGTGACAATTATGTCAATTCAGAATAAATGGCAGGCCTTCTTTACATAGCTATGTTTAAAATAAAACAAAAACAAAAACAAAAAAGACAAATTATGAACATGCCCGAAGACTACATGAGTTCAATATTAATTTCCCTTATCTCTCCCCCCCTCCCCCTCATGAAATGATTCCAGAATTTCAAAACAGAAGGGGGGGGGAGGAAATAAACAGAAAAGAAAAAGAAGAAAAAGCTACTGGCATTTTTTGAGGGGGAGTGTATGAAGAATTACAGTGCAATTCTGTGTATGTTTACTCAGAAGTAAGCCACACTGTTTTCAGTGGGGCATACGCTCTTGTAACTGTGCTTAGTTTTATCACTTTCAGTCCACTTGTCTAATGACAAAATGTGCTTTCATTACCCTCTACGATAACAGTAAATATGAGCTGGAGTACAGGGAAGGTTTGTTGCTGCCTGCAGTAGAAAAACACTCAGAATATCAATGACTTTCAGCACTCTCAAAGATCATTTGTACAAGGCATTTGAAAGCAGTGCAGTTGTCATAGCAGCTAAACCAGAGATAAAAGCTGGCTGAACTTACAGTAAGACCATCTGAGCATTTGTTTGATTCTATTACCAAGCTCAATGACACAACGTTCTCTCCTCCCAGTATCCGGTTAGCTTTAGCATAACCTCATGATAAAGGATAAATGTCTACATAAGTCTGGAGAAAAAGTAATTCACGTCAACATAGTTAAGCAGGTTTGACAAGACAAATACTCAACTCTTTCCTAGCCTGCCTGATCAACAGGAATATCTATCCTCTGTACAGAAAATAATAATAATTGTTCCTCTCTTTGTAAAGGTTTAACATTAACCATACTCTAAGAGAAATCATACCCACCCAACTCCCGAATATCATTCAAGCCATCATTTGTGGTGTTCATTGTACAATAGTTGGAAAAGGTGCATGCCCACACTACAAGACCACAAAAGAAAACCGAACACCCTAAGCTCTAAAGCAATTTTGCCCTCTTTTTGTCCATTTCTCTTTGTCTACTTGTTCCATGATCTAACACAGATTGGGAAAGCCCTTTTGTGCAGTGCTAGGCATGCAGCTGATCCTTTTAAAGTAGCATAATAATAAATGTAAAGAAAATACTAAGAAGGGGTGCACATCACAATGAACAAAGGAGGGGGATCTGCAAATGTAGGGAAATGAGTACTTTTATTTGGAATTTGAATAGAGGTGTATTGCAGCTATGAAGCTATGCTTTTCTAAATGCAGTCTCCAAGTTGAATAGTCACATGTGAATATGGCTACCAAAAACTGCATTTTATGAATGTTATCTTTTTCAGATTATGAATACGATAAAGTAAATATACAAAAGGATTATGGTTTCTAATGTAAATATTTTTTTCCTGAATATCTATTATGTGTAAGTGGACTTCTCCAATGAGTAGCAATTTCATTATGTTTACATTTGCACACGTGTAATATATAATTTGAAAAGTTTTTTTATTGTATTCATTTCACTTTTTAAAGAAAAGCAACACAGCTCATTTTGTTTATAAGCTAAAGCAATCCTGGTCAGCTGCGCTATTCTTGCAAATCTAAAAGCTTACATCTAGGGCTTCTGAGTGGAACCATTCCAGGACAGTTACATTGCTTCCAAGGTGCAGTTAACAATGGTCTCCTGAATTTGGCTCGCTTCCAAGTAAATGAAAACAAGCTTGAACTGTTTCAAGGCAAATAGTGGATGACATTCTTTTTTCAAAAGGAATAAAGCCTTGATGAAAAGAAAGCAGCCCTCAACCTCAGATGCAAGCTGTAGTAAAACATCAAGCTAGGGAAAGACAGTTAAATTTTCTTTTGTGCAAGATCTAAATGCCACCTATGGCCTTGGACAATATTAATGTCAAGGAAACAGGATATGGTTTTAACGTTTTGGAAGAGGAAATGCTCAGTTTAATGGACAAAGGAAAGGAAGCTTGAGTGTACAGCACACCCAATAATAATTGGCAGGGTGTGTGTGTGTGTGTGTTTAGTTGAGAAATACTGACAAGCAGCTCAACTAGAAATACTCAGGACTCAGCTATACTTCTGCAAATAAAAACTTTTAAAGTGCGCTGTAAATGTGACACTAGATGGAGACAGTGAGCTATGGGAAATTCAATGTATTTTTCAAAACTTTTTTTAAAAAAAGCATTTTCACAGTGTTTTTTAATATGTGTGTAGATTCCACCTCAGTGTGAATCAGTCCGCACTTTGCATGTGTTATTGAAATATAATGGCAGTATCTAATTAGGGACAGCACCCTAGCCTTAATCACAATCTCCTCTATTGCATTCAATAATACAGGTATCAGCAATCCTCCAAGCAACATGGCTATACTCTGAGCAGAATACTTTAGGTTGAAGACAATGGGAAAACCTAGTAAAACCAATGTGACTTAACTCAGTCATTTCTTTCCTTTGATTTCAATTGCCCTACTCCAAGAATGACTAAGATGGGATTCAACTTACTATAGGAGCTTTGAACATGGTTTATTGTTCTTCTCTGATACATTTACAATTTTTTGTAAAGGAAGTGCAAGCTTAATTGCCAATTTACACATTGTATTTCTAATCACCATTCTGTGCCTGTTCTAATTTAAAGAAGAACCTCCTCATCCTCTCATGTTAGTACATCCCTATTAAAATTAATGTATTGTTCAGCTAAACTGTCTGAAACCATTGTGTTAATAGTTTGGGGCCTTAAAGTGCAAAATGCAAGGAAAGCTTGCTGTGGAAATAGGTCAGCAACTCATTTCCCATTTCATATCTGCCACCAACAAGCCCAGGCCTAGACTTAAAAAAATTATCTCCGCAGCCTCCAGCATATAATAGGAGGTGAAAAGGGCACTTCAATTCCTCCCTGCTGAATAGCACTGCTTGCTCAGACTGCAGATTGTTTACTGTCAAAGCATCACAGGCACTTTTATAAAAGGACCTGCATGGGGCAATGGGAAGGCAAATGGATGTAAGTGTTTTAATTCTTGTTCTTAAACACTAAACCACTAGATTATCTAGGGGCTGAAACCAAGACACAAAGAAACACACAGTGTTAGTTTAAAGCAACTATAGCTTAATGAACTACATTTTAGAAATAAATTCTCCATAGCTGATGCTTTCTGCTCACAAACAACCCATTATATTGTCAGAATCTACAGACAGCAGGGTGTTAAATGGTTTTGAAATATTAATGCATGATAAATTGGGGATTTACCAAAAGGGTTTGGCAGATCAATTTGTACGTATAAAAACAAAAGCCACCAAGCAGTTTATCTGTTGCTTAAGGTATTCTACCAATCAAAGAAAAAAGCAATCACAAATATATTTGAGCTACCTAACAATATAGGTTGCACCTAAAATAAAACTCTTGCTTACAATTAGACTATTCCCAAGAAGGGAACTGCAAGAAAAACACTTATCCCAGTATTTATAATACATAAATGACTCACTGGCCAACTCAGTTTAGTTTGGAATAAAAGATGCACGATTAAACCAATTAAAATGTCAAAATGCAAATTTGAGTTAGTCCTGTCCTCACTGGACAGACTGCAATTACAACTCCAGCTGTGATATGAGGCTGGAAAGAAACTGTGATATAAAGCTAGATGGTGTGTGTGTGTGTGTGTGTGTGTGTGTGTGTGTGTGGTTTTTTAAAAATAGATTATTTTATTGTATTTATATTGTTTGACTGAGAGGCACAATGGAAATATTTCAGTTAGACATTTCTATGAACAGGAATTCATGTTTAATACATTTAAGGTTCACATAATCATCAGGAAGAGGCCAATTCACTGGTACAGTGCATGCTTTGCATACAGATAATCCTAGGTTCAAATCCTGACCTCTCTAGTTAAAGTGATCAGGTACCGAGTGATGTGAAAGACTGAGACCCTGGAGAGCCAGTGCTACTCAGAATAGACAATGCTGAGTTAAACAGTCTAACCTAGCACAAGGGTGTTCCCTATACATCTATTTACTGGTATATTTCTTGAGTGGGCATCTTTGCCATGTCTCTCACACAAAATATGATTTGCATGGACATTATCTTAACATAAAGGTAAAGGGACTCCTGACCGTTAGGTCCAGTCATGGACAACTCTGGAGTTGTGGTGCTCATTTCACTTTACTGGCCGAGGGAGCCGGCATTTGTCCAGCAGACAGGTCATGTGGCCAGCATGACTAAGCCGCTTCTGGCGAACCAGAGCAGCACATGGAAACGCTGTTTACCTTCCCGACAGAGCAGTACCTATTTATCTACTTTCACTTGACATGCTTTCGAACTTCTAGGTTGGCAGGAGCTGGGGCCAAGCAACAGGAGCTCACCCTGTTGCAGGGATTCGAACCGCCGACCTTCTGATCTGCAAGCCCTAGGCTCTGTGATTTAGACCACAGCGCCACCCGCGTCCCTCTATCTTAACATAGATGCCATCTATTCACATTTCATGTTTTATATTGTTGTGTCTAGACTTTACACTGACCATAGTCAGGAAGATAATTCATAAGAGGTTGGTTGTGAACAGCTGAAGTCCTCCCACTTGCACAGCATAATCCTATGCATGGCCTAAGTAGACATTATATTAATGGTGCAGTTAAAATGCACCATGATGTGGCTGCTAAAAATCAAAACCTCCCCCAAAATAAAAAAACTGCCTCCCATGCATAAGGGAGGCAGGCAGTGCAAGTGAACGGGAGGTTCTAGACTTTCCTCCCGAGCCAGGGATGAAAACTTTTCCAAAACTGAACTCCCAGCACATCATTTTTCCATGGAATATTTTCTTGTGCACAAATTCCTGAGTAAAAATCAGTGTTAGAAATTGTGATATAAAAGCTAGGAGCTAAATGGCACATTAAACCCAGTTTATGGGAGCAACAACCCAATGCCTAGGCACACTTTTTTATAACAATAATAAAATGCTGAAAAAGAATGAACTGCATATTTTTCACATGGTCTAGTCTTCCCCTGCTCACCCCCCTAATGTTCTTAAGAGCGTCTCTTCTCCAGTCTTCAGAGAGTAGCTGGAAGAGGGGAGGCAGAAAAATGTCCTCCTTTCCTTTCTTTTCTTTTCCTTTCCTTCCAGCAGTGGCAGTTTTAATCTGAAATCTTAGGCGCAGTACTGTGCCTAGAGCTCAGAAATTGCTCGCGCTAATGCAATTCCCTGTCGCAAAATGCGCCTAGAAACACAATGGGAGTTTCGAACACTGGTAACAATGAATGGGTGCCAACTGCAAATAAATATTTGGCAAGCCTGACAGTTACAATGTTTGTTGCTTTGCTTACTAAATACAATTAAAATAAACATGCTAATTTAGATCACTTACTAAGGCACAATAAAATTCTCCAGTGCAAATTAAAAACGTTCCAGTGCAAATTACCATAAAACCCAATCTAAAATTCTGGATGACCTCATGCAGCAGTTTCAAATAGATGTTAAACAGCATGAGAGCTAATTCAAATTCTGAAGAACCACAATAGAGACTCCAAGGGGCTGAACAGCACCCCCTAATTGCCACCTTCTGAAGTGAAACTACTGGAAAACAAGCCCCTCTATTCTCAACTCAGTCTCCCTAGAAAAATACCATGGTTGACTGTTTCAAAGGCTTCCAAGAGATCTTGGACAGTCAACAAAGATACTCCTCATCCATCTCCTGACTGTTGTGGTCTCCATGCCAAAATTGGCCCTGAACCCCAAATGCAATGGATGTAGAAAATCAGTCTCTAAGCACACCTGTATTTGGTCACTGGCCCAACTGCTCAAGAACCTCGCACAGGACAAAGACATTTGCAACCAGCCTATAGTTGAACAAGTAGATCTATTCTAATTTCACCCAGAAAAGTTAACAACTGCTTACAGTCAATGCTCATGTTTCATGTATCATTTGAAAACAAGCCAACAACAATATTCATGATAGACAGCAAGGGAAAAGAAAGGAGACAACCCCTTGCTGCCAATTGAATTCTGGAATGAGTAAGAAATTGAACTGAAATGCATATTCTTTGGTTTGTTGCCTGATCATCAGACAACCCAGGCAATATGACCAGAAGCACCTAACAGTCTGTCAGTGTCGAAAGACTGAATATCTTTCTGTACTAGTTATTAATCAGGCCACTATGGCATACACAACACAGCAGAGATTACAATTTAATATTCCAGTACAAATCCAAAAAAGATTATTCGTGTGCATCTATTTGAGGACAACTTACAACCTTACTTACGAATAAAAACAGTGATTTGGAAATTGGAGTGCCTATTATTAACCACACTGAAAACATTTGGATTACCGGTACTTTCACAACTGAAAACAGCATTCAGGAAACAAAAAATATAAAGCACACCCAACAGATGTGTCTTCATTTAACAAATTTATAAAACTTCATAATACTGAAAGAAACTCAAAAGAGAGGTCATTCTACATTTCCTTCCAAAGCTGATAAATATTAATGCTGTGCATCGGCCTCAGGAAAACCCTGGATATCAAACTTGAATGATTTGGGTTTATCTGGGATTTTCCCAGAATGGTTTAAAACAGCCCTGGATCACTCCAAGTCGAGCCTACCCAAAGTGATTCAGGTGGGGGGGGGGCAGTCATGTGACTGCATGTTTAATTAGGATTTTAAACCCTAATCAAACTTAGGGTCAGTGGCAAGAAAGGGGAGAAAGAGACACAGGCAAGAGTCTCTGCCTGTGTCTTTTTCTCTTCCTCCTGACCACAGACAATGTGTAATTAGGGTTTCAAACCACAATTAAACAACTAGGGCTGCAAAAGGTCCCCAGTTTGGTTCAGGGTCTGGAATGGGTTAGGTCCAGATCATCCTGGGTCAGACTGAACCTGACTCAAAGCACCAAATTGGACCCCAAACTAGATCAGGTGGACATGCCCAACCCCAGTATATAGCCACACAGTATTAGCAAACATTACAAGGTTATTATTTATTAGTACACATAAAACTGTCTAGAGACAATGACATTTGATTATTATAAGCTAAAGATAAGCTGTGCATTTTGGCATAAATTTACTCAACTTGTAAACATCTCCCAAACTTATACTCTCTAAAGCAGGCACCCCCAAACTTGGCCCTCCAGATGTTTTGGGACTACAATTCCCATCATCCCTGACCACTGGTCCTATTAGCTAGGGATGATGGGAGTTGTAGTCCCAAAACATCTGGAAGGCCAAGTTTGGGGATGCCTGCTCTAAAAAATATACAGCAAATCAAACCTATTTAGTTACTTCTAAGGATTAGTTGTAAGTGTCTCTAAACTCAACTGTATTTGCCAAATGCAGGCATGGGCGTAGCCATGGGGGGGGGGGCAGGGGGCAGCTGCCCCCCCCATCAAATAAAATAGAAATACTTAACTAACTGATCAGTTATGTCAGTTCTGTTCCCCCTAACAAAAGTCCTGGCTATGCCCATGAATGTAGGTATTTTATCATGCATATGCAGCATGCATGACATATATGTTAAAAAAACAGACAGCTGCTGTATAATGCTACAATGTACTATGCATTATATATTCACAAATGTATGGAGAGTCATTCTTTCATACGTATATAAAGACACTAGCCATTCCCAATCTAGTTCCTTTCAGAGGCTTTGGGCCAGAACTTCCATCAGCCAATGGCAAGACGGTGCAAGTTGCAGACAAAAACATTTGGAGGAGAAAGCTATCGTACATTATCACTTTCATTCTATGAATGTAATGGTGATAAAAGCCAGAGAGATTTAAAATGCCAACTGATAGATGTAGAGCCGTCTAGATAACCAGAAGAACGTAATGGAAATAAGAGCAAATTATGAGGTCAATAGAAAGATATATTGATTGTACCACATGTTCAATCTAATGGAGTGAACAGAATTACCAGAGAGGCAGGTGGTACAGGGAATGTGAGCTATAGAACTGTAGTTAACAACAACAACAACAACAACAACAACAACAACAACAAGTTCCAGGCAGAATGAGAGGCAACCCAAAGGCAGATTATCATCCATCAAAGCAACCCTCACACCATGGAGGTCTGACAAATTGGCAAGGATATTATAATATATGGGCTAAAGAACAGGATGCAGCTTAAAAGAATAACAAAGAAGCCGCTTTAATGAGAAAAGATAAAGCTGGGAGTTTCAATGGAATGGCATGCAGCTGGTTAAAATTGACAGACAAGTAAAAAAGGAATAGTGCAGGCTAGCAAAACAGCTTCCCATGCACCCTGTCTCATTCTCCCTAGCTATTTTTCTTCATTATTCACTTCATTCCTACTTCTCTCAATTATTTTTCTACTAGGTGTTGATATTATTTCCATCAGCTATCTAGTTTTCTATCATTTTATTTTAAAAATCTAATTATTTGTTCTCTTTCAGCTTTTTCCCCAGTTGTGGAGCTAGCACGTGATCTGCAGGTGCAATTTCGAGGTCAATAGTAACTAACCCAAAGAGAATCACATCTCTCTTAAACAGACCTGACATTACAAAGGCCACTTCTTTGAACGGCTCTCTATCCTAACCTGTTTGTAGTCACATTTGAAATTATGCAAAACATAACCTAGTTGTGTTTTAAAACAAAAACCCTAATGTTTTCGCATCAATTAGGACACATGCCTATAAATTCTGATCACAGTACTAATAGTGAGAAGCAAACAAAGGAGTCTGTAAGCTAATTTTCAGCTTCACCATATGATCTTATGCACAGTGGAGAATAACATGGAATGAGGTGTACTGTTTCAGGAATGAAGGATAATACATGTATCCTTGATGTAGCACTGGGAACCAACCCTAGGCTTGTAAGAGAATAGCAGTCATTTGTATTTTATTTAAAAAAACAGCAAACTGTAAGAGACAACTGTTAATTCAGTAACCCTTTTTAAAGTCTGCAGAGGTAGTGCAAATAGGAACAAAGCTGTATCAAAGCAAAACTTATTTACTAATTTACCTTTCAGCTAGCATGCCAGAATATAAACTAGACTGCCAAACAGGCTAGTTGATGAAAAGCATTGCATTTAGCTCCCTTCCTCCAGTTCTTAACAAATGTATATTAACCTAGACTGGATGTGGAGCAGACAGTTTTCTTGTAGCAGCTGAGAGAAAAATGTGTCATGAAACCCACATGGTAGGATGTGATTCATTCCATACCATCCTTTCCTGTTACAATCATTACTGCTTGGCTTCAGTTGCTCTGCCATATGGTTGGGTTATCATTCAAGTGGTCAAGATTTCAACTTGAAATACTTGAAGGACTGCCTTTTCCCAATCTGGGACCTGGGGTACTTCACTTCTCAGAAGGGTAGTAGAAGATGGGTGATTGACTCAATGGGTTATGAGGTTTTGAGTGTAATTCAATCCATAGAATCTGTGGCTAAAGTATACAGCCTTTCACTCTAAAAAGAAACTTTCCATTAACCTTTGAAAGCATGTTTATACTAGCTTTAGGTACTGTTTCGTTACAGAAGCCTAGTAACCTTCCTCAGAGAACTATCAAATAGCAAGTGTCACCTTCTACCTTTCTTTCACACAATCAGGATCTGTTGCCAAGCTAATATCTTTTTGATAAAATGCGAAGGTTTTACACCACGTTCAGATTTAGATGCACAAATACATTATCTACAGTTTATTAACAAACTGAGCTGATTTCATTTAAAACCAGGATCCCTGCTTCAAGTAAAGCGAATACAAAAGTGGAACTAAACTGTGCAAAATGGAAAACTATATGGAAGAGAGGACAGAATTACCCCGAAGTGGAAATATCCTAAAGGTTTCTAGCCAGCCAGTCAAGAACAAGAGCATATCACACTTTGTGGAACATTTTGTTGCTGGCCCCATTTGGGCACTACAAACTAAAATTGGTAGTGGATTTGGATTTTGTCATGGTGAATCCCTAGCATATTGGAATAGGGACTTAGTGGAATCTATTAGCCGGCTTCAGTAAATTACCAGACTATGCTGTGTTTTTACTAAGTACACGTTTCCCTAACAGAGAGATCAATAACTGTAGCTGACGCCGTATTGTTTAGAGCTGCCCTAAGGGACAAAAAGACATGTTTTTGTTTTGCTTTAAAAAAAAAGTTTGTATTTCCCCCCCTAATCTATTCCACTCACATTGGCAGTTTCATCTGTGCCTCATAAAGAGCCTAGAATAAAGCTTGAAGGTTATTTCTACAATCAAGATTCTGGAGCTCAGTTATCAATGTTATCCCATATCCATTATGTTTCAGTAATATTTGACTACTACCTTGGGTAATTGACACTGTGGGTGTCCACGGAACTGTGAATTCAGTGCACCACAGATAACACTCCTGGTGATTATATGACCTTTTCTCACATAAGGAAAATTAAGTAATACAGGAGTCCCAGATACATGCTGAGTATTATTGAACGTCAATAGATGGTATAGCCTTGAAGAGTGCTATATATATATATACACACACACACACACACACACACACACCTGAGTCTTTACGGAATTACAAGGCAAAGATCTGAAATGAATTCAAGTAAATAAGTGCCACACAGACTGAATATTTTCCTGTTTGAATAAGATTCAGTCAGTAGCTGAACAAAGGAGAAGCACTATGCTTGCAGTCACATGATACTTGGACCCATTCTGGTTGACAAAGATTATTCCATAATCTGCTATTTATCTTCTCCCACAGTAGCTCGCAAAGCAGTTTACTTATATAGCATGGGCTGCAATTTTGTCAATAGGGCCTGTGGAGAGAAAGAAGGCTATACCTTCTCATATAATAGTATATATGTTGATCTGTGGCTCCAGACATACTAAGTGATTCAGCATAAATCACATTCTTTTACCAGAAAGCATTCTTTAACATTTGGGAGGAAATCTCTCTTGTTTTAAGAGCTTACTGTGTTTAAAAGTCTCGTGTATGTGTAGGTGTTCAAGGTCTTATTAAATTCAAAAATCAAACCCTATGTTTGCTTTTTTAAAATTCATCTATTTCTTATGATGTCAAGGAGGACATTTCACAATATATATTTTTATAACATGCTGAACTGTGCATTTCAAAAAGAGAAAGTGGAACACAATTAGCCATTTAGAATTGAGCTTCTAACAAACTCCTTTCAGTCTCTTCCAACATTACAATGATATATTTAAAAAGTGCTGCCCAAGCAGATTTGGAGGCATGAGCAATTTACCTCATTAGAAAATAAGTTCAATCAGTTGGTAATTGGAAGCAAAGTGCCTTGTCTGCCAAACTCTATAGTGTGCTTTCATCATGTTAAACTGCATGAGGACAATACAAGTAAATGAACTTTCGTTTAGGCATTGCCGCAATAAAAAAGGGCTATTTCAATGTCAAGAAGGCAGGAATTGTGTTATATTGTCCAATGGAGTATGGGGAAGATGTTTGATGAGATTAACTTGACAAGTACAGCTCAACACTGGAAAAAGTTCACTCTGGGTCACTTGAATATTTCAAGTAAATTTAACATTGCAGTCTTATAAATTCATCTTACCTGTTTTCCATCCAGTGTGCAAATTCTCTTGACAACTCCAGAATCTAACTTAATAGCTTCTGTTATATCAGTCAACACCTGGTCAAAGGAATGAGCAGTCTTTTTATTGAGCAAAATCCTCACAGCTTTCCGTGGCTTCACTCCACTCCGTATAACGGTTACCAGCTTGGGTTTAATGAAGTCTTTGCTCTCCTTCAGTTCACTTCTTGCAGATGTCAAAGATGTGAGCGATCGAGATGACACAGATTTTATGTTGACAGACCAATTAGGATTAACGTTCTTAGTGTAATCAACTTTCCGAAATGGCTCATTGGATGCACAGACATAGCTTTCACCTGGTGTAGAAGATGGGAGACAAAACGCAAACATTATTTCTTTCATTCTATTTATTTATTTAATCCCCTTTGTATTCACCTGATATATCCCATCTACCTCATAGGTTTGAGAATGATTTGGATTTAAACCTATCATTGCACAAAAGTTTAAAAAGAAACCACCACCCCATCAATTTGATTTCAACTGGATATATTTCAGGCATCATATACTAGATAATAATTCACCTATTAAAGTTTTTTTGGTGTTGTTTTTTTTTTACAAAGATGAATCTGGCTGAAAATTAAGCTCTTATTTCATTCTTTACAAATTGCACTTCATTATTTTAATACCTGCAAATTGCATTCCATCCCTCCATATACGAAACCTTACTTCATAATCATGCTTGGATTGGAGCAGCCCTGTGCATTATAGCCACAGAACACATTCAGACCCCTTAGATCAGGGCTTCTCAAATTTCCTATCATTAGGACTCCCTTGAGAGATTTGAAAAATGTAAGTGCTAGGTAAAATTGCATACAAAGAATTAGGAACAGAACATAGGAAGCTGCCTTAGACGCTGAGGTCAATATTGTGTACTTTAAATGGCAGTGGTTCTCCAGGTTTTCAGGCAATTCTTTGAAGACACCAGGGATTGCATACCTAGCATCCTTTTGTATGCAAGGCAGATCCTCTGTCACTGAGTAGTAGTTCTTGGCCGTCACTACCTGGACAGAAAGTTCTCTTTATAATCCTTCCTGCCCAGGAAAACAAATCATCACCCTAAGCAGATATTGCTACATGCAGTTCAGTGGCTCATGACAAGGGTCAGCCTCAAACTCGTAATTTACAAACGCTCAGTAAGATTGGCAAACCTCTCCTGGAAAAGTTCAAGTGTAAAGCAGCCGGGTGAGAAAAGCTATGAAAACTATGTTCTGATTTCATCGGGACTGAGTGAAGATGGCGGCTGCCTGTGATCAGGCTTTTGGATTTAATAAGAATACCAGTGAGACAAGGGGCAATGCGATTTTATGTAGATGGACTATGGACTTAAATTCACACAGAAACATCATTTGATTTGTTATTTTGCTTGTTGGAATACTTCAGAGGCTGTGAAAACATCAGAATGAAATGGAAGGCAACGGAAAATGGATGATTAGAAACTCCTTATGTTTGAAGCATGGAAAGTCCTAAAAATTAAAATTAATAATTTGGCAGAAATATTTGATATTTGTATAAATAATCTGGAATGTAACTGGGAATATTTTAAAGTGATTTTGATTGGTTGTTGAATTGGAAAATCTAATAAATGGTTAAAAAGAAAGAAAGACAGACTTAGTTCCATGGACAGGCCTGAACCCAGAATGGGATGGATCAAAATAATCTGTGTCTTCCAAAAACACCTACAACTGTCCCACCATGGCCCTCTCCATCACCTTCCCCAAGAAAGGGGTATCGGCAACTGGCCAAATGCTGTTCTAATTCAAAGGGTCCAAACCCAGTTTCTGTAGGAGTGGTCACACCACTGCCTCTTTCAATGCAGCACGGACCACCCCTTCGTGTAGCATAGCATTAACCACATTCTGGACACAACCTCTCTGTTTGATAAGCCAGGAGGGATGTGGGTTGAGGGGGCACATAGTCAGGTGCATTGTCACCAGCACCTTGTCTGCTTTGCATGCAGAAGGTCCCAGGTTCAATCTCCATCAACTCCAGGTTGGATTGGGAGAGTATCCTTCCTGAAATCCTGGAGAGCCACTGCCAGTCTGTGTAGAAAACTGAGCTAGATGGACCAACAATCTGACTCTGTTCCTGTTACAGATTTACTTTCCATTCTAGAGATTTCATTCTTTTCTACCTGCTCCTTGCCTGGTGTAGCTGCAAGGTCCATAACTACTCTAAGCTCAACACCTGTATTGGCTTGAGATGCGCCTTTAGTGGAAGATTTGAGAGATACCTATCTCTCTGACCTGTTTTAATAAAGTTATTTCTTTCTATGCAATAGAAGTACATGGAAAAGTACTTGCGAAAGAAGATAAAAGGATTATGTTGAGCCATTTAAGTTTTTAAGAGTCACTTTCCCACACTGTTTTGAAACTTACAAAAGGGTAGCATATGAAAACACAGATCAGATATAGATAGTAACCTCCTCCTCTGATTGCATCACATGATTTATTTATTTCAGTCTGTATCTCTTACACTCCCTAAGGCTCATGATGTGCAGCAAGTTTAAAAACAGACTGAAACGATAAACTCTAAAAGGTAAATTAGATAATGAAAAGGGCTATTAAATTAACCCACACCAGCTTACCACCACTAATTATCAAACAGAAAATCCCTGCACTCTTCAGTAAGATGCTCATGATTCTATACTTGTTGGCAGAAACTAAGAATTCTCTTTTATGCACTGCTGTCATAATCACAGAGCACCAGAAGTGCTCTTAAGATTGAGAAGTTATACAGAAGCAGGGCCTGCAGAAACCATCATTTCCAGTACCCATTATAAAATGCAAAATACACAGACTCCAAAGATCATTTTGAGAACATTATCCTCACATTTACCATGATAGCTTGAATGTGATTAAGTTCCAAGTTGGTCTTGAGTCTAATAGTCATGATGGGAGTTGTGAAAAGACAGTGTCTACAAGGTATGAACACATTAGAGTTGTCCAGTGTTTCCAAAGCTTAAAACTAGCCCTTAGCTTACACCTAAAGTAATGTAGCAGGGAAATGCAAACCTTTGGAAATTTCAGCTTTTTAATCCTCCACAAGATTACAGTGCTGCATTCTGCATCTTTTAGCAGTCATGTAAGGGTAGCTCCACATACAACACATTCAGTAGCTAAGCCCAGGTGCTACAGAAATATGAATGACAGCTGCCAAGTCCATATCCATAAGAACTATTTACTTCTGCATCTGGTGAAAAAAGTTGCACAGGGCTTCTGTGCAAACAACTAGACAAGAAGTGCTTCAAGTCTACCAGCTCAATGACACTCATAAAGCTATCCTAATTCAAGGTCAAAAGTTCTTTCAATTCCATTGTAAATATGCTTACACTATATATTCATTTTTAACCTTTTTGGCAGTAAGCATTGTCAGCTGTCTTTTAGTTCTCATAGTAGTACTTCATTCCTATTTACATACATAAATGCATTGCCTCTTTTAGCTGCCTTGCCTTCGAGCTTTTCTGGTTTTGTCAATATCTATGACATCACCGGCTAAATCTGTATGTTCTCAAATAGTTGCTTCACATACTCGGCCTCCCAAGTATATAAGCCACCAATTTAGTTCCTTGTGAAATCACTGCTTCAAAATATTCTGCAGATATTACCCATACCCACAAAAAATGTTTCAAAGAGACATTTCCACATATAAAGGGGTAGTTCCATTTTATTTGATGCTGTCATGTATCTTATCAATACATGGACTGTCAAGTTTCACACACATCTTGCAAACAAGCTTTGCAACCCAAAATACAAACATGTATTTTTGTTACTATAGAATAATGTGAACAATTGTAAAGATACAATACTATACTTACTCAGGAGCAAGTCCTATTGAACTTGGTGAGGCTTGCTTCTAAATAAATTTGTACAGGGATGTGCTATAGAGTATCCTCTTATGTTTGTATGTGTGTGAATTTAAATCTTCCTCATGCAATCTTTTTAATCTTTTTAATGTTTTGTTTAAATTGTTGTTCCTTTTTCTTGATTTGTTTTTCTTTTATTCAAAAAATTTTGTTTGACATACAAAGTCTTGCTCAGACCTCTATGGATTGAATCCAGAGTTAGCTATGCTTAAAGTGAAAACCACTGATACTTAAATTCCAATGATTTATAGGTTTACTCATAATATGATGGTGTCTGAATTCAACTCATTATGTTTGACAGTACAATAAAATAAAATAAAATAACAGAAAGAATTTGGAAGTATTCTGCATCAACCACAAGTTCCTGCTTATAAATGCTACCAAACTGAAAGTAAAGAAAAGAATAAGGTGTAAATGAGAGAGAAGCCCTGCTATTGAGTCTGGAGACATAATGAACGTTTGGAAACACATCAGAATGTTCCCAAGAGCAAAAAGCAGTCAAGGTGACTTGGAAGACTCTTTGGACCATGATATCCATAATCACTGTATCTCCTGTGTATTTCCATTTCAAACAGCTGTCATTAGCAGTCCCCAAACACATCCTGAAACTACATAAGAACAGAAATGCCCCTACATTGTCAGAAGCATGGATGAATGAGAATTTCAATTTGGTATGCATTTAGAGCACTCTTATCAAATGTGCACATTCTAAAACAATGTTTGAACCGAAACAGAGTCATCCTTCAAAATTTTCACATATCTAAATTTGGTGATGCAGTTCGGCAAGTGAGCAATGTTTTGCAAAACTACATATATTAGGGGGAACATGTGCAGAAAAATTAATTTGTTAGTGAAAATATCATACAAAAATATATTTTAAAAAATTTAAAAAAACAACCACAAATAGCTGCAAAATGTGGAGGATTGTGTTTAGGACTGTGCACCTGTGAAACTGAGAAAACAAAAATTGACAGATCCTTCCACCCCGAATCAGAAGAAAAAGCAAAGTTGGGTATCAATAGGACAATCACCTGACTCCAGATTGCATCCAGCAGTCCATCTTACACACTTAGCAGGCAATGTCCCAAGAAGAGTGTATCGAAAATCTAAGCAATAACTATTTGAAACACTCTGAAAACCGTATGCCAAGTATGTTGAACAACTCAGCAGATGTCAGGCAAATATCTGCCAAGCATATTGACATTTCAACGATACTTTATGTTCAACAGTATGAAAGATTACTAAGGTATCTAAAAGGAGTAACAGTTAATTTCCTCTGTCAATGTCCAAACAATACATACATCAACAACCCTACCACAGTAGGGCGTGTCATTTAAGGACGGAAAATTTTATTTTGTGAATTTGCTCAATGAGGGGGTCTAAAAATATGTAATTGCACATGAGGAATCCAAATCTGCAATTATTTTTATGATTGGTTGATGTTTAGCTTGGTAAATTGAGATTTGTTTGAAATACACTTAAAAAAAGCCAAAAACTCGCATTTTGAAGCAAAGTTAAAGTTTTTAATCATTTTATACAAGCAAAATATAAAGAAATTTTATTTCCAGCTGTAACAACATATCATCACTTTATCTTATAACGTCCTATTATAGTTTAAAAAAAGAATAACATTAATTGGAATTAATAACAAGTTTCATCAAGTCCTGTATTGATTCATTTCTTGACAAAAGCCGACGACCTGCTTCTTGGCCTCTCTGCAGCCTCCATGACTTGTTTCACACATCTTTCAATCCCTTGACCATGACAAGGCCACTGAAGAACTTGCATAGGCTTGTCAATAAATTCCTTTATTTCTGTCAAGGTGATTTTGCATGTTAATGGAGGTTCATAAACTCCATCAAACCAGTCTATCAACTCCAATAAGTTTGAAGCAGAGGTGTTTATAGAAGGTGTCTTCCTTGGATGTACTGAAAGGTCTCCAAATATATCATCATTGCCACCTCTCAAATCGATGATCTTTTGAATTCCAGCTCTCCTTTCTTCCTTATTATTTGAGCACAGCAGTGTCTGAATTAACATTTCACTAAATGCATACCACGCTGAACGCTTAACAGTCGGCAAAACAGCAGCCTTGTTTTGCAGTCTAAGCTGTTGCAATTGAAACAACAAATGACATGGGCCTTCTATCCACAAATGCTTTACTTTTATATTGAACCAACACGGATAGTACACACCAACAATGTATTCTACAATCAGCCTTAAATTATTGAGGTTTTTGCCTTTTAGGCCATGTTTGGAAACTCACAAGCGACAAAGTCTGTTTGCTGTTGTAAGCCACCTTACAATGAATTTGAATTTCTTCAAATTCATTGTCTAATGATGACATCAATTTCTCCTGTGCTCTCTTTACTTTATTGTGGTCAACAACAAGTTTCGTATTCTCTTCAGTGATCAAGCCAATATCAATAAATGCAGCGGTGGTAATTGCAGCTGTGGCACGAAGACCAACACCGTATCTGATGCTCTGCATAGCAACATTAGGAATATCTAATGTATTGTACTGTTTCTCTCCATTAGAAGTTGAAGGAGCTGCTAAATCATAATTTGATTCACTTCCATCTTCTGTATCAGATTCTTTTTCATTTCCAACCCCGGAGGAACTTTCTTCATGTGATGGAAGTGAAGAAGTCTGCAAACATTCCTTTTTCTATTCAGCATCAGCAAGTCTTGTTCTCTCAACTTCTCCTCGCTTTTGCTTCTTTATCAGTCTGTTATGTTCTGGAAAATCTGGCAAACCAATTTGGTGTGGTCCAATAGAACCAATATTGTTTCTCTGGCCTTTAATGAAAGCAAGTTCTTTCACTGGGATCTTCTTGTCTTTAGAGCATGTGCAATTAATGTGAGCTTCTTTTGTGCAATCTGTAGCACAGCCAAATTCAGAGCACATAATGATTTCACATTTGCAATTGAGAATGTCAAAGAGCTTGTCAAGTTTTGAAGCAAAGGCTTCTTTAATATCTAACTTGCCCCTTCCAAGGGATATGTTTTCTGCTTGCTCTCAACTTTCTTGAATCTTTGCTAATACTGTAACTCTTGAATTCACAACAGGGAAAACAAAAGAACAGTTTGCTCGTTCCCATTTTTCAAGTACTTTAGGCTATAAGTCTTTTGCAACACTGGCAGCTGGATAGTTTCTCATATCCTCACTTACTTTGTTCTCTCAGCAACAGTCCATATCTTAACATGTCTCGCAAAGTTGGTAATTCAGAAGGCAACATGTCTCTTCCACTTCCAATAAGGTTGCTCATATGTGTGAATGTTCCCTGCCTTGTTCTCTTCTTTGTAGTCATAGTGAAGCAGTTATCACTGGTTGTACAAAGCAAAAAAGAAATCGCATACCATTGTATAATATTAGAGTCATAGAATCCTAGAGTTGGAAGAGACCACAAGGGCCATCCAGTCCAACCCTCTGCCAAGCAGGAAACACCATCAAAGCATTCCTGACAGATGGCTGTCAAGGCTCTGCTTAAAGACCTCCAAAGAAGGAGACTCCACCACACTCCTTGGCAGCAAATTGCACTGTCGAACAGCTCTTACTGTCTGGAAGTTCTTCCTAATATTTAGGTGGAATCTTCTTTCTTGTAGTTTGAATCCATTGCCCCGTGTCCGCTTCTCTGGAGCAGCAGAAAACAACCTTTCTCCCTCCTCTGTATGACATCCTTTGATATATTTGAACATGGCTGTCATATCACCCCTTAACCTTCTCTTCTCCAGGCTAAACATACCCAGTATTAATAATACAGATAACTGCATATTAATAATAATTATTATTATTATTAATATTAATATTAATATTAATATTAATATTAATATTAATATTAATATTAATAATACAGATAACTACAATACATATATAACAGAACTACAATATCTTGTAATCAATTTTAGGCACATATCAACATCTGTTTTCATGAAAATTTGGGAATAACATATACGTTTAAATGACAGAAAAATTTAAAAAAATTAAAAAGTAGGAACTTTTCACATAGATATTTACCAAGCAAGACCTAAATATTTACAAGTAACCAAAATATATTTCAAATTACCTAATCATACCACAACTTTTTAACACCCCTCAAATCAGGATTTTTAAAGATGAAAAATTCAACACGCCCTACTACCACAGACTTGACACTACATTAACTGATATAGGTTTCAGAGGTGGATTTAGGGCAGTCTGACTGGTTGCACTCAGTGGGAAGCTACCAGGAGTGTCGTACATCCGGGGGCGTGGCTGGCACATGTCCCAGGGGGTGTGGTGCGCTGCCTGCACGGGGTATGGCACATGTTGGGAGTGCGCGGCAAGCGCTGAGTGTCCTGGGGTGGGGGCAATGTCACCTGCCCAGATGGTACCCAGGGCAGACCGCCCCCCATCTTCATCCGCCAGTGGTTGCACTGCATAGTGAACTGAGCAGAACGGAAGATGAGAGGCAGAGAGGAAGTGAATTTTGGCTTCATGCAGAGCACCATTGAAATTTGATAGACCAAAAGTCTGTCCCTGTAAGTCTAGCAATCAAATGATAGGCAATTGTTACTGAAGCTACAGTGGTAGTTGAACAATGTAAAGGAGTTACCAAGGAATGTCAGCACTAGTGGTAACAAAAAATCTAGGTCACAACCCTATTCCTACATATGCGGGGTTAAGCGCCATTGAACTCAGTTATACTTATTTCTAAGAACAGTGCAATCCTATATGGTTTGAGCATAGGCCCCCAAACATATCCTTTGTATCTGTGGGTGGGATTAATTAAAATGGATTAATATACATGGGTGACAATAAAGTTGTCCCATTTTTTTAATGTAGTAATTTCTCAGTAATAATAGTTCAGATGCATAAATCTACTTGACTCCATGCATGCCAAAGTACTTTTGGACAGAATTTTACAAATTCTAGGCCCTGTAGAGAAAGTAAAGTGATAATTAAGAAGGAGTGCTGAAATGATTGTCCATCATTTTATAAGCCAGAATGCTTGGATTTAAGACAGACTGGTTCCATTAATGCTTATAGGACTAAGTTTACAAAAATCCAAGCGTTTAAGTTTAAATGGATTGCATTGAGTACTCAGTTAATTATATTTGTTTCCATATGGTACTTAACTGTTATTTATATGAAAGCACCTTGGAACACGCATCTGTGAGACCTTAAAAGTTTGCAACTATCTGAATAATAAGATAAAAATGGGGGGAGAAAACTTTAACAAAGTTTATTCAGTTGTATTTATTATCACATTTGTTTCAGTTACATGCATTAAGAGCCTTAGATTTGCAAGGCTCTCCTAGTAGTACTGTATTTCAACTCTGAAACATTGTAAACAACTGAATTGCTTGGATAAACTAGCAGGTCAAATCCTCATGGGACAGGTTAAGAGAAGTGCAAATTACAATAATCACATAAAGCAGGATTGCAGCCCCTTTCACCTTGGGAAAAAGGCCAGGCTGATATTTCAGACATAAGTGTAAACTATGAAAAGACATAACTATCTGAAACTGCAATCCTATACCCAGTTCCCTGGGACTTACTTTTGAGTAGCTATGTGCTGAGGATTGCACTGATAATTTTATCACCTCTGAAACAGGTGACTGTGTTAGTTTTTAAAGGGAAATTGCTAGCATTTGGTTCCTCCCAATTTTGGTTCCTTCCAATGAGCCAGTGTGTTGTAATGGTTAAGAGCGGTAGACTCGTAATCTGGGGAACCAGGTTCGTGTCTCTGCTCCTCCACATGCAGCTGCTGGGTGACCTTGGGCTAGTCACACTTCTTTGAAGTCTCTCAGCCCCACTCACCTCACAGAGTGTTTGTTGTGGTGGAGGAAGGGAAAGGAGAATGTTAGCCGCTTTGAGACTCCTTTGGGTAGTGAAAAGCAGGATATCAAATCCAAACTCTTCTTCTTCTCTTCCCCCTAACTCCCATACTATAGAACACAAATATTATGTTATGCTTCAAGGGAAACCTGCTTATTCATGACCATATTTTATATATCTTGTACACATAAAAACACTGAATTTGATTATATAGTTTATTACACAGTAGATGCTGTAGTCTGCATAAACATTCCAGTGGTTTTTAAACATATGATTTTAATCTCAAAGGTTCTTCACTTTCAGAACAACCCCCCCCCCGATGCTGTACTTATTAATTCCCCTCAGAAAGCTAACATCAATTTGCAGAAATAATTTCTCTCTTGGGCTATAGTCAACATTTATGCTTTTGCTAATGAAATATTTTTATGCATTGGTTACACTGGATTCAATGATGCTAAGAAATGTGTTATAGGCTTGCAAGGCAAATTTAAGCATGGCAGATGATTTAGCCATACATTTCAAATAAACAAGTGTATCTTTAAATAGGAGATGAAAGGTCCTCAGTCCAAACCTATCTAGATATTCTTAGTTTTTTATGGTTCCCTTCCAAAATCTCTCATGAAGTGCTCCCCCCCCATCTACCACTCAGATACATTTACAATTTGCTGGAGAACTAGAAAGATTTATATATGAGTGTTTGCAGAAGTTAGATTTTGGATTAGGCAAGCCATTGTCCACCTACTGTACATCATATTTGTGAACAATATCCCAAATTGCCACATGTAGCAATATGCTTATAGAAAGTAAACAAACAATATTTCAAATGTATCCCCTTTAAATAAGTAAAGTGCCCAAATTTGACACTCATGTGTCAACTATGGGTATTATATGGACTCAAATATGTACTAAGGCTCAAGACAAAACCAAGTATGAGAACTACAGAACTAGTAGTATACTAATAGTACACTGTTAGTAACCATCTGAAACCAGCCAGACTATCCCGAAGGAGTGTCTGCCATTCTGTTGAAGCATTAAGCATGTTGGCAGAAATATGAAGATGCTGACAGTCTGATATTTACAATGCATATATATCAGCTAAGGATGTAGGGTGATGCTGGCAGTTTTTGAATAACATCTTTTTATGCAGAAATATAGCTACAGAAAAATAAATCAATTTTGAGATGTTATACAATCTTTGTTCCTACCACCTGCCCCTATGGTTAGAATATTTACATACGGACTCCCTCTCCTGCACCAAGAGGATTGTATTCAGTGACATGAGGTATTCCAGAATTCCAATGTAAAGAAATTGTAATATATATATATTCAGGAACATTGCTGGCTTTTTATTCATCCATACAATATTGCATCCTATAAAGAGTGTGGATTAGATAAGGCATAAAATTATGGTGGTTTCTGAACATGAGGGGGAAACAGAAACAAGTGTCTCAACAATACTGCATATGACTCGTCAGGCAAAAATTTATGTCACTAGCACTAAGGGGTTGCTTGTCAAAAATATTGTTGATGCCATCTGCCACTGAATTAAACATTAGGAGCATCTTACGACAAAGAGTGAAAGTTGCCAATGGAGGTATGCTAATGTTCTAGTAACACAACCACTTTGAAGCAAACCTTGCATTTTACTCCCAATATAAATCATGCAGATACAAATGACTGACCCTCAACATTAGCAAGACATGACTCTGTTCATAACTGTTTTAAATAGAGCAGAATGTCAACTGGTTATTCTTGCTGGTTTCCATCTTTACTAACATGCTGCCTCGTCATAATATGCCAACACATGAGGATGTTAAGTAGTCTAGGAAAACATACACAATACTTCTAGAAGCACCATCTGAAGTCAACCATCTGAGAGCCAGTGTGGTGTACTGGTTAAGAGTGGTAGACTCGTAATCTGGGGAACTGGGTTTGCGTCTCCGCTCCTCCACATGCAGCTGCTGGGTAACCTTGGGCTCGTCACACTTCTTTGAAGTCTCTCAGCCCCACTCACCTCACAGAGTGTTTGTTGTGGGGGAGGAAGGGGAAGGAGAATGTTAGCCGCTTTGAGACTTCTTTGGGTAGTGATAAAGCGGGATATCAAATCCAAACTCTTCTTAAAAAATAATTAAAAAAAATTAAACACCACAGAAAGTGGCAATATCACCCCACTTTCATCATCCCATTGTCATCTCTAAAGCTTTAGGCTGTGCTTACACAATGAGTTCCTTCTGCTGAAAGAATCCACTTCAATTGCTTTAACAGTCTAACTCCAATATTGTACAAGATTTAATAAAAAGGACCACACATTTCTCCTTAAACATCTTGCCTGTTCACCTCTTCGTTTTCTCTCTTGAGTTTCTTTAAGATTTCTTAAGTGACCAAGCTACCTGCCAGGGAACTGCCACCTGGCCCGCTGAGGGGAGGGGAGTGTCCAGTAGCATACAGAGAGCCCTGTCGCCAATTCAGCAGCCGCACCTCTTCCAGCGGGGAAAGCCGCCACACCTCCAGTGGGGAGGAGAGGGAAGGAACCAGCCAGACAGGGAGAGGGCTTAGAGATGCCACTGAGAGCCCCAGCCCCTCTCCTAGCTGGGAGCTGCAAGCAGGGAGCCTGGCGGGGAGAGGGCTTGGAGATGTTGCTGAGACCCTGTGCTCACCTCGACAGGCTGGTCAGGAGGGAGGCACGCCATTTCTGATGCCTCAGTTGCGCAAAGGGGTGAAATGCAAGGAGGGTAGACTTGGGGTGCCGAAGTTATTATGCTGGGGGAGAAGCCGGAAGGGGCCACTCCCGAATTCTGCCAGCAACTGAGACAGACATGCTTTTTGTAGCTCTGCACTGTAATTAGTTTGTACAATAAAACTGCAAAAGACTGTTTGGGCTCCTGCTCCGGTACTCATGAAGCACCATCACATGAACATACACTACCCTACAGATAAGCAAAGGCTTTAACAACAACAGCAACAATTCATAATATGCATAGACTGTAGTCCTCAATGCCACTCACTTGCCACAGAAATGTAAACATGTTTTGCTTTGCCATATTAACATGATTATATTTTTCCCTAGTCAACCTACAGAAGTACTAACATACTTCTTTCTCTCTCTTTAAGTAAGACTGTTTCTAATGAGAACATAAGAAGAGTATACTGGATTAGACCTATGGGTCAACTACTATGAGGCAATACACTACTTAGTTATCAGGGTTAGAATCATCCTTAAAACAGAAGCAAGAGACTCCTGTAGCATTTTAAGGACTGATAAATTATTTATTTATTAAACTTATTAGTTGCTTTTCTTACAAAAGCAGCTCAAGGTGGCTTACAATAAAGTAACAAGCACAAACTGTGCATTAAAACCACCATAAAACAAAACAAAAAGAATAACATTGAAGGCTCCTCCTCAAGATATGTAATGATGGCATGAGCTTTTGCTGCTTTATCAGATGCTACAAGATACAAGCCCTTGCACTTCCATTATCTACACTGTAGAACTCATTACAAACAGCTTCCCACCCCCCAAAAAGCAGCTAGTGTTTCCTATTGAAAGCTACAATAACAGTTTTTATTGATTTCTGAGACTGTTGCAGTGTTGACTGCAGCGGTTCTGCTTTCACAGCTCTCAGAGTTCCCTTTCTATTTTCAGTACCCCAAGAGATACACCTGTCTGAGCAGTGAAGCTTTAAGGACAGTAAAAAGATTTCCTACCTTAGACAAGGAATTATGTATCAAAACATATACTGAAATTTAGTTTTTCTACAGGATACAAATGTTTTTAAGATCTCATGCTTTCTGAGTCCGCAGGATGCAAGATAATGTTGCTAGAAATACTTACTAGTGGTTTAACATAATGTATTAGCACTAATTTTGCTCATATGTATTTTTTTCTTCATCACTCCAAGATAATCCCCTACATGAAACTTACAACTAAGCTCCCACATTCAAAGAGTATAATTGTAAAACTGTTACTACCTTATTTGTTACTTCAGAGGCAATTCAACTGCTGGTTTCTTTTTAAGGAGGTTATCATGTCTATTCACCAGTTAGAAGACAGATTCATGTCAGTTTAAACTAGTGTCCAGTCATTTTAACAAGATTGAAAGCTGTTTGTGACCAACAAAGCAGCACACATTATATCTGAATATGAATTAATGATGTGCACAAGTTGTGAGCGACAATATGCCAAATCTGTCAGTCTAATAGTAAGTATTTAATTGGTCCCAAAGTTTTTTCCCACCCTCCTCTTGACTAATGATTATCAGAGCAACCTTTTCTTGTTAAAATATGAAATAATGCTTCATTAGAGAAAAGAAATTCCCCCATATGGCTTATCAATATGCCTGTTTTTAATGGCGTTCATCCATGCATTTGGTGTCTCTACAGATGCCAAGTATATTGGCAGATCATAAACTAGTGAATAAAGACTGAAACATGAAATCAACATGGCATCTTTTTAGGTTATCAGAGATATCTCATAACTTGGGAAATTGCCCCTTTGCCCAAAAGAACCAATTAGGGATAGGATACACTACATACTCCCAGCTCAAGAATAAAAGTTGAATCAAAATCTGTATATAAAGATAATCACTAACAATCCACGTAGGAAGCGAGGATCATGGTATCTGGAATGATAAGGCATTATTGCACATTTATTTCTAACCTATTATACTTAAGACAATTTTCAATTGCAACATGTTAAAGTTAACTACAAAAGAAGATGAACAGATTGCTATACCATTGCAACCATTAGAGTAAAATATAAAGGAAGGTACATTAGATTAGGTGTGAGTTGAGTGGTTAATGTGCCTTACAAATGGCCATTGTGTACATTCAGTACACTTCATGGAATGTGACATAATCTGTCCATGAGGAGAAAATTATGCATGTTTTATTGTCAATATACATGTTCTGCAACAATTGTTGAGGAATGTGCATATCTTGACTGCAGTCGTACATTCCTTGGGCAATACACATTCTTTCCAAGAAATGCACCCTTTGCTTCTATCTCTAGCTCAGGAGTAGGGCTGGTTTTCAATATTGCAATATATCACGATATCTGAAATAAGGAAGGAACTACACAGAGGCGAACAGGACAATGTCCTGGCAACTGCTACTACTTAATGGTCTAAAACTGATAAATGATATTATCAATCATCTCATGGTCGCTTTCTGCAGCAGCAGGCAAGCCAAAATGCATCCAAATGTGACTTTTGGTTTTGGGCTTAGCTACCAAATGGCGGTATTCAGGACAAAGTACCTGCCACCATCGCAAGGCCTCACAGGCCACCACTACGGACAACACCATGACAAGGCCTTGCAGGCTGTCACCACTTTTGCTACTACCACAAGGTCTTGTAGGCCACCACCAAGACAAGACCTCTTAGGCTGCTGCTGCTTCTGCCACCACCACCTACTGCTGTGGCAAGGCTTCACAGGCTGCTGATTATTGTGCCACTGCTCCCAGGCTGCTACTGCTTCTGCTTCCCACCTTGGCCATTGTTGATTCTGCTGCCACCAAGCTGCTTCTGTCACCTAGCAGGCCTGCTGGCAGTCCGGCAGTCCCAGATTATTTGTATTCACTATGACTCCTGGTACTTTGGACTGCCCTGAATACCACCATTTGGTAGCCAAGCTCAAAACCAAAAGTCCTCTTGGGATGCATGTTGGTTTGCCTGCTGGATGAAACTGAGTGTGTGATGATTAATAATATTGTCATTTATCCATTTAGACCCCGAAGTTGTAGCAGTTGCCAGGACATTGTCCTGTTCGTCTCTGTATAGCTCCATCCTTATTTCAGACGTTATGGTAGATTGGAATATTTAGCTGGTGAATATTGTGAGGTTTAACCGCTGATAACATTGCAGTGTTTAGTTGGTGAGTTTAAGCAAAGTTTAGCTGGTGAGTTATTTTGATGTTGAAAACCAGGTATCGCCTAGCCCTTATACACATTGTGATTCACGATATATTGCCAGCTCAAATATTATGAAACAATTAGCACGATGTGAACTTCAAACCAGTTTTGGATGATATATTGATATATCGCCCAGCCCTACTCAGAAGTAGGCAACCTGTTGCTGGAAGGCAGTCAACTATCTAACTCTGTGTTACTTGTAGTGTGCCTTCCTGCTGACCTAAAACGCTGTTCAGCTGTTCCTGCTGAGAGAGGTGGGGGAAGATTTGACCCTCCTCTCTCCTTCCAAGCAGTGATTAAAAAGAAACAGGGTTGCAGATACAGTCACAAATGCATTCATAGTGGGACTCCCTTTACATGCACTTGCACACACATTTTACATATAATAAAAATGTAACTGTGTAATCGTACAGCCTGCATTGGAGGATTTGTAGTGCTGCATCACAATCCTTGATTTGCATGTACTCAGAGTGTAGTCCCCATTGGAGGATTTGTCATACCTCGTCACAACCCTCAATTTGCATGAAGTCGGGGAGGGGTAGGGAAGCTAGAGAGAGAAGGTGTGCTGGAACAACAGCAGCAGCTGTGGCATAGAAGCAAGTGTCACTGAGAAGGGGAAAGTGATGGCCTAAATTAAACAACAGTAGAAATACAATTTCATGCATTGTATTTTACTCCTGGTATTATGTGTTATATTCAACATGAAGTTCCAGAACAGGTTTTTAACAAACACACACTCATCTAGGAACAACATCCAACAACTGAACTTGGCCTTCTCTAACCAAACAAGTCAATTGACAGGCTTGCTCTGGATATTCTGTTCATTTTAAAGATATAGTAACATGTATTGCTCCAGGGTGTGTGTGCAAAGGGCTGCTACAGAAAAGGAGTACGGGGTGGACCAAGTGCAAGGGAAAGTTTAAAAAGGAAGGAGGAGGTAGGTAGGTAAAGGGGGATGGATGTGATAATGGCGTTTGTGCAAAGGGGGCTGCAGAACAGGGTTGGGAAGGGGGAAAGGAAGCTCAGTAGCATCCATCCATATCCAAACTGTATATGAGCAAACAGCATGCTTCTTGGAGAGTATATATGTTGACTGGAGAATGTCCATATTGCCCAGAGAATGCACAAAATGCTGTCACAATACACACATTCCCCAAGGCCTGTTGGAGACTGTGTATTTTGACTGGGAAATGTGCATATTTTACTTCTAATGGACAGACTACTTGTACATTCTCCACGTGGCATGATTAATGTACACATTCCCCGATTATACACATTAACCACTCAGCTCAGCTGACCCCATATGATAGGTCTACACACACCTCTTCGACTCAAGGTAACACTTCATGCATCTGATGAAAAAGACTGTAGTCCACTAAACTTTATGCCATAATAAATTGGTTAGTCTTGTAAGTTTTGTAGTCATTCCTCATAAGTATGAGTAAAATCTCCCATGCAGAAAGGGAAATCTACATTTAGTAATGCACTAAGACCACAATCCTAAATACAATTACATTGGTCTTAGTGGGTCTTACTTTTGAGTAACCATGCATGGGATTGCATTTAAAAAAAAGATCTTCCCAAATTATAAATTACCATATAAAGACTCTTGGAACACAATCAAAATTCTGACTGTCATTTCTAGAGTTGAAACAAAATGTTTTACTAGTCAATTGTTCAAGCAAAGAAATACCTGTACTGTATAGTGTTTGTTTGAGCAAGCTTTCAAGGTGAGAGCGCAGCAAAAGCAAGAAAGGAAGAGAATGATGTAGGAGTTCAAGAATTGAAGAGCAGGTGGACTTTTTCAGTTACCGGTATTAGGCAGCAATCTTGTCACTTGCATCTGATTTCCCTTTATAAATCTACAAACACACCGCCTTTCACCATAGTTATGCAGACTGCTTACTCAGTTACATTAGAGCAGTGTTTGTCAAGCAGTGGGGCAGGGACCACCTTTGGCCATCACTGTACTTTTGAGTAGGTCATAGTTCTGCAGTCCATCTCCCCCATGGCCATGCTGTTGTCCTTTAATTGATAGATGCCAGCACCAACAGACTGCTGGCCATTTGTCTGACCAATGGACTACAATGAAGTAATATGGGCAACATAATGAGGAAAAAAACCCTACTTTGAAATCCAAAAATTATTCATAGTTAAGGACCTGAGGAACATAAAGCTGGATTGCATGTCCATTGCCTGCATCCTTATTTGGGCAAGGCAGAATTATATTTTAAAATTGTATTATAATTATATTTATTTATAATCATATTGTAAAAACATAGGTGTAGCAGCTCAATCTCTAACAGCTATAAAACAGGAGACGTGCACTTTACAGAGTATTATGGCAACTGAGTCATCAACAATGATAAAGTAACAACGTTGCTGCCAAACTGGTACAAGATACTTTGATACTGACTTTTAGTTCACCAATTCCAGGTTGTTGTTTAGTTTTAAATCTGAAAGCCTTTATTCTATACGGTGCATGAGGACCTTGAGAAACTTTCCGGAAGAAGAATCTTGCCTAGGCCAAAACCTTGCTTATTTAATTTGCCCAATAATGGTGAATTTAATGTCATTGGTTTCATACATGGCAAGCCTTATGGGTATATAAAAAGCTGCATAAATGTACTGCAAGGATCAACATACAAGTGTGTAGTTTTGGACTCAGTATATAAATTGGACATTCCCTTCCTAATTCCCTGTGGAACCAGAATATAAACAAGGCTTCCTTTTGTTTTTGCTATATTTTGCAGTTCCATATACAAAGTAGCGAAATGAGAATGAGGTCCCAAATAACCATTTTACCTACATTATGCTACATAGAATTACAATGACCTTTCCCTGCCCACCACCAAATATATTCCTTATATATTTGTAGCCTCTTGCTCAACAAGCTTTCCTAAAACAATATGTATCTACTTGTATCGGTCCTTTTAAAAAGGCCAATGTGCACTGTGTGCAAATAAAAATAAGAAAAAATAAATGAAGGTACTGGAAGGGAATGTGTTTAGGGGTCAGCAGTTAATTCTGAAATTTAATTTGATTTGAAGTCTGCAACTACTATTTGTGCAACATGCAAAACTAAAGCGACTCAACCTGGAAAACTGAATGTTGACTATACTATGCATATATACATACACCATACACAAGATTTCCAACACTTGTTTTTTTTTTTAGACCCCAGCTGTTTTCACAAGTGATACTAAGCTCTTTTACTCCACCTCTACACACACCTGCATTACTCTGATGACATTTTAAACACACAGGAATTCAAATTTTAGATCAAGGGTGTGCTGTACGGGAAAGGTGGGGTTATTTTTCAGCTCTTTTATGCCTTCTCAGCTAAGGAGCGTGCTGCAGATCCCCCTGATGACCATTTATAGCTGCATACATCCCAGGCAATTCAAGAGCAGGAGTGCCTACCTGCATGGAGTGGGTGTGTGCAAGCATGCGAACCTGTGAGCCAGAGGGTGGCCTCGCTCATTAACAGAGGCAATGAGAATCAGCTGGAACAGGGTGACATCATCCAGAAATCGTGGGTAACAGCAAGAGATCTGTTGGAAACACTTGTGAAAACGCCCCCTGACGACCGATTAGGTCTATCCCCGCCCCACTTGGGCGCAGGTGTTTTGTGCTCCTGCTTACCGTCCACCAGCTCGTCGAGGTTGGATAGTTTCCGGCTGCCGTCGATGGTGTAGATGGTGCGGACGCCCTGGGGAAGATTGACATTGTCCGACAGAGACCTGGTGAGCTCGACGAGGAGGGCGTCGAAGGAGCGGAAGCGGTCGCTGGAGATGGGGTAGACCAAGCCCTTGAAGTACCTGTCTCCATTGCGGTAGAAGCGCGCCTTCTTCGCCTTCTTCTCCGAGCTGAGGGCCTGCAAGGTGCGCGTGCGGTAGAAGCTGCAGTGGGCGCTGTGCGCGGGGCTCGGGATGAGCCCGTTCCCTTTGGGGCCCGAGCTGCTGCTGCAAGTGGAGCTGCCCCCTCCGCCGCGACGGGAGCTCGAGCGCTGCTGCCTTTTGTCCCTCTCCTCGAAATGCTCCAACTCAATGTTCCTCCGCGGGCTGGCCATTGAGGAGCCGTGTCGCCCACACCGCAGCCAAATACAATATAATTAAAAACCCTCCCCTCGCAAGCGACACCGGTGCTTCTCACCCCCCCCCCCACAAGCCTCCACACGCGCCCTGCCCAAAGAGATGCCCGCGCGCGAGGGGATCCTTTAGCTCAGCATCCCGCCAAAAAAAGAAGAAAAAAAAGAGGGCGGGAGACTGCGGTCCCTCAGCGGCTGGGCGTTAAGAAGACGCCACCTTCATCCAAGCAGCGGCAGCTGTAGCTGTAGTAGCGCCAAGCTGTGCCGGGGACTCCGTGCCCATGAGGGGCGGGGGGGGGGAGGAGGAGAGGAGAGGCAGCAGGTCGCACTCTTAAATCACGCGCGCGCAGGCACCACCACGCATCCCTCGCGCCCTCTCACAGACCCCCTGCTCAACACCCCCTGCCTCTGGGACGCCCGTCATGAGCCGCTGAGAGGCCGCCAAGCCTCCAGGCTGCTTCCATTCAGCCTTAGGCGCGCGCCCGCCTAGGGGAAAGCGGTGCTGGGGGTGGGGGGAGGCGGAGAGAGAGAGAGAGGACGCCGCTGGCCGCGTCCCCCCCTCAGTCACTCCGCTCGGAGCTACTGAGGAGAGGGAGGTGGGGACGACGGCGCGTCTGTTCCGCTCGGTGCCAGTGCGCCCCCGCCCCCCTCTCCCAAAGCTCAGCCAGAATCTCCAACTAAATACAATGCGCTAAGGAGGGGGGGGGGGAACCCACCCACAAAGAGGACGCCTTTCTGCAGGGCGCCTAAGCTATCCAAATCCCTGCTGCTGCTGCTGCTGCTGCTGCTCCTCCACCTCTAAATGCATCCGCGCGCCCGCGAAGGCGCATGCACAACCCCGCCGGCAGCCGTAGCCGGGCGGATCTCCCGGGCGATAAAAGAGCGCCGCACTGTAGCTTACGACTCTTAAGAGGGGTGCGGCGGTGCCGTGTTGGAGGGAAAAAAAATAAAGGAAAGCAAAAGGAAACAGGCTTCCTCTCCTCGCCCCCTTCCTTTCCTGTACCGGCAACCTCTTCGGAAGCCAAGCGCAGAGAATCCAACAGGAGGAGCAGGCGGCGGCTGCAACCCGGCCAATGTGCACTAATAGCAATGCAGTATGTGATGTGACAGAGGCAAGGGGAAGTGGCTGCTGGGTCCTAGAGCGACTCGGATTCTGAGCAATCGCAGCTCTTCAAGGCAGACTCTGGCTCTGGTTGCCAAAGCTGCATTGGGAATCCCGTTATACACCGAGTGAGCCCGATCAGAGAGCTCAGAAAGGAACACAGCAAGCTGGCATTGATGCATCTTGATTGGTATTTTGTACAGTGACGGGAAGCCTGGTTTCCAACCAGGGAATCTTTCCCAGCCTTGCCAGGGATTGAACCCCCGGAACCTCTGCAGGCAAAGCACATGCTCTACCATCTACTACTAAGTATGCCCTTATACATGCAACATCCATATGCATCTTCGGGATTTTACCAGATTTTTTTCAGTGAATCCAGGGACACTTATTATTTGCTATGTACATGTGAATGCTGAGAAAACTGTAAATCCGGGGACTGTCCCTGGGAAACAGGGACATCTGGTAACCTTAACATAATGGTTTTTATATGTGCTAAGTTTAATAGCCCCTCAATCAATATTCCATTTTGATGCCACAACTTGCTACTTTAGCCATACAGGATTCCTTATCATAGGAGCCAATTCCTAGGAGCAGAGATCCCTTTGGCCCCCAATAAAATATTTTAGGGGGCTGCCCCATTCCAAATTGGTGGGCATTGCCATTCCTATGTTTGTGTTGCATCATGTGATCCAATATGTGTGGTAGGGCTTACCTAGACCAGACCAATGTTTTATTCAAGTTGGTACTCCTTATTGTTTCCATTTTAGAGACTGGAAATAGACAACAGCTTGCCTAAAGAAAACAGGTGTGTTATGATTCACATAATCTATTACTAGATTCAATGAACCAAGGTCTTAATCCTCTGCCACTGCAGGGATGAAAGACTTGAACCCTAAAAACACCCCAAGTTTCCATCCCTTGCGCGTAGTGACTGTGGAGTAAGTCCACTGAACTCACTTTGCTTCTCCGTAAAGATGCCTGGGACTGGGATGCACATTGAATGAGAAGGGCATAATAGCTCCTCTTACTTTGGATGACCTTGACTAGCACAAAGGTGGCAAGGTTGGAATACTAACATTCCTAACTGATGACAAACGAATACAGATTGTATTAATGATGGATTGTTGTTTTCAAATGTGGCTATAAACGCCCCAGATCTGGGGGAGATTGTTACCAGAGCCAAAGTGCTAAAGGGGAAAGCACTCTGCTGATGCTCAGTGGCGCTTGCCCAGCTAGCTTGCACGCAACAGGTCTGATGCTGCATTTAAGTAGAGGGCATGCATTATGTAATGATAGGAGACTGATCTGTTTTGTTGCTGTCATGATTATATAAAAAGCAGGGTTGTTTCTGGACTTGGCATTGGTCCCGGATGCTTAAGTGGTGGCTGTGGGCAGGACCATTCTCTTCTGCAATACAGGATTCATCTAGCCAATATCATTAATTCTGATAATATGCAGACCCTTCCATCACAAGTTTATATTAGAGTGCAGGGGTAGATTTGGGACACAGTACATGAGAGGGAGTAGATAACCATGCAGGTTACAAGCTCAGTACGAATTAATCACTGCAATGTACTCAATGTAACACTACATTTAAATACCATTTGGAAGCTTCTGTGGATCTGCCATGTAGCAGCCACATTACCAGCCAGACTTAATACCTGGAGGTTTGTTAAGCTAGTTCCTAAGGCATCCCACTGGTGGCAAGTTAATTTCTGGCAGAGTTCAAGGGGCTTGGTTTTAAGGGCCCAGAATATCTAAAGAAGCACTTCTCCTGTTAATCTCTCCATGTGTTAACAGACTTCAACAAAGCAAGTTGGGTCCAACTGATGCTAACAGTATAGTTTATTTATACGTATATATACAACCTGAGGCTGGTTTAATTACAGGTAGCTATGATTGGATTTTAACACTTGCTGGATCCAGGGATTAGGGTAAGGTTACCAGATGTCCCTGTTTCCCGGGGACAGTCCCCAGATTTACAAATAGCCCCCCATACAAAATCCATTGAAGTTGAAAAGTGTGCCCTGATTCATTGAAAAAAATCTGGTAACCTTAGATTAGGGGTGTCTGGCACCCACAAATTCATAACATTATGCTACCAGTAGGATAATGATAAGCATCCAAAAACACAGGCTGCAATCTGAAACCCCACTACTACTACTGATATTGGTAACAACTTCTCCTCCAAAGTAAAGGACAAAAGGAGCAACACACAAACACACATACACTTAGGCTGCATTTCTAACCCCACTAGTCCAAAGCTGCTGCTGCTGATATTCAAAGGAAACAGGAAATTGTGCAAAGAATATAAGAGAACAACAGAAACACTAGGCAAGACACCCTGCCCTCTCATTTCAACAGAAGCCCCAGAACTATCTGCCTCCCACCAATTATCAACACACATATATTCTGGTATAAGGGGTGGTATTAAATACTAAATCTACTCACATTAAACTTATTAAAGTTTGTGGATATGATTCACTTAGGTTCATCAATTGCAATGGGTTTTCTCTGAGAAGGATTAGTTAACAGTCAAAACACATTTTAAAAAGTGAAGAAAATGGAATAGGATAGCTTGCAAGTTGCCTCCAAAATTCTCCCCATCCCAAAAAACAAAAACAAAACACAGGTTCTTTAGGTAAGCAAAGGCCAACGTTTTTCACAACCATTTTAGCAAAAGAAGAAATCTGGGCTCTTGCATGAATTTCTCTCACTCATTTCTCTCACTAGTGGGTTGTTGTTGTTTTTTAAAGAAAACTGCCCCACTAGACTCCTCTTCCCTCCTCACACCAGCTTGGAAACTTAAGCCTTCTCTTTTCAGGTCTGGCTTTGGGGAGAAAGAGAGAAGAAGGGAGAATGAGATAGGAATCCTCCCTCCCTCTTTCTATGCCTGGTTAAAAAATAAATAAAATGGAAAAAACTCCCAGAGGAGGCATTTATTGCTAGTGAATTTTATGACTGGCTAAGCAGAGAAGGTGGACAGAAGCCTGGGAATGTGTTGATATTATTGTGGGTGACAGGACAAAGACTGGACCATGGCCTTCAGCATTGGGAGGCTTCAGCATCTTGGCAGGGCCAAGCTCCAATTTGCCCATAAGAGGAGTCCCTCTTGAAAACAATGGACTGTTTTGCATGCCATGGTAAGCCAAACCATGGCTTACCAGGACCTGCTTGTTCCTGGACAGGAGCTTGCACCTGTTTTGCTCCCCCCTGGTCCTTTTAGGTCAGCACAGACTGGCAGATAAGCCAAGATTTGGCTTAGCATGTCATCTGAACCCTTAAGCTCCTTCTTCACTAACTATGAGCTGATCGTGGCTAAGGAGGAGATACCTTCGATTTAGTGATAAAGAGTGGGTTTTCCCGGGGAAGCTGTCAGGACAAATGGAAAACTGCTTGGACTCATGCTTTCTAGGCACAGACACAAGCAGAATTTGGATGAGCCTGAACCCAAATAACTCCCCCACAACCCTCTTTCCTTTCTGATCTTTCATATCTTTTTTCTCTGAGGAGGAACCAGCACCATATATTAGTCTTATTTCAAATATTCACCATTGACATTCTAGCATTTTCTTTTCTAAGCTCAACCAAACCCCCATATTTTGTCCTTCATTTTGGAATCACAGCTGTGTGCATTATCACAACTGACTGGACTGCATTTCTTTAACCACCCTTCACGTTCCCCCTTCGCTCTGTTCAATTTACCCTCTAGCTTCTTCTAGTCTGTTGTTCTTACTTTTGTTTATAACCTTATATTACATAACTTCTTCCCTCTGCCCCCTGCCTTACTTTATGTTTGAGCTAAAATATCATTTGCTGAGTCAGAGCAACTGTGCACCATGTTATGATGTCACACCTGTGCCAATTAATTGGCTAGATGATGAAAACTGGATGCACCAATTTTGCAAGCAGAATTCTGTAGAAAATACACATATTTAATGTTATTTGGTTTTACAATGGATTGATGTAGAATGGCAATGTTGATTGCATTTTTCTGGGTTTATGCTGGGGCAGTTCAGAGACCTAGCATTTCTATCTGTGTTTGCATTTGTATGGTTTTTTGGGGGGTGGGGTGGGGTGGAGATCTGCACTGTGGTTGACAGGCTTGCAAGAAAATGTATCCCCTAAGTGAGAGGGTTGGGAACTACTGAATACAATATCCTTCTGTGAGTCCTACAAACAAATAAAATGTTAAGACCTTTCCATCACAAGTATATATTAGAGTGTAGAGGCAGATTTGGGATGCAAGATAAAAGAGGTAAAAGTTAACCAAGCAAGTAACAAGCTCAACACAAATTACTTGTTATTCCTTTTTTTATAACAATTTTTATTATTTTCCAATTAATACAAATTACATCAAATAAAACATCTACAAACATACAAACTTAAATCTATGCTCTGCCGAGCTTCGACTCCCCTCCCTCTCGTCAGCAGGTTTTCTAGTCCAATCCTATCGCGCAGTTCTTACCAGTTCAATCTATTAACCTTTGTCAAAGGTTTATTCCAATCCTACTAGTGTTTTCAAACTTCCTCGATTCAGTCTTAAATAATCCACGAATTTACTCCACTCTCTTTGAAACCTTGAATCATCCTGGTTTCTGACCCTGCCAGTCAGTTTTGCTTTTTCAGCATATTCCACCATCTTCGTCTGCCACTCATCAATCGTTGGTAATTCCTGTAATTTCCACTTTTGGGCAAGAAGTATCCTCGCAGCAGTTGTCGCATACATGAACAGTCTTTGGTCCTTCTTAGCTATTTCTTCTCCCATCAAGCCCAGCAAAAAAGCCTCAGGCTTTTTGGGGAAGGTGTATTTAAACATCTTCTTCAATTCATTATAAATTGCTTCCCAAAATACCTTGACCTTATTGCATGTCCACCACATATGATAAAATTCACCATCCTCTTGTCTAACACTTCTTGTTATTCCTGTGTTTTTGTTGTTTCAGCTGCTTTGACCACAATCCTTTATTGACAAGCAACATACAAATTAAAATTACAGAGGTTATCAATTATTGCTTATTAATTTTACAATGCATATGCATTGCTTTTCCTTTAGGGATATGTGTGATGAATATCGTTCAAACAATAATGAATTGCACATTATTATTATTTTTGCCTTTGATTTAAGAAAGGCCCTATAGAAAATTAGGATGCGGAACTGAATTTAATTTCTCCAACCCTATATGCACTTACTTCCAAATTTACTTTTTAATAGACATGCATATGATTGCCCTGTAAATCCCTTATTCTTGAGAGCTACACATGACTGGTTAACAGTACAATCTTGCTCAGGTGAATAGGGCATTAATGATAACAAGCAAATGTCAGGATTTAAAAAACAATAATAATAAAGGGGGCATGGCTTAATACAAAATAACTGGCATGGGGCATGGCATAATGCAAACTGGCTCCCATGGGTATATAGCATTGTAATGGGAGTAGATTTATTAATTTTATGGAAGTTTTGACACACATATGCATATATTAGCAATAAGCTTGTGTAGGCATAGGAGATCATATCTAACGATTATGGTGGTTTCTCTGGACTCTGCATTAAACCTCTTTATTATATACTCTGGTTCAGGATACTTGACTTAAGCAAGAGTCTTTCAGAAGCATTTTCACTGTAACTGTCAGGTTTCTGGATCAGAAAACAGGCCAGGTACAAAGAGAGAGAGAACATTCTGCGGTTAAAAAGGAGACATCAGCCAGTTTCAGGAGGCCTTGTGGTTTCAAAAAATCACTAAATGTAGGGATGAAAACCTTCTGTTGAAACAATATATTGTCATTCGGTCGGAGGGGGGAGATATTGTTTAACCAATTGTATCACTAGATTGAGCATAACATCCATAAAAATATTTGGTGCAATAGCAAGGGTGTAAAAGGAAAAAGGACATGGAAATCTGGGCTCTTGGTCACATCCAGTCAGATTCCCCTCTAGTCTGGGAAAATCAAGGCCATGGAAATCATCCTTTCTACTTTGCTAAAGATGTTGTAAATGTTCAGTGCTCTTGCATGAAAGGGTGTGTAATTTTTTTTTAAAAAAAGCTTTCTAGCTAGTAAATAAAGTGCCCAGTCAGCATTTAACAATTTGCTTGTTAATCATGTATTACTGTTCCAGTTGATGTCTTCCTAGTTCTTTCGTTAGGGGTGATGCTGATTGTTTGTAAGCTGTGCCCCCTTTGCAGCTCTTTAATGATAAATAATTGTTAACCCCTAACAGCATAAAGGGACACGGGTGGTGTTGTGGGTTAAACCACAGAGCCTAGGGCTTGCCAATCAGAAGATCGGCGGTTCGAATCCCTGCAACAGGGTGAGCTCCCATTGCTCGGTCCATGCTCCTGCCAACCTAGCAGTTCGAAAGCACGAAGTACAAGTAGATAAATAAGTACTGCTCCAGTGGGAAGGTAAACGGCATTTCCATGTGCTGCTCTGGTTCGCCAGAAGCGGCTTAGTCATGCTGGCCACATGACCCGGAAGCTGTATGCCGGCTCCCTTGGCTAGTAAAGCGAGATGAGCACTGCAACCCCAGAGTCGTCCGCGACTGGACCTAATGGTCAGGGGTCCCTTTATCTTTACCTTTAACAGCATAACACAAAATGGATACCACGTGTAAAGAGCAGAAAAGAAGAGAGAGGACCACAAAATGATGCAGGTAAGCCACCTCCATCAGCTCTGTACCAATGGAGAAAAGCGCAGGGCACTTACATCAGTGGTAGAAACACACAAACAGAAGCCCTTTGCACCTCATCTGCACAGAATGGAAGGGAAACTGGGTGTTCAGTCCTGGTATCCAATGAAATGCAGGCATGTTTAAGGAGGCATGTTCAATAAGGAGAGGTCAAACCAGTAAAAACCGAACTGAGCAGTAAGAGCAAACAGCTGCTCATGCACTGCAAATTCTGAAGGAATATTTACTGAAACCTTTAGTAAATGGAAACCATGGAAGGTACTGGCAGGTATACTGGCACACCAGGATGACACATTACCACCCCTTGTCTGATCCCACCTTGTCTCTCTGAGCAGTAGAAGAGTTCATCATTTTGACTTTATAAAAATAGGGTGTGAGCTGCTGCTCAGTTCAACTTCTTGTGCCCAACTTAAAACTGCACAAGTAGTTTGCAGCTATACAGAGAATAAATAAATATAGTCCAGAACCTCCTTATAGGTTCTCCAGTACCGAGTTTCCAATTTCACTTCCATTTATGGCCTTTATTATTAGTTATACTTCTGGCTGTGTTTATGTTTGCTAGCATTACCCATATTACTAGGATGCTTTCACACTTATATTTAGCTTGTATGTGGGATGTATCAGGTTTCAGCTTCAATAAACGGTAGTGAAGATAAAGCTCAAAAATGTTTGCTTTCTAAGCTAAAGTATTCAAACCTAGTAGGGAAAGACATCACTTTTGCATTATATATTTTAAATATCATATGATAAGTTAGAACTGATAGCTTGATTAGTTGTTTTTTTTTGCTTGTGTGATTCAGCAAATTTTTGTGGTAACTTCAGCTTTTTGTGCCGCAGGAAAAGTTAGTATATCTAAGAATTCTTTTGTTTGTGTATGCAAGCATTAGAAGCAAACAATATTTATTGTTGAGAGGGGATTGCATTATTTTATAGTGGCAGCAAAAAAAAAGTATTTCTGCCTTTTTGGGTGCTGGAGATTTAAGGAATATTTGTGTCACATTTCAAAAGCAAGATTTTTTTTTCTTAATGCAAAAGGTTCAACTTCTCTGAACTTCCACCTTATCTGTATAGAGAAACTAGGTGGGTACACGCATTTATAGGTATAACACATATATCTATATGTGTTATACCTATAAATGCGTGTACCCACCTAGTACCCTAACCTGTATGAGGTTTGAGTGTTCTTGAGTTGAAATGCTTTTATTGCTCTTGGCATGTGAAATGAATTGAGCTGACACTCTCAACTCCTATGGGCTTGGCAAACTATAAAGTCTCAGTATTTTTTATTTATTATGTAAGCAGAATCACAGCCTTGCTATTTTATACACTGGCAGATAACCGTGACAATCTGAAGAAGCCCTCAGGACTGTCCCACAGTTCTATCAAATTCATTTAGTTTATTTGCAAACAATCCAGGTATTTTGTCACCTTCTGAAAACCAAACATACTTACAGAATGAATGTGATTCAGTGTTGGTCAATTGTTCTTTATTTTATTTTATTTTTTTAAACTGCCATATGGAAGCACCAGACAGATGAGATATTCTAGTGGGCAGAAGCTGCCTCAATATCCACCAGAAGCCACGAATCCAACCAAAAAACATTGGATGCAATTCTGTGTAATGTTTCCATAGCAGCAGCAAGTATTCAAAATTGTTTAAGACAATGGAATCGATGTTCTTTTGTTTTGTTTTGTGTATTTCCATCTTATGGATAGCAATTAATCATTCTGTATTTAATTATATTACCGGTAGTTTATATTATGTGAACATAATGTTTAAGCAGTCCCTATGATGCAGAGGATGATTGCTCCTCTGCCTCCCTTCATATCCATTACACCAGGGGTCAGCAACCTTTTTCAGCCGTGGGCTGGTCCACCGTCCCTCAGACCATGTGGTGGGCCGGACTCTCTCTCTCTCTCTCTCTCTCTCTCTCTCTCTCTATATATATATATATAGGAATGAACGAATTCCTATGCCCCACAAATAACCCAGAGATGCATTTTCAATAAAAGGACACATTCTACTCATGTAAAAACACGCTGATTCCCAGACCATCCATGGGCCGGATTTAGAAGGCGATTGGGCTGCATCCGGCCCACAGGCCTTAGGGCATTACACAGATAATTGTGTATATTACAAACCTACTAAGTGGCCTAGCAATCATGTAACTGCCCCCCTTTTGCAATAGCCATTAGGAATTTTAACGTTGGTTTTGATGATGCCCATGGGTCTCAACCAAGCCTTTGATGCAGCATCTCTGAGATGGGGGGTTGCAGTGGAGGGAACCTGCAGACTTGTTCAAGTCAGTTGCTTTGTTTGTTTGTTTGTTTGTTGTTAATTTTTTTTATTAAAACATTTCTTAGGTTACAAAAGTGTGCGCATTGTCTTTTTCCCCCCAGGTTGTAGAGTCTTTTCTACAGATCAGTTACATTTGATGTGTGACATTAGTGTTGTATACATGTGGAGTACCCCCATCTGAATGGCCAAGAATGACATGGAGACCAGTGGGTGGGCCTCACAACTCCTTACCTGGCTGGAAGAAGCACATGCACAGCTGGTGGCTTGCTCGAGGTCACTAGAGCAGATATTTTGCTTTAAACAGCAACACTGATCTCTTCAGCTATGGGGCCTGCTGTGCTGAATCAAACAAAGCAAGTGGGCCAGGTTTGTAAATCAAAGAGCCGTCTGAACTAGACGATGCCCGGCTAATTTATGCCAGTGCAAATTACTCCTAATGCAGACTTTGTTCAGGAGCCTCTGGGAGAGGCTACCGCAGGTTGAGCTGCTAGGTAAGTGTGGGTCCAGATTTTGAGTATTGGGGCCCCTGTATCACATGACCCATATGAACAAAGTTTGGAACAGCTGGAAGCCTCTTTGCTACATCCTGCCACTTTGTTTTGCTTACATCAGCTTCAGTTCCACTGACTGAGCAGCTGAACAACGATGAAGGACTTTTGTGTGTGTAGCTCAGCTGAGGTCAGGGACTTATGCCAGTTTAGCCCTAGCTGAAACCTGGCTCAGCCCGGGAAGCCCAACTTCCACCAGATCCAAACTCTCTCCCCCCAGTGGACCTTGGGCAGGGGACAGCAAACTTTTTCAGCAGGGGGGCGGTCCACTGTCCCTCAGAGCTTGTGGGGGGGCAGACTATATATATATATTGGGGGGGGGAATGAACGAATTCCTATGCCCCACAAATAACCCAGAGATGCATTTTAAATAAAAGGACACATTCTATTCATGTAAAAACACGCTGATTCCCGGACTGTCTGCGGGCTGGATTTAGAAGGCGATTGGGCCGCATCCAGCCCCCAGGTCTTAGTTTGGGGACCCCTGATCTTGGGTTTGGATTGCACTGCAAAGCTCCCTTCTTTGGATTGTGATCAATGTTTATATATTTAAAACGTCGAAATGGTTACTTAAAATCAGTGGGTGTTTTTCGGGGGGGGGGGGTGACGACACATTTTATGAATCTAAGTTTGGCCTCATTGAAGGGCTGTATTTCAATATGAGTAGGAAAATGAGAGTACCCCTAAACATTTTTTTTTAAAAAAAGCAAAAAGCACTGCTTAAAATAAAATATCCTGTCCCCTCTCTCTAGACTGATCTTGGCTAATTCATCACAAGTGCCACTTCTCTGATCCTTCCACAGCAATCTGTCTTGCAGGCGGCTCTCAGTGTAGATAAATAATAATAAAATAGCAATGATTTTTCCTTAAAAGCATTGGAGTTTTATTGGTAAAAATCAGCACTGGATCAGGTGTTTTCTGGCAGTTAGTTAATTTCGTGACTGGTTTAAGACCCCCTAAGCAGCACATCCAGACCCTCTGGTCATCTCAGGGATGCAGTAATTGCCTGGAAATGGCCTCTCTGGTGGCAATTACTGCACTTACATGGTGCTTGTGAAAGCTTTACTACTGTTCCTTCCTCCCCCCTATGCTAGTCTTGTGGGGGAAACACTGCTTCCTCTGTACATACTATAGCTTCTTATTAGATTTATTTATAGATGGTGAGGTGCCATATTATGCTCCTTGGCTATTTTTTTTTCTAGATATGTGCAACCCATAAGCACCCCACTTTGTTTCTTCCTTGTCTCTCCCTCTCTCTCTCTGTGTCAAACATTAATGCAGAACTTCAATATTCTCCTTAGGCTACCTTCACTTCCCTGTGCGAGAAATAATAGAAGATAGGAAAGGGGGGGGGATACTTAAAATACATATATTTGAAACGTTGCTTTTTCACATTTCTGACTTCTAAAGCAGTATGTTTTTCTGGTGGAGTAGAAGTCACAGAAGATATTTAGCTTATATAGGGCAGCCCCCTATGTACTATGGCAAAAGGGCCCTAAATAAAACTTTAATTTTGCTAGGCTTTTGTCCTAGCTCCTGTTTTGAGAAAATGAAAGAAAAAAATAGGAAAGTGCACAGTACAGTACATTTTGAGGCAGTCAGTGACCGGCTCTAGAGTTAGAAGCCTTTCTGCGCAAAGCAAAATTAAGAAGCAGAAGAGCACCTTAATTGTCATGATCTAGCAGGATAATGCTGTTGTTGCTTATACATCCCTTCTCTATGGGGTTCCTGGGGTAGTGCTACCCATGTGCTTCCTTTGCATTAGAAAACACTGGAGATTTATGGCATCTCTGTAATATTTGCTTTATATGCAAATATGTGAACATAACATATATGGAAGCAAGCAGGAGGCACAATTACATGGGCAAAAGGTCCCTTGGTTTAACTCTCTGAAAACTGCCCTCTACCTCCAAGGTGCCCTTAGCCAACTGACTGCTTTGGTTCTTGCAAAGCTGCAATCTGTTGTTTTGTACCCAGACACATGCATCTGTTTCCTTCCCTTATCTGGGCAGGTGGAGGAAGTGGGGGAGAATTTTCTCCAAGCACTGATGGTTTTCAAAGTGTGTGTGTGTGTGTGTGTGTGTGTGAGAGAGAGAGAGAGAGGGGGGGGGGTTTGAAACCCTCTTCCAACCATTAGCTCCCAACAGCTGATCATTCTGGGCTATTAACCAGCAATCTGCCTAACAAAGGGCCTAGTCTATTGGGACTAACCATAATTATGTATTAATAGTACTAGTCTATATGCATGTTTACTCTGAAGCCACTCTTATGGAGTTCAATGGAGCTTTACTCCCAACCATGTGTGTGTAGGATTCCAGTCTGCGTAACATATTTTGAATTGGAAAATATGGAACTGAATTTTATTTTGTAGATATTCCAGGCTTATGGGTCGTGGCGAGCTAGTAACTGTAGAAAGAGACAAAGGCTGACGGCAAATGAGATTTATTTACTGAACAAAGGTACATTTGAATATGGCATGCAAACCAACCCTAAGTATGCTTACTTTAAAGTAACCCCTGTTCAATTCAGTGGAACTGGGTCACAAGTGTGTGTAGGATTGCAACCTTAAATCAGAACAGGCTTGTAGTTGCATCTCTCTAGCAGTTGCCTTCTTAATGTTCGGTCACACAATATATTTAAAGAACTCTTGCACCATTTTAGCACTCATGACTCTCCCCCCATCCACACCGAAAATCTCGGGAACTGTAGTGGGTTAAGGGTGCTAGGAATTGTTGGTTAGTGAAGGGGTCCCTTAGCAACTCATAGCACCTGTAGCTGACAATAGGATTCTTTTCGGGAAGCCAGGATGGTTAAAGTAGTTTAAGAGTGGTTTAAATGTATCTTGTGGATGTGCCTTTACAGTGGTACCTCGGGTTACATACGCTTCAGGTTACAGAAGCTTCAGGTTACAGACTCCGCTAACCCAGAAATAATGCTTCAGATTAAGAACTTTGCTTCAGGATAAGAACAGAAATCGTGCTCTGGCGGCGCAGCGGGAGGCCCCATTAGCTAAAGTGGTGCTTCAGGTTAAGAACAGTTTCAGGTTAAGAACGGGCCTCTGGAACGAATTAAGTACGTAACCAGAGGTACCACTGTATTGTGATATTGAGAGACTAAAAGCTGGTGGAAGCATGGCTCCAGCTTTCAGGATATACACCCAGGGTGCGGGGTATAGTGTTTATTGGGTTTCCTTAGCCTCTCTCCACTAGGGCCGTCCCTATCATTAGGCAGGATGAGGCAATCATCTTAGGCAGCAGATGCTGAAGGGACAGTAGTGGCAGCCCCCTGGCTGTTCCCCTCTTGGAGCTGTATTGTGCCACATGGCCTGCCCTGCACCCTATAGCTACCCCATTGCCAACTTTGAACTAAGATTCAGCTGCCAGTCCAGTCAGCTTCTGTACACAGAATGGAGGGTTCCATGATCATCCATGATCATTTCTATTGTTTTATTTTCCCTGTGGTTTATTTTTATGCACACTGCTAATCATTTAGGAGTAGGTATAGATACCATAAACAAACAAACAAGCTTGGGGATCGGTAAAGCAGTAGGAAAATGGATTTTTAATGATCATCAACCCAGATAATGATCACTGAAGCTTATGGGGGAGCAATTATGGGTTGCAATGTAAGTGGGCTGAGGAATTTATTGCTTTCCCTATTTAGCCCTCTGACATTTCAGTGCTTCTCCTCCTCCTCTTCTGTGATCTCTAAATCTGCTTCTTCAGTGATAATGGGAAATATCCTAGCCTGAGTCAGCTTTGGGGACAGTAAAAATATGTGTTTCTGGAAGTGTGTCATAGGCTGCTGTGAGACAGATACACAAAGATATACACACATAACCCCACACACAGAAATGCAAGGGTTTAAGATGTTTTTTTGTGAGGCTGTGCTATATGATGCAAGCACTGCCACCTGGTGGTTTCAAATGAGTCATGTATTACCGCTGCTCTTAGAACGGGGGCATGTAAAACTAAAGCGTTGTACACACTACCAACTTAAAACACAGCCAAGTCGTTTTTATTCTCATTTTGGAGTGAAGCTGGTTTGACAGGGAAATGCGCCATAAGAGAGGACTGGGTAGATACAGATTGTGGCTAATGCCACGTGTACACTGCTTCCCAAACCAGCAGTGGGAGAGCACTGGATGCAGACTAAAGTGAGTGTGAGAACAGTCTTAAGGCCAATGTATACAGGATATATAGAATGTTGTGTAAGTGCAGGGCTGGCCCACCTAGGTGGCAAGGTGAGGCAACCGCCTCGGGTGGCAGGATCCACAGGGACAGCAGATCCTCAATGGCATAGCTAGCTGATTGAGCGCCTGGGGTGGCGCACGTGCCCTGCACTTGGGGGTGGAGCAAGCTGCCCATGGGGGGCGGGGCAAGCCAGGGCAGGGTGCTTTGCACAAAGCCTCTCTGCTGCCTGCCCCTCAGCTGTAGGGCAGCTGAGGGAGAGGCGGGGGCAGTCCCAAGCCCCACACTGCCGTTTCAGGCAGTGCGGAGCCTATAGGTGCCTAAGCCACCACGTCACTCCCAAGAGAGACGTGTGGCTCAGGCACGCTGCAGGCCCCACAATAAGTGCCAGCCCTTGCAGTGTGTGGTGCCCAGTGCCAGCTGTGTTTCGTTGCGTTTGTTGGCTGAACTAAAAAGTTCTGTGAGCCCCCCAAATTTTATTTTATTTTAAAAATTCACATTTTTGCCATTTTGTCACTCCCCTCAGTGATGATACCCAGGGCAGTCCGCTCCCACCGCACCCCCTTACTACGCCACTGCAGATCCTGATGTAGACTTTTATCCCCCTTGTTCACCTTGTTCATGACGTAGATCTTCATTCACCCCTTCTTACCTGGCAGAAAGGGGGAAAGCATTGTGTGGTTCATCTCAGGTGCCAAAATGTCTTGGGCCAGCCATGTATAAGTGCAAGGGGGCTTTATATCTTTCCCACTCTAACATCTGCCACTCCCACCAGTACTTAGGGGTTTTTGAGACTGTATGTGATATGGCATCAGTGTGTGTGTGTGTGTGTGTGTGTGTGTGTGTAATAGGTTAAAAAGCTGCATTTCAGGTTAGAGCTCCCAAGCATGGCTTAAAAACAAAGGACATGATTAAAACAGCAGAGATCAACAGTGTTACAAACAGCAAGGATGCAACAGTAAAACTAGCAAGGAGAGCAATAAGGCTAAAAGCACAGCAAGAAAACAACAACACCCTTTTAATAGCCTAGGAGAATTAAGATATTTATTTACCAAATTTATTAATTGCTCTATAAAAATACTTTAAAAATCGTGGTGTTGTCCAAAAAGTCTTTGAGACAACAATAAACAATGATAACAATATTAAAGCCTATATAAAACCCGAGCACTGATAAGAAGCATGAGTGATATCAACCCTCTGGGAAGGCTTGTCAAAATAAGAAAGTTTTAAGCAGGCACCATATGATCACTGCCTATCTAATTTGTTCAGGGAGGGAATTCCATAAGAAAGACCAGTGCTGTGACGTTAAAGGCCCTGCTCTGAGCTGTAATGAAGCAGACCTCAGATATCTTAGGCACAATCAGAGGAGCATCTCCTCTGCAGTAGCCAACAGGGGGTAAAGTGATCCTGAGTTGCTAAGGGCCATGGACACAACTACCCAAATCTTAAATGTGTCTGGCCCAAAAGTATTATATGCTGGCTTCAGTTTAGTTTAGTCACTGCCCATCCTGAACTAGCTGCAGCTTCTATATCAAACTCAAGGGGAGCCACATATGGTGTGCTTTGCAGTGATCCAATCATTAAGTTACCATCTGCAACTGGCACTGATATTAAGAGGTTCAGCACCAGCTTGAGTGTCCCTGGGAGAACATTCCATGATGAGGGAGCCATCACTGGAAAGACCCTGCCTCCACTTACCAGCTATCCCTCTTCTGCAGGTGGCAGCACCTGGAGTACAATGATGGATGCACATCTTAATGAACTGTCAGGTACCAATGTGAGTAGGTGATTCTGCAGATATCCTAGTCCTAAACTGAACGGAACATTATAGGTTCAAACCAGCATTTGAGTTGTATTTAGAATAAAGCAGAAGTTAGTAAAAATCTTTTACTGCTAGCGAGCTGTGTATCAGTAAGTAATCTGGTTGCACTATTCTGAAGTTTGAAGTTTCTGAATAGCTTTGAAGGGCAGCCCACACACAATACAATATGTTATATAATGTATTTACATAAGCTACTTTAACGATGCTTAAAGCTAATGCTGCATAAAGTTATTTTTCCTGCTCTGCTGGGGTTTTTTGGAGGGTAGGAGAGAGGTAGAAGCACTCGCAGTTGTGAATAGTTTTTCAATGAATAGTTATGAATAGTTTCATTTGCAATGAATACCAGTTTTCACCCACACAAATCTGCATATTATGTAATAGTTTACTTTGCAAACAAGAAGGTGACATTGTCCTCCCCTCCCCAAGTCAGTTACTGAGTGACTTGCCACAAAGTCTGGGGAACCGCTCTTCAACATTTGCTGACTCAGAAACAACAACAATAAAAGCAATGCCAATGTGGTGTAGTGGTTAGAGTGTTGAACCTAGGACCTGGGAAACCAGGGTTCAAATTCCCACTCAGCCATGAAGCTTACTGGGTGATCTTGGGCCAATCACTGCCTCTCAGCCTAACCTACCTGACATGGTTTTTGTTGAGGTTAATTGAGGAGAGGGAGAACTGTGCATGCTACCTTGAATTTCTTGGAGGAAAAAGGTGGGGTATGAATGCAATAAATAAGCATCTTGATTTTCTGTCCCGAAAGAGACATGTTTATGTAAAACCAAACAAACAACAGGGCACATATTTCAACTGTAGAATCTAAGGACACTGGAACATCACTCATTTAATCATGTGGGTTCACAACATTAAAATGCTTGGGCTTGTGAGCTACCCTAACGGGTTAACATCTTCCTCTTTTAAACTAGAGGTTGCTGTGGATGGGGCATGTTATAAGACCCTGCAAAGGCTGGATTAGGAACTAGATTAGGTAAAGGGACCCCTGACCATTAGTTCCAGCCGCGGACAACTCTGGGGTTGCAGCGCCCATCTCGCTTTATTGGCCAAGGGAGCCGGCGTACAGCTTCCAGGTCATGTGGCCAGCATGACAAAGCCGTTTCTGGCAAACCAGAGCAGCACATGGAAACACCGTTTACCTTCCCGTCAGAGCGGTACCTATTTATCTACTTGCACTTGATGTGCTTTTGAACTGCTAGGTGGGCAGGAGCTGGGACTGAGCAACGGGAGCTCACCCCGTTGCGGGGATTTGAACCGCCAACCTTCCGGTCGGCAAGCCCTAGGCTCTGTGGTTTAACCCAGAGCGCCACCTGCGTAACAAAGTGTCACCATACCTTTTGTTTTGCCACTTAATCTCCACCAGTGGTTTTGAATAACTTGGGTGCAGTTAGCTACGCGAGGAAGGGAAGCCTGCCACGAAGCTCTGACAAACTATCAAGAGAACCTTTGCAGTCCTCAGCATCACTAGCCTTATCAAGGTGAGGTGGTTGGATGACAGCAGCAAAACCATCAAAGCCAGATGCTCTTCCCACACACAGCTTAAGCCGTTTAACCCTAGGCCTGCCCTGGCGTGAACTGTTCAGTAATATACCTGGGCAGATGGTAGCTTTCAGGGACTAGAAGGTAGTTTGAGGGGCTGTCTATTGCATAGTTTGCAAATGGAAAGTCTTTCCTCAAAAAATATTGGATAGGACCAAATGCATTATTACTATCAAAAAGTAAATATGTGATTTATAAGGTGATTTTATCTGTTTCCGCTGCTGAGAAAAAATTAGGTAAAAGTATGAACAGGAAAATGTGGTGCTATTTGAACAGGAAAATGTGGTGCTATTTGAAATTATGGTAATCTCTCTATTATCCTATAGATTTTTTAAAAAAATTAAAATCCACCTGTGGATTTTTGAGTTTATACACTTTACTATATTCAAATATGTATGGAATTTCATTTTGTGATGACTTTTGGTTTTAAGGAAATACAACCAACACAATCCCAAAGCTCTAATCCTGTATTTACTTATTCAGAGTAGCCTCACTGAACTTGGTAGAACTTACTTCTCAGTAGGTACGTACAGGATTGTACTTCGGCTGTATTAATTTAAGTATGATTAAAATTGCTTTTCCTGCTGATTTGTTTTGGTATGCACTGGGTTGATTAGGTACTTCTTGGCTTCATGCCAATTGTTACTTGCTTTCGTTTTCTGCTTATTGTAGCAGATAAGACATCTGGGGATGAGTCATGCGGTGAAAAAAGAAGCATCTAGAATCCATTTGCTTTCTTAAAACTGCATGTGCATATAGAACAAGTACGACTTGCATTTTTCTGTCAGAGCAGAGATATTTATACAAATGAAAGGTCATAAGCTCCTTGTGCTGAATTAAGCCACACTATCTTTGGGACAATGGCAAAATAAGGAGACATGAATGGCATACTTCAGCAAAAACGAACATAATATATATGTGTGAGAGAGAGAGAGAGAGAGAGAGAGTGAGTGGGAGTGAGAGAGGTGAAATGCTTTATTCCCACTGGTAAATTTGTGAATTGTTTCGATGCTATTGGTTTTAAATTTTAAAGTCTGGAAAGTCTGGGATGAGCTTCATTATTATTAACATGTCCATGAATTAAGACCTTCACCTGAGACTCTTCTCCTTTTGGCAGTTAAGTGGGTGGCTACCACAGGCAGGCTTTTTCTGCAGTGACATCCTGGTGGTGGGATTCTTTTCCTAGACCTAGACAAACTTGCCCCATTCTGTCATTGGCATCTTTCAATGTGCCAGGCATATTTGCACAATTGTTTTTAATAGTACTTCCTTGTCATTGTGTCTATGGGTTGTAGACCCATGAAATTAATGGATGTGACTGACTTACTCATTTTGGAAAAAACATATAAACATAATAAAATCACATGTTTTATCACATTGCATGCTAAAATTACATGTGTGAGTAGGATTGCCTGAACAAAAAACCTCTTAGCAGGCACCCATAACAATACACCAAAGGCACTTGCCTAATACTAATGTTCCAAAGATCTGCAATTAAAATTTTGTGGCAATTGTGTGTGTGTGTGTGGAGCAGCAGTTTCTCAGATTGAAGTGGCTGAGTGGGCACGTATTAGGTACGGCAAACCTTCAAGTAATGTGGTCCAAAGCTGATGAGGACAATTTGTTTTCAATAATCACCTTACCCCTTACGTGCCATGACTACTTCAATCTATGATTGTTAATGTGTGACCTTGAAGGCTTTTAAAAGGAACTAGTTGAGTAAAAAAAACAAAATACAAATATTTCAACCCTCAAAATACATAACAGATACAGTATTTGGAATCTTTGGAATCAGTCTGATTTAAGAGTTACTGTGATACACCCAGGAATAGCTCAGTCGGTAGAGCATGAGACTCTTTATCTCAGGGTTGTGGGTTCGAACCTCACGTTAGGCGAAAGAGAGTCCCGTGTTGCAAGGGGTTGGACTAGTAGATGATCCTTGTTGCCACTTCCAACTTTACAAATCTGTGAGTCTAACATGGTGCCCTCCAGATGTTGTTGCTGGACTATGGTTTTATTTGCTATGAAATTGTTGGCAGTGAAATGGCTGTGCTGCCACCATTGGCCCAGCTTGCCCCACCCATCCCTGGCATAGAGGCAGGGAGATCATGCCATTCCTGTGACTGAGGTGGGAGGGTGACTGCTCCCCTTATAGCGACCTGCCCACCTACCCTGTGAGCAGTGCAGTTGCCTTCCAGGGCTGAGCTGGAATATTTTTGATTGCCTTTAGTTGATCTTGGTGTGCCCCTTTTCATCTGCACTGTTCTGATTTGGGGTGTGTGTCTCTAATTGGCTTTACCTTACTGTCACAACTTAGCATTTAGGGTGGGCTGGGAATTAATTGTAATATGAGATGTCCCTGCAGGAGACTCCTTGGCAGTAGGCACAAGCCAGGGAATCAGGGCACCACCCTCAGTTTATAACCTTGCCTAGGATTAAAACAGATGAGGCAGAGGTTATTGCCCAAGACCAGAGATAAGGGCCATTGCATGCCCTTCATAGTCTGTGCAAATTCCCTGTCTACAGTTATTCATTCTGCCTTGCTGCAGTATCTTTAATAAAGTTGTGGTCTTCACACCAAATGCCAGTCTTGTGAGGCTTTACTGTACTTCGGACAGGGGTATGCAGGCCATGTTAGCTGTATTATCTGATTTTTAGAAAAGGGAGGGTGCTGCCAGACTTTGCTCCTGGTCAGAGAACATGGCAAAATGCAATCCTTGCTACTTGGTTCAAAAAGCAAGCCTGGCTCTAGAGCTCAGTGAGCTTAACCAGTTACAGTCCCCTTCAAGACCCTGGAAGATGGGCTACTGAGTTGCAAACTGGGAATCCCTGAGCCCTGGGATGGCAATCCCCCTTATGCTGGTGTGATGGGATGGTGGTGGACAGGTACACACATATTTTTCCTTGGCTTGATGCAAAAAGGCTGGCTTGGGCTCATGACCATTTCATGCATACTTGGATATTTATGTTTTGACCTTATAAATCAGTGTATATTCTGACAATGTCTTTATTGCTTTCTATGTAACCTGCATTGTAACTTCCTTAGCTGAAGCCTTTTTAAAAAAGGAGTTGAGAATCTCAATTGAACACATCCTCAGTTCAGTTGAATATGCTTTGTGGATTTCATTACTTTCTCAATTTATTAAAGGGATGACTTTATCTTCATTTCTGCCTTTCTGATATATTTGTTATAGCCCATCTCCTTAATAACTTTGGCTGAACAATTCACTCTGCCTTTGGCTGCCCTTCTCCTTTTGCCTGCAGCACTAATTCACACTCCACTGCATATATATTTTTTTATTGCTCGCTTCGCCTCAATTTCTTTTGCAGCTTAAAAAAAACCACCCTCTCAAATCCTTGACCCGTCCATTATTGTTCCACGTTTTTATGATTCACTTCACTGTTGATGTTCAACACTCTTCTGGAATGCCATTCAAGAAAATTAATCCTGATTTTTGTTGTTGATATTACAATTAAAAGTTATATAGGAAGCATTTCCACCTGTGAGGTCTTGCTAATGACTTATGGTAGGAGGCAGACGAGAAACTATTGGTCTTAGCTAACTGTATCATAATTGGGCTGGTCAAATTAAATAATGTCAAGCAAGGAAAAGCAGCTGATGGAAAGTAGCTAATTGAAAGTGCACATAATTTTACATATCCGTGAAATACATTGCATTTTTGAGAACTGATGGATTGTGGTCAAGGAGACAAGTTTCAAACATCACCTAAGCCATGAATGCATCAGTGCTCTGAGATTTTGTGATGAGCAGCTGGAGATGGAAAAGGAATTTTATAAATAAATAAATGTAACAATTAAATAGTTGAATAATTAAGTAAGTTGTCTTGCAGACTCATTTCCCCATGTATAAAAGGATAATCTGCACACTTTCACTCCAGAGAGTTTGAAGCTAGACATAAAACTGGGCGCTCTCTCTCTCTCTCTCTCTCTCTCTCTCTCGTATTGAGCCCATTTAACCTTTCTTCATATCTTGAATTCTAGATGCTAAAACTTGCTGTGCCAACATGTAAGTGTGTAGCCCAAGCTTAATGCCCCCAAAGGTGGTGTTATGACATATTTGACAGTAATATTAAAATCAGGGAGACATGTAAGCAAAAAGGCAAAATAACTGGCGCTGATTGCCTTTTCATTTCTTTTCTCAGACATTATCATCACATTATACACCAACATGTATTCAACTTGTGAACTACTGTAGCTTTCAGATTGTTTCAGAATTACTACTTACCATGATTCCTGCTTTATATTGTATGCTGTACTTGTTTTGCATTCAGATATGAAAAAGTGATGCAGGTACAAGGTAGGGGGAAGAGATATCATAGTCCAACTATGGATATTGCCAACCAGTATAGGAAAAGGAATGAGGCTTGCACTGCCTGCTCATCTCCCACATCTTCAGCACCACAAGGGAGTGAATATGTGTTTTAAAAGACACATATATTAGAATATATCATTTCTGAGAACTCAAAGACAATATAATGAAGCCTTAGGCTGCAGTCCTAACCCTGCTTATCTGAGGTTCAGCAGGACTGAATTCAATAGAACTTACTTCTAAGTAGACATGGTTAGTATTACACTGCTGGGCTGTGTAACGGATCAACCCTGAGCCTGGGTATGGTCAGATGCCCAGAGCATAAAGAGTTAACACTCACTCTAGATGACTGGCAGCTCATTCGCAGAGGCGGGGCTTTTCGACCTTTTAAAAGGGGGAGAATGGCAGTTGGGCAGTTGGTGAGGGCTGGAGGGTGAGAGGGTGAGCGGGTTGGAGGTTAGGCTTAGGCTAGGGAAGGAAAGGCTTTTATCCTTGTTAATGTTGTAACCAAGCTTACGTACCTGAAGAGAAGAATTGTAACCGCATTATACCTGAACATCCATGTTATTTAAGTTACCTCAGTAAACTTATTTTGTGTTTCAACGTTCGTGGACTCTGGCAGTGCGTCAGTGCCTCACGAGGTGTGGCTGAGGGGAAAAGCACAAAGGGTTTCCTGTGGAAGAGGGAACGGGTGGCTTATTTTCCTGGCATACGGAGGGCTGGGCAGTGAAGCCAAAGGTGCCACGCAGTTGCCAAAAAGGGAAGGCAAGCTGCAGTAGTTTGGGAACCCAGGGCGGGAGGTCCCAAGGTGGCAGGAGGTTTTCGAACGTGGAGCACTGAGGTACCCCGAGGACATCTCTCATAATATCACTTTAGGATTCATTTTAGTCGTCGGTGAAACCTAGGGAGAGACACGGTCTGGGGAAACGTTTTACAGTGTGAGGGCTCTTGGAGTGAAACAAAGGGTTCCTCACAGGCTGCATCTAAGTTATACTCAAAGGATGGAAATCAGTTGACTTAGTCAGTGCTATCCCCAACCATGTCTACTCAGCAGTAAGTCCTGCTAAGGCTTAGTCCCAGGTAAGGGGGCTTGTTGTTCAGTCGTTCAGTCGTGTCCGACTCTTCGTGACCCCATGGACCAGAGCACGCCAGGCACGCCTATCCTTCACTGCCTCTTGCAGTTTGGCCAAACTCATGTTAAATGAGTCTTCTCTTCTCATGAGGTGGCCAAAGTACTGGAGCCTCAACTTCAGGATCTGTCCTTCTAGTGAGCACTCTGGGCTGATTTCTTTAAGAATGGATAGGTTTGATCTTCTTGCAGTCCATGGGACTCTCAAGAGTCTCCTCCAGCACCAAAGGGGGCTAGGAGAGCGCAAAATATGGTCTGAAGATCAACATCAAAAAAACTAAGATCATGGCCACTGGTCCCATCACCTCCTGGCAAATAAAAGGGGAAGAAATGGAGGCAGTGAGAGATTTTACTTTCTTGGGCTCCATGATCACTGCAGATGGTGACAGCAGTCACGAAATTAAATGACGCCTGCTTCTTGGGAGGAAAGCAATGACAAACCTAGACAGCATCTTAAAAAGCAGAGACATTACCTTGCCGACAAAGGTCCGTATAGTTAAAGCTATGGTTTTTCCAGTAGTAATGTATGGAAGTGAGAGCTGCACCATAAAGAAGACTGATCGCCGAAGAATTGATGCTTTTGAATTGTGGTGCTGGAGGAGACTCTTGAGAGTCCCATGGACTGCAAAAAGATCAAACTTATCCATCCTTAAAGAAGTCAGCCCTGAGTGCTCACTGGAAGGGCAGATCCTGAAGTTTGTCCACCTCATGAGAAGAGAAGACTCCCTGGAAAAGACCCTGATGTTGGGAAAGATGGAGGGCACAAGGAGAAGGGGACAACAGAGGATGAGATGGTTGGACAGTGTTCTCGAAGTGACTCGTATGAGTTTGGCCAAACTGCGGGAGGCAGTAGAGGATAGGGGTGCCTGGCGTGCTCTGGTCCATGGGGTCATGAAGAGTCAGACACGACTGAACGACTGAAAAACAACAACAACAACAACAACAACAACAACAACAACAACAAGGGGGCTAGGACTGCAGCCTTAGTTGGACACAACCCTATGGGTTGCATCTGGTGGTGTCTGCTATAGGCTCTGCTACAGCAATGCCTCCATGCACGAACATTGGGATTTCCCCCCCCATACCTACTGAAGCTTTCTGCACCATTTCTCATTTTTTTCTTGAGAGCCCCCGAACCCCAAGAAGCAGCTTTTCAGGGTGGGCGTTAGTGGGGAAATATTTGCCGCAAGTGCAATGCCCAGACTTGCCAAAGGGTGGGCCCTTCAGAAATGCAGTTCTGCTCACTTCCTGCTCCTTCTTTCTGCCCACTTCATTTGCTCCCAAAGTCTCTGCTATAAAAGGCCCCTGTTACCCTGACAACTTCTTCCTCCAAATTCTTCTGTTTCTGTCCAGTCCTCAGTTGGGGGGTAAGGACAATGGTCAATTGTCCTTCATGGACCTGTACTTAGTTCTCCTTGTGTTCTTAATGGCATCACTATCTGCAGTCTCCTGAAAAGGAGAATAGATTCAGTCTGTATTTTTCAAAGGCATCTTCCCATCATACTCTAAAAAAGAGCTAAATTCTACCCCTTTACTAAACTTAGGATTTGGTGTGTCTGCCCCCCTCCATCCATAACAATACACTGGATTGCACTGATAGCAATCTCTTAAGAGTATAAAATAAAATTTTATAATGGTTATAATAATCAGGGTCAAGACGACTGAATATTTAAGCTGTCAAAATACTTTGTTATGGCAGCAGTCCTGGAAGCATTTGCCAAGTGCTTATCCTATAATAAGCTGATAGTCGTGTGCCTTTGGGATCTCAATCCACACAGCATTGATTAATTTATTTATGCATTTATTTCACAGCATTTTTAGCCCACCCATCATCAACAGATCTCAGGCCAGGTTGTTACCAGGTCATTTCAAAGCAATAGGGATACATCCTCATTAAATTAAATGAGAGCTGATAAAAATACAAAGTTTAAACCACCAACACCCCCTTTTCATAAGCATCTTCCAACCTGTTACTGGCAGTGCTGCTGAGAAATGATATTTAAGTACAAACAGGCACTGCGAAAAGCAACTTAAAAGAACATCAGACAATTTTCCAGCCAAGAGTTAACTCAAAAAGAGGGATCAATAAATGTGTGTTTGTGAGATGAGGAACCATGCCCAGAAAGATTTTGCTCCAGCTGCTTAGGGAACCAGACCTCAAACCAAGAAGAAGCAGGTATGGCTACAATATCTAAAACAGAAAGAAAAAAGTGCTAAACATCAGCAAAATGTATTAAATGTACGGACCAGAAGACTTTAATTTATTAAACAACATGCAAAAGTTATATAAAATCAACAAGATAAAGGCATTCAAATGACAACCATAAAAAACACCTCAGGGCAGGAAATAACTGGATTTGAATTAATCTCTAGACCAAGGTAAGAGTGCTTACAATAGATTTTGCTTTTTAAAGATAGACTTTCCCCAATCATGCATAGTGTATGAGGTTTGTTCAGGGTTTATTTTTAATAGCAAAATGGATGCACAGGTGAGGTTGCTGAACTGGGCTCTCAATCTGCTGCTTGTTTCCCCTCCAAGGACTTTTGCCCAGATGAGCAGTACTTCCTGTATCAGAGTTAGTTGGGAAGGGCTATAGTGCAGTGGTAAAGCATGTGTTTTGCATGCAGAAGGTCCCAGGTTCAATTCTGGCATCTCCAGGTACAGCTGGGAATATTCCCTGACTGAAACATGGCCATCCTGTGTCGGGAGGTGGCATTTGCTGTTCTGCCGCAGGCCAGTCCTGGCGTCCAGACATTGATCAGGTGCAAATCTGCTGAGTTCTCAAGGCTACATTGAGTGCTCTCAGCCTACCTGAGAGAAGACATCATTCCTCTGCTTTTCCAGACAAAGCTGTTATCAAACTAAAGTTTTGCTTATATACCAATGAATGAGATTAATCACATTATAATTGCATATATGATTTTCATTGGACTTCATTAATTTTTCTTTTTGGTTTTATGTCTTCGCTGCATCCTGATTTTCGTAAGTTACCTTAAGGTGCCTTTCTTAAATATAGTGCAGAACGTTTTGAATTAAATATAATCAGCAGAATAAGGGCATTTCTCATGCAGTATTTACTAAGTTGTGGGCAATTCTACCAACTTGCAAGCTTCTTCTTTCTTGTCTCCTATCAGTTGTAGGTCACTTGGATTAAAGTGACCCAGACTGAGTAGTGTCTGTTATCCTGAAAAACATTGTTATTTTTAACCAGGTAATTAAATTAGCTAGTCATCCGTTGAGAAGTAAAAGAAGATTATCTTTGTCTGTGATGGTTCCAGGCTTATATTTTGTCCAGTGCTGCCATTTCACTTGAAAAATGAATTCTGCAACATTTTTCCCGTTTTTGTTTTGAAAATAAAAAATGCTCGATTGCAATGCTTAGCTGTACATTATCTGTATTTTCTAAAACATATATAAAACCCACTATTTCCTCCTTGCTTTTCCTGCAACTTCACAGGGCTTTATGTAACAAGGATTCTGTTAAGTCCATCTCAATGACTCTCTGGTGAGCCCAGCCATTACTGATCAAGGGATTGAGATGAACCAATTGGCTATATCTAGTGTTTGCTTTGCCTTAGTAAAAAGTGTTTATGGCTGTGCAAGTTATGGGAACATAGGAAGTTGCCTTATGCTGAGTGAGATCATTGGTCCCTGTAGTTCAGTGCTGTTCACACCAGGGGCCCAATAGGCACATGAGACTGACCCATTTGGCTTACATGATGGTTTTCAGCTATCCACACCCTGCTGTCATTTCAAGTGCTATCACATGACTTCAGATGTGTGGCAGATAAGCCCTGTTGAAGGCAGCCGCAGCTACCAAGTGCATTCCTGATTGTTCCTTGTCAGTCTGGCTTGCATTTGACACTGTTTGAATTCCAAGCTTGAGTGCAAGTCCTGCTGCAGTTGGCTCTGGTTTGGAGCTCTCAATCAGAGCTTGCCGCTGGAGCTAATCCATGTACCTGTATAAGGCAAGTCCCACAATTAGCAGGAATCTTCAGCAGGAATAGGCCTGGCTTGAATTCAAGGAAAGGAAGAATCTTGCATCCCTGGTTCCTTTGCAACCATCACTTCAGTTAGAGCCAGGGCTGAAAAAGAAGAAAGGAAGAAGATACTTTCTTTGAAGTTCAATCACATGCCAATCTGTCAAAAATGACCCATGTAAGATGGGCTAGTTCTGGATTTCATCCAGTTCCCTATCCCTGGTTTAAACTGTCTGACAGCTGCTCTCCATGGTTTCAGGAAGGGAAATTCCCAGTCCTAACTGGTGATGTCAGGGACTGAATCTCAGGACCTTCTGCCTGCAAAGCAGAAGCTCTACCACTGAGCTGAAATGATAGAACTGTACAAATCGCCTCTGGTAGGGAGGGTAATCAATCTTTCCTACCTATTTAAGTCACCTTCCCCCCTGATAAGCTGTTGCTGAGGGTTGGGAGGACTTTTTGGGCAAAACAACATATAATGCAGAGCTTGGCTGGTAGACAGGAAGGATAATCAAAAATAGTGTGCCGTGGCTTGTGTGATCAGCGGCACTTCCTCCGGTGTCATCATTGGATACAACTTAATGACGTCTCCTTCCCAGGACACCAGCATACGCATTCCTTCCACAAATAGCACTGGTTGTCTACACAGCTGTGGCACAGATAGAAAGTGTTTTAATCTCTTCTTTGGAACTGGGTGCTTCACTTTTATAACAACAGAGAGTTACAAATATTGGTGTGTGTGTGTGTGTTAATGAGCCCCTCCCTTCTAAAATCTATGGTAAATCTTATTTTAGAATTCTGCAATCAGAATGAATAATTACACAAATGCATAGGGGAAAGAGATCTCTGTAACCCTGTTCCTGAAAACAGGGATGAAAGTATCACTTGTTATTGTACTGTTAGAAAACCATTTAAAAGTGATTACACAGTGGTATCTCATGGCATGAACATTTAAAGACCAATATATCATTGCAGATGTTGGGTGTGTGGTTATCAAAGAAGTTATTTATTTATGGCATCCCTGGAAATGTACAGCCAGGGGCTGGGTTATTGTCCTCTTAGGAGATTTAAAACAATATGATAGAAACTGCAGCTGGAGTTAATCTTCCTTCTTCTGGACAAAGATGTTGTTCCATGATAGTGGAAGGAAGGAGCAGTCTAAATAAATAAAATAAAAATCTATATTAGTTGCCTGTTATATTTAACATTATGTTATATTTGATATATGATAGCTGTTAAAGATTACTCATTGTGTCTTGAAATCGCTCCTCCTTTCTTGATGTGTATACTTGTTCATATTGGATATTTAGAGCTCGTGTTTGGAAGCAATAATATTGTTGGCATCCATTTGTCTCGAAAAACAATGGAGTGCACCTCCAGGGTTGAAGTCAAACTGCTGCGTTAGCAGCACCAAGGTGACCTCCCCTGGGCACAAGCCTGGGCAGTGTATATGGAGGTCCTGGGCTGCCCAGACAACAATACACCCCCCCCCGAGCCTCGCTAATGTGGTCCAAAGGAAAGCAGAGCAATACGTTTGGCACCAATTTGGCTGCAGCAGTTGCCAGAAGAAGAAATCTAGGACACCATCCAACCATCTTAGGGACTCCACTCCGGATTTGTGTAGGGTTTACTCCTTAGCCTTTTCCTCTCCCAAAGATATCCCACAAGGCAGTCAAAGAAGCAAATAATCAAGGTGTAACAAATAATGCATGACCTTAGTTGAAGATTTGCTTGCAGGTAAGGTTCAGGCACCCAGAAAGTAGGCAAAGAGGCAAGAAATTACATTCTGCCTCATTAGTTCCTTTCTTCTTATTTGGGTGTGATTCAGCTACCCATCAGTTAAGCCTCCTAGCACCCTATGTTGTGGGGGCCTGTTCAATTGCAGGACACGGAAGGAGAAAGTGGGAGAAAGGTCAACTGCATTAGCAATACTGTGGCGGAAAGAGCAGAGCAGTGTGAGTGTTTCAAGAGAAACAGATTACACATATTTCTAAGGTATATTCTATGTCTAGTTATTATTGTTATGCAAGCTAAGGCTTCACTAAGACAGCTAGACTAGATGGACCATTGGCTCAGTCCAACAGGCTTTTCTTATGTTTTTATGAAGCTGCTCCTCCCCATTGTCCTATCAACATATAAGCCTGCTAAGGCTTCCTTTTATTGTTTATTTTTTAAAAGCTGAGTTGTAGATGTAACAGATGAACAGAACTGGTCCCTCCAAGGTTTCATATTCCCAAACATCTTCTGGCAACTTCTCCTCATGGGACCTTGGCATTTTTTGCAGCCAGGTATTTGCCACAATGTTGCATTCAAAGTATATATAGCTTAAATATACTACAGAACTTTATCTGGCGGGGGGGGGGGGTATTATATGCAAGGCAAGAGGTGGGTGGAGCAGCTGGTATGAGAAGTGAGCAGCCTGATCTCTCTCTCTCACACACACACACCGGGGGGGGGGTGACCCAGAGTAGGTTGCGACACAATAATTTCCCTAGGAAATTGCAAATCTCACAATCTGTTAATCAGAGCTGATGGTGTAAGTGGGAGATACTAGACTTTGCAGGAAATGCTCCGTTTGAGACTTTCAAAGATCTTGTTAGTTTTGGCTCCAACCTATTGGCATCTCTAATGCAATCCCACTCATTCAGGAAGGTAATTCATGCTCAAAGTGCATGACGGAGATTTGAAATGTCGCTGTAACTTCCACCGTTAACTGATTTGCTCAAGTGTGTTAACTGGCATGGTAATGCTCTGTGGCACAGATGGCCTCTTTAAAAGTTTTGAAGGTGTTCAAATAGTTGCTAATAGTTAGCATCATATTTAGTTTAGTATTTGGCCCCATTCCATAGACAGCTTGGGTTGGTTTTGTGTCAGAAAAAACCTAAGGAGCTGCCCTTCTTTCTTTCTTTCTTTCTTTTTTGGAAAGCTGGTGAAATTGAGTAGCTAAAATACAATGTGTTCACATTTTATCATGCTCATGAGCTCAATGGAAGCATGGCATGGGAGATGCATGCTTTTTTTTTTTTTTCTAAAATCAACCGTGAACCACTTCCTCTAGTTTAGATGGTGCTATGGTGCTGGGAGAAGGAAATCCAACCCTTTCATATCTGGGCCATGATCCTGATACAGCTCACTCCTCCTGAAGCAGCTCTTATTTTTCTATTCTGCCCTGATGTTTCCCCTGCACGGCTAACTACTTTAGCGGATGGCATTTGGGATTGGAACTGTAGAGCAGGAAGAAATGGTGTGGCCTCCTTTGTCTTCACCACAGCCCCAACTGAAATCGCTCTTCCTATGGTTACTTTCAGCAGAAGGAAAAAAGACATTTGGAAATGCATCCATGAAATTCCTGAATCACTTTGAGGTTGGCCCTGGACTCCCAGCCATCACCTTCCATCTGCCTTGTGGGATGACACAGGCTTTCCTTAAAAGGATTGATGGCTTAGTATGCACAACATCACCACCACCATCTACTTTTCTAGAAAAAAAGAGCAATGTTTAGGACCATGGGGGGGGGGGAGAGAGAAGTCCCTGAGTAGCCCCTACATTACACATGGGCTCTCTAGTCCAATTTCTATCCATAGTTGGATCACTCGGATCAATTATTTGATATTGTTCATTATTGTTGCAACTCATCCAGGGACCTTGGCATGAAGGGCAAGTTCCTATTACAGTACTATATATTTTGTTTCCACAGATGAACTCTCATTGTTGTTAGTGCAAATCATGTGTATTTGGAACAGTAATATCCTTTCTGTAGATAAGAGGCTGTGATTCATGAGACATCAGGAAGATCCTTTCTTTCCTTTATGACAGCACTTATGAAAATGATTCACAATAGATACATTCACCTAGAACTCTCTCTGTGTGCTGAATATACTATTCTCCCCCTTCCCACACTGTGAGTAGCAAGTGGGAAGCTCAACCCAGCCATCTCTTTGATGTTCATCCATTTCATCATGCCCCTTAAAAATTCTGAAACACTTCTTCCTTCAGAGCTTATCAAACGACTCTCCCTTTAGACCTCCTCAAATACCTGTACCTCATCTTTTCAAGTTACTCAAGCTGCTTCCTTTTTCCCTTGCCATAACAGCAGAAGCTATTAAGAGCTTCCCTGTCAATCACCCGGAAAGCCTCCCAGGAGATCGGATTAGTATTTGAAGTCCAAGCTGAGAACCAGACAGAGTGCGCTGTAGCAACACATGGGGTGGGGGGGGGAGGAAGAGAGGGGAGGGAAATGCGTTAGAGAGAAATTCTTATTTCATGACAAGTGAAATAGAAGTTTTAGGTGGAATTGGGGAAAATAATCCTGTATAGGTTCTGAGATTATTATCTCCCAAATAATACTTTACCCAACATATTACAGAAACTTTTGTAAGTGGCTGAATATTCAACTTTTATTCAACTTTTTAACACTACAGAGGGGTTTGAATTTATATTTGCATTTAAAGCTTTGAGGTCTAGTCAGGGTCCCTGATGTGATGCTGGATGGGTGGAGAGACAAGCAAGTTTGCAGTGATTATTTTAAAAGGTATTCCCCCCCCCCCAAAAAAAAATCTGTTGGACTAGGGTAGATAGTGTATGTGTAAGCTTGGGAAGTTATTCCATATAATTATGAATATATACAGTCGTGCCCTGCTAGACGAAAATAATTCGTTCTACGAGTATTTTCGTCTAGCGGGTTTTTCGTCTAGCGAAGCGGCAATGCAAACCGCAGTTTTCGCTAGACGGAAAATTTTTTTTTTTCGTCTTGTGAGGCAAGCCCATTCAAAAATTCGTCTTGTGAGACGGGCTTCCGCTAGACGAATGCTTTCGTCTAGCGAGGCATTCGTCTAGCGGGGCACCACTGTATTCCAAAACATAAATATCATATTATTATTATTAATAATAAAATATATTTATTTATACCCCATTTCCCCCAACAGGACTCAAGGTGGCTTACAGATAGAAAAATGTCATATTGAAAATGTTAGTGTCTTAATGTAAGACAAAGATGATGAAATAGCAGCTGTATTTAAATTAAGACTGTGGATGCACTGTATATTTAAAGCACATCCTCGCCAAGAATCCTGGGAACTGTAGTTTGCTAAGATGGTTGGGAAATGTAGCTCTGTGAAGGTTTGAAGGGTAAGCAGGAGTTCAACATGGAGTTTTATGGGTTCTCTCCTGGACTGATTTATGATTATAGGCTCCTAGGGAATCTGGGATGAACCCCAAGGGATTGTTTTCACAAGCTCCAAGAAGTCCCGCCACCCTTGGATTTCCCCAGACATATGAAAGGAAGCAATGTCTTTGAGGAGAGCTCCAGGGATCATTGGTCCCCATAAGGGCTCACAATACAGGCCCCAGCACCACTGCAAGCAAATGCTGAGGGCTCCCACAACCATGGGAAAGCAAGATTCAGTTGCAGGAATGAATACATTCACTTGAATACATTCCGAAATAGTTGGAGACTGTTTTGAGGACCAGTCACTGCATTTTTAGAAGCAACAGGTGCAAGGTGAAATTTACAAGTGAATACAAAAGAAATTTTGCTTGTGAATGTAGGATACAGGTGAAACTCGAAAAATTAGAATATTGTGGGAAAGTCCATTTATGTAAGCAATTGTTTTCATTAGCTACTGGAGTTTAATACATGAGATAGACTCATGACATGAAAAGCGAGATATGTCAAGCCTTTGCTTGTTATAATTGTGATGATTATGGTGCACAGCTGATGAAAACCCCAAAGTTGAAATTGTTAATTTGGGGTTCTCATCAGCTCTACACCATAATCATCACAATTATAACAAATAAATAACAAATATATTAGTTTCACCTTTTAAGTTGAATTACTGAAAGAAATGAACCTTTCCATGATATTCTAATTTTTCGAGTTTCACCTGTATGTGTCCCCTGACTCTTCAAATCCTACATTTGTTTAAAGTGCTTTGCTTTGCTACTTCGTCATTTGCTATCCTGGGCTCCTTGGAGAAAAATCTTGGTATCAGAATGTAATAAGTCGGCTTACAAAATTAGGAACCCTTGTTTCCTCTGACAAGCCTTAAGGGGGGAGTGGTCACTGGAATATCAATTTTATGTCTTGAATTAGCCTCTTGACATCAGAGGTTTGGCCTTGAGGCCCTGTGACTGGTTTGGCCTTGTCCACTTCTCAGTTCTGTCCATTGTGCAATATGTCACTGCCTTCAGAGTGCACAAAGTAGTAGGTTTGTTGGCCTTTAGTCTGGCTGAGAGCTGGACCATAAAGAAGGCTGATCGCCGTAGAATTGATGCTTTTGAATTATGGTGCTGGAGGAGACTCTTGAGAGTCCCATGGACTGCAAGAAGATCAAACCTATCCATTCTCAAAGAAATCAGCCCTGAGTACTCACTAGAAGGACAGATCCTGAAGTTGAGGCTCCAGTACTTTGGCCACCTCATGAGAAGGGAAGACTCCCTAGAAAAGACCCTGATGTTGGGAAAGATGGAGGGCACAAGGAGAAGGGGACGACAGAGGATGAGATGGTTGGACAGTGTTCTCAAAGCTACTAACATGAGTTTGGCCAAACTGCGAGAGGCAGTGAAGGATAGGCGTGCCTGGCGTGCTCTGGTCCATGGGGTCACGAAGAGTCGGACACGACTGAACGACTGAACAACAACAACAACAAAGTCTGGCTGAGAAGGAAAGAAGATGGTCAGTACATGGATGGTCAGCGCATGAACACAGGAGGCTATCATATATGTACTGAGTCACCTACAGATTGAAACTGGGATTTCCTGCATGCAAAGCAGCTGTTCTACGATTGACAGATCCATCTATCCCTAGTCATAGCTCAATTTTAGTTCTCTTAAATTTCTCATTTTTTCAGTCTTAAAATTAGTTTGCCACATTTCTGCAGCATGTTACAATTTTAAAAAATCATGAAAAATCCTCAGCACATTTCTCTTACAAAAATACATTTTTTGTATGTAGTTTTCACTAATATACACATTTTTGCAAGGCGGTTTCCAGAAAATAATGCATTTTGAATGCAATTTTCATTTCCCCTAATATGTCCATTTTTGTAAAAATTGGTTGGCTGGACAACTGCACCACAAAATTCAGAGAAGTGCACACTTTGGAGAATGGCTCCATTTCAGTTCTTGTACTGTTCAGCTTTAACTGTGGACAGGCTCAAATTCCCTGTCCATCTCTAGCTATGACTCATCCCTTACATTAAAGATCAGTGGCACCACACATTCAGACTATTATTGTGATTGCAGGGGGCCATAACTGGTGGGTGGTGGGAAAGCTGCCATAACTTTGATGTAACTCGTCAAAAATCCACACTCCTTCAATAGAAATACCACCCAGCGCATGTACACAATTTGCTTACCTTTCCTCCTCTGAAAAGCTCTTGCGCTATCCCTGAAATAGTGCTGATGGATGGATCTTGCGGTCAAAAACATCTGGACGGCACAAGGTTAGGGAAAGCTGCCCTAATTGGATTTTGAAAGTGTGGGAATTCAAAGAGATATTTTAGGATTCTAAGGGAGGGATTCTAAGAGAGATAGTTAAAGAGAAATCTAGGTGTTACTGCAACACTGTGGACCACAGCCAGCATCTTTGAATGTGCGGCAGCTGTATAAAGAATTCAGCCCCAATAAAGAATACTCTGAACTCGAAATGAAATGCAGGCATCTCAGTTTTGTTGTCCTTAGCAAAGCCCTTTCACACAGATGGCACGCAGAAGGCTCACCCACACATTTCCACTACCGCAGAGAAAAGTGAGCGACACACTGGCAACTTAGGAAGAGAGGAAGTGCTTGGTATAAAATAATTTAGTCATATGTTTGTTGTTACTTCTTAACTATTTACAGTTATACCCTGCCTTTCCACACTAGGTGGTCCACAAGAGTGGTATAAAATGACAGGGAGTGCTGTATCTAACTTCTTGGTCCACTAGTGCAACGTTTCCATGTTATGTAACAACGGAATCCAATGCAACGGTTTGCATTAGGGGAAACTTGTTGCACAACAGATGGTGCAACAAAGTTACAAGCAAGCTGCTTATGCACGACCTTCCGCAACAGTGTTCTGCTGGTGCTAAACATTTCCTCAGCGGAACAAGAATAGAATGCTAAGGGACTTCAGTGTTTTAAGATTTTCAAAATAATGTTTTTATTGCTTCCCACCCTAGAATCCTTTGGGAGGAAGACTGGGATACAAATTTTATAAACAAAACAACTAACTTAGCAGCACATCATTGAACGCAACCCAATGCAAAAGCATATTAAAATATTTTTAAAAAAACAACAACAAATAAAACTGCAGTTATTTGAATGAGTTATTTTGCTATCAAAATAATAGTAAAAGCAGACAGAAACAGCATAGCAAAAATATTCTCTTCAATTTCAGTTTATTTGACCTGTAGACCATAAACTTCAAATACAGTATAGGGCTATCAGGACAGCAATAGCAGAAAAGAAACAAGGCAAATGCACACATGTTGTGCCTTTTAAAATGGAAGTGTAACAAAACCCACAAACCATCAGAAGCCCTAGAATATTTATTATAAACACATTGATTTGATTATATTTTTTATTGAGAAAGATGAAGTTAAACATTGCATCTTCCAGGAGGTGGCAGCATTGCTAAAGAAAACGAGCTTGGCATTACCACTACAGTTAATGGAACCCAGCGGCTGCAAACTGGTGAACAAGGCTGGCAAAAGGCGGCTACATTTTGCCTTTTCCTCCTGGTGGACTGAATGATTTTTTGTATGTCATCAATCAACACAGAGGTCTTATATGTGGTCAAAATCCATTGTCTTGGTCTTGCACCTAGGGATTCTTGAGGAACTTGCCATTTGCAGATTCCTGATATGAACTTATTTGATCCATACCTCTCAAACTAATGTACCAATTGAAATTTAATAATAATGATCCCCAAATGCACCAATGCACTTGTCAGCTGACATAAGTATAAAGCAACTGTTGGAGATGCATATTTTGAGAGATGATACATTTAGGTGTGAATATTTGGGTGGATCTATTCCCACTGCCAAAAAAGGAACAACATAGAAATGAGACCAGACATATTTATGGGTGTGCACACATGGAATTTATTTATCTGTTCTGTTAGTTCTATACCAGGCTTCCTCAACCACAACCATCCAGATGTTTTGAGACTACAATTGCCATCATCCCTGACCACTGGTCCTGCTAGCTAGGGATCATGGGAATTGTAGGCCAAAACATCTGGAGGGCCGAGGCTGAGGAAGCCTGTTCTATACCATCTCTCCACCTGGTGCTCTCTAGGTGGCTCATGGCATGTTAAATCTGATAAAGCAATAAAGCAATATTAACAATACAAAGTAT